>NC_064622.1:480737812-481040842 GCF_023898315.1 Schistocerca nitens | reverse complement strand
TAGCCATTCGAGGACGCAACCATCGAGCTGGTGTGACAAAAATGTGATTCATTCGACAGACGACAGTGAAAACACGGTGATGCTGTATCCGCTGCAGTCAGAACTGGCGATGTCGTTGTCTCAACACAGGAACATGTAGGAGTCATGTGACGTTGAGCTGCAAGTCCAACACTGGTCTCTGAACGGTGTGCTCCAAACCACTTGTGTCTGCACGAGCTGCTGAATCTTTCGTGTATTGTGATCATGAAATAGACTTAATTTTCGCGAGTTTTTAATATGTATATAGTTTGGAGATTTTACTACCATTCTTGTAACGCTATCAACGTAACTTTACTGCATTTGATAAGCTTATCTTCTGTCTGTATTTTAACTGGATATCATAGGATCACTTCCCGTTTATTTGAAATGTTCTTTCATGAATAAACATTATTCAACATAATTCTCTGTTGTCTTCATCCATTACAGACGTTCGAATAGAGCTCTTTTTAGTAAATTATTTGTTTATCTTTTATTTTGTATTTCTGTGTATTTTATTAACTCGCAATTCTAGCCAGTGCATAGACTATTTGATTGCAGGATCGCAGATAAAGTTTATCATTATTTCCAGCGTATTAGCTGTGGGGCACGAAAGCATACGCGCGCGGCTCCACCCTATGATTATATCGAGCTATACTTCTTAAACAGAGCCGTGTATAAGCCAAGTACCTAAAATACGAGTAACCACAGGTGAACACGCAACTGGTTTGCTCATATGGAATGCTGTTTGGAAGAGCAACTAGTGAGCAGTAATCCTTAGGTACCGTCGCAAGGTACCTCCATAATGCCGAAGAAATTAGTCAGTTGCTGTATTATGAAATATAGAGGTTACTTCATAATAAAACAACAGCCTAAACAGGAAAATGGCTTCCCTCAAGAAATGTGGCGGCAATTCCCCGGTGTGTATGGCAGATGTGGAGGAGCATCAGAGTGAAGGTCAGTGGCCTCTACAGCCGTCCCACTGCCAGTATTGTATGAGGTTGCACAATGGCACCTGCAGTCCGACGTCCACACCGATTCGTGTAGACTCGGGCCTCGGCCATTTTCCAACATATCGGAGTATGATGCGTTGGTGATGGTGTTTAACGTAGGGTGTATTGTTCGAATACACCGTCTCTTCTGTCTAAAGCAGAGTCAGCATAACCTTCCCTGGAGTTGAACGCACACGGAACTCGGGTTTTGAAGGCGAGGAACTGTGCCATGTCTTGCTTGCTCTCTCGGTTATGCTTTAGTGGTACGGATATTGGTTTCATATCTTGTAACGATTCTCGCAATGAAATCATTACATTTTGTTTCCAAGCTCCAGGTTCGTTCAAATGGCTCTGAGCACTATGGCACTTAACGTTTGTGGTCATCAGTCCCCTAGAACTTAGAACAACTTAAACCTAACTAACCTAAGGACGTCACACACATCCATGCCCGAGGCAGGATTCGAACCTGCGACCGTAGCGGTCACGCAGTTCCAGACTCAAGCGCCTAGAACCGCTCGGCCACACCGGCCGGCTCCAAGCTCCAGGAAAGTTCCTGGCAGACGTCATCGGGTCACTCTTTCAGTTATGGAGCGAGATGCCGTGGCGCCGACACTGCGCACTCTTTGCGAAACTTAAGTACGTGATGAATAACGAAACGTACTTATTCGTGACTAACGTCCACATTTCTGTTGTTTCAGCCACCGTCACACGGCGACTGTGGCTCCAGCTGCCACAGTCTCTGACGCCGCGACGCTGTGTGGCCGACCTGGGCGTGGAGCATCTGTCTTGTGAACTCCCTGCTCCACTCGTAGCCTTGACGCACTGATGAAGTCGCCTCAGCGCACTGGACTTCCATTTCTGTAAGTTTCCTACTGATAATTAGCAATTCGTGTGGGAAGATTCGGGATCTGGTCACCCCAGGGGAAAGCCTGTGGTCGCCACATAACTGCTTCAGCGTTCATCGTATTTATTGCGTAACTTGTTTTTACCTAAAGTCAGACGAGTTTCAAAAACAATCAACAGTGAAACTGACTGAGCAGACTTTATAAAAATGACTTTTAGACAGCTACCACTGTTATGAGCCACCAGGCGTTAACTATGCACCGAAAGTACAGTATTTTAAAAACAATTAACTAGAGTTACCAAAATACACCGAGCAGTTTTTTTAAAGTAAATGACCTTTAATCAGCTGCCATTAATTACGAACCTTGTGTCAGTACACAGCAAAGATACAGAATTTTAAAAACAATTAACTATACAGGGTTATTCACGAAGATGTGCAAATATTTTAATACGTTATTCTACAATCAAAAATAAAGAATAAAGTTCTTATAAACATAGGTCCGCAAATATTTAGTTACGAAGTTCTGGCTAATAAAAGATTTTGCCTGAAATTTAGCAACTTCGCTAATATGAAGCCCTCGCAAAACTGTACGAGATTAAAATAAACCACGATTTCCATTACTTATGTTGTTACTCATCTGGTGAATCTAAGAAAACATGTCCCAGACGTGCATCTGCAGCAATTTTCCAGAACATCCAGAGACGCAAAGACGACATTTCGTAAAACTTTTAATTTAATTACTACTTAGCCCAATTTGTTTTTTAAATTCCAGACAATTGCACAAAGTTTTCAACAGAAGTTTTAGAGAATTTGATTTTGGAAAAATGATGGTAATAACATTATTGTATTGTATTGTATGTTAACCGGGGACATAGAAACGACGGAGAGGCTCCGTCCCCGCCGCAGTCGCAGTGGTCCACAACCCCACGACGACTACCGCAGTCCACTTCACCCCACCGCCGCTCCACACCGAACCCAGGGTTATTGTGCGGTTCGGCCCCCTGTGCCCCCCCCCCCACCCCCCTCAGGGAACGTCTCACACCAGACGAGTGTAACCCGTATATCTGCGTGGTAGAGTAATGGTGGTGTACGCATACGTGGAGAACTTGTTTGCGCAGCAATCGCCGACATAGTGTAACTGAGGCGGAATAAGACGAACCAGCCCGCATTCGCCGAGGCAGATGGAAAACCGCCTAAAAACGATCCACAGACTGGCCGGTTCACCGGACCTCGACACAAATCCGCCGGGTGGATTCGTGCCGGGGACCAGGCGCTCCTTCCCGCCCGGAAAGCCGCGCGTTTTTTTTTTTTTTTTAATCGAACCGAATACAGAAATTAAAAATTTTGCACATCTTTTTTTTCTAGTTTTTTTATTTTTATTTTTTATTTTTTTCTTTTTTTTCAATGTCAGGCTTACCACCTTTGCTGACATACATGTTGTTGTACTACCGCATAAATTGTGTCTACAATGTCCATATGTTGACAAATAGTGGCTAAGTAGAAAATTAATTAAGGAAATGAAGAAAACTGAAAATGCCCAAATGAAAGACAGGAAGACATTGCGGATAGTACAGATACAAAAGAAACATGCTCCTGTAGCAATGAAATGAAATTCGTGTCGGGGGCGACACCTGCTCACGACCCGACGTTCGATAGAGCAAGAGAGCCATCTATCGACTGGTTCCCCAGACGTTGGTGTAAGACTGGGCCGTCTTCTCGAAATTAACTAAGGGTCCGTAAGTGTGATCGATGTCTATGTCGGCTTCTTCGTCTATCTCATCTCTCACCCGCCACACCCCATCTGGCCGGCGGGTCGGTAAATGTAAGTCGCAAGTAATTAGCGAAGTCTTGCCCATATCTCTTATGCTGTTGCAACTTCGTGTGTCCATCCAGGAGAAAATGCCAAAAATCAATTTTATCCTTTTCCGATTCGTTATACACGTAGCCCACCACCATTCCCCGTACCCACGTCACTGCATTGATTTTTTGGACCGGAAAATAAGATTCTTGGGGGAAAAAAGTGTGTCTGACGAAATTGTGTGAGTGGCGGAGCGTAACAGGAACGCCAATATCTGTTGTGCTAAGTGCCACACTGGAGCCGTCCCACTACATGCTAAACGATGTTCATCAGTGTCCACTGTTGCGCAGCCTAAACATAGTGGAGTGTCTGCCAAATGAATCGCGTGCCGCCGTTGATTCGTTGCGAACTTCCTATTTACCACTACATACCATGTTAAGCGTACCGACGTTGGTAGGTAAACGTTCCGTATAACGCGCCATATCTGTCGCCAGTTCTTGTCTGGGTACTTCTTTTCCAGGGTATTCCTTGGGCACCGGCGCAGTAAGAGTTGGTATACATCTCGCGTCGTCGGTAGTCTTGTTGGGAAGGAATCTCTGACATAGCTAAGCTCCAAAAAAAAAAAAAAAAAAAAAAAAAAACTTGAAATGTGACAGCGTCGGTGAACTATGTCCCACATTGACTGGGGGCAGCATTGAAGTGGGCGCTAGTACATCGGCCAACGCACCCGAGATATTGCAAAATTGACCGCGCCACTGTCGGAAAATCGTACTGACGAATAACGCTCGTGCCTTTTCATATACGTTCACTACACCAAGTCCACCCTCTCCAGGTGGTAGCGTAAGCGTTGTGTATTGGATCTTAAACAGGTGTCCTACACTCACGTAGGTTCCGAAAGTTGCTTGTATCCGTGATGCCATTGTGCGCGTTAAAGGCAGGACATGCGCTACGTGAGTGAGTCTCGGTGCTAGGTATACGTTATCATAGGTCACCCTCTGAATCATATCCAACGGTCTTAATTTCTGTAACATCACCATTGTCCGCATCAGCTTCGATATGCGTCGGTAGTTATCCGCTGCTGTCCGCTGCACATCCGTGTGGAATGTAACACCTAGACATTTTATGGTCTTAACTAACATGGGCGGGCCTTCCTCACCCGGTTGTAATCCTCGACCGACATTCATGCAGCGCGATTTCTGTAGATTAAGCACGCTTCCTGCCGCCATCCCGTATCGCTGTATCCATGCCAACGCCGTACATACTTCGTCGCCTGTCCTTGCCACCAGCATCACATCGTCAGCATAAGCGCGGCAATGAAAGGTCAGTTGTGGCAACGGCACTCCCTCCAACCGTCTTCGGAGACATATAGACAGGGTTCCAAAGCCATTGCATACAAAAATATCGAAAGGGGGCAACCTTGACGAACTGACCTTGAAATAACAATGTAGTCAGTGCCCCGTCCATTCACCGAGACCTTTGATCGCACGCCGTGTAATAGTAGCATGATCACTAGAATGAAGGCCTGTGGGATTCCCAATCTTCCCATCACCGCATGCAAAAAGGTATGATCCACTCTGTAGAACGCATGATCGAAGTCAATAGCGACGAGTGCTCCACGCACTCGACATGCCGCTGCTAATGCGATATCTCGGTAGTCACCGAGCGCCGTATGTACGTTACTCTTACCGCCGAGGCACGTTTCATCTATGAGGAGTCTATCAGAAATTGAAGACTGTAGGCGGGCCCCAAGGATGCGCGCGAAAATCTTATAGTCGCAGTTCAAGAGAGTGAGTGGTCTATTATCTCCTGACCTTCTGCCACCGCGTGGTTTGGGTATTGGGATGATGATACCCTCCGTGAACTCGGCAGGTATCTCAGTCTGTGGTAACAGGAGTTCGTTGTACATCTGAATCCAGGTCCGTCCCATGAGGTACGCAAAGGCACGGTAAAATTCAATTGGGAAGCCATCCTGGGGACTTGTTCGCCCCCCCCCCCCCCCCCCCTGGCAATTGCATCTGTCAGCTCGTCCTCTGTTATCGCTGTGATGAAAATCTCTGCATCCAGTGGTGGTCCTCTATCTGGCATTTCCGAGATGACATCATGTAGTGTCTCGTGGTTCACTTGTACAGGTCCATATCACTGGCGGAAATAGTCAGTAAACACATGAGCAATATCACGCTGGTTCACAACTTGCTGGCCAGTTTCAGAGATTAGTTCCATGATCAATTTCCTACGTCGTCGTTGGCGTTCACGTACTACGTGGTACATGGAGGGGGTTTCGGCAGTAACTGTGTCCGCCAATCTCGCCCGGACCATTATACCTTCCATTCTTAGTCGCGTCAGCTGTAATAACTTGGCTTTTACCCCGCGCATGGCCGTGTGGCTTTCCGGCGATGGTTGTTAGGTCATCAGCTCCCTCAGGGCTGTAAAATAACAGCCAGCCACTGCGATTTGTCCTGCCCGTATCGTATCAACGTTCTCCGTAACGTTAGTTTTGCGCATTCGATCCACCACTGGAGAACTGAGGTGTATGATCGTTGGCGGCGAACGCAGGTCTCCCATGCCGCCTCTATCGACCGGCGACATGCAGCGTCACGTAAAAGTGCACAATTCATTTTCCAGGGACCCTTACTCCGCCATATCTTCTGACGCGTTAGTGAAATCGTACAGACGTACGCCATATGATCCGTAAAAGCCGCTGGCCAGATTTCGGCATCCAGTATCGCCGTCCGTAGAGCTCGTGTCACATACACTCTATCAAGTCTACTCGCCGAGTGTCCCGTTACAAACGTATAACCCGGTCTGTCGCCACGCTGCAGTTCCCAGGTATCCAGAAGCGCCATTTCGGTAATCAACGATCGCAGTTCCATGCATGGCACGTAACGAGGTACTTGGTCCTTTATGTCGACGACACAATTAAAGTCGCCGCCCACTATATAGTTATCATAGTGTCCAGCGAACAACGGTGCTATCTCTTCGGTGTAAAATGTCGCCCGTTCTCTTCGTTTTGTGGAGCCAGATGGCGCGTATAAATTGATGAAACGAACGCCGTCGACAGTGATCGCTATGCCACGTGCCGAAGGGAGAGACATGGCGTCCTCCAGTCCTATTCCTTCCCTGGTGAGAATCACCACACCGCATCCACTTTCATCGTGCACTGAATAATGTGCCTCGTAGCCGTAGAACTCTGGCGGCGATGTGAAACGCACTTCTTGTAGGAATACAATATCCACGCCCGCAGCGCGCAACATATCTTTCAGCATTTGAATTTTAAGCGGTGTCCGAATGCCATTAATGTTCATCGTTGCAATGCGGTACGCCTGGCGTGTGTTCATCAGTTGGAGGGCGGTGTCATTAAGCGTCTATCTGCACCCCCGGCGCTCCTCACCACACTAAGTTGTTCAACATTTCCCGACCCCTCCCGGCCTCTGGCCGGGACTATCCTCAATCGACGCGTTCCTATTTTCATTCTGTTCCTGTAGGTCCATTTCTTGCGCCCAGTCCCCCAGCATATTTCCGGAACTGGTCGAAGGATGGGAGGCAACGTTGTCACCGCTCTGATGTTGGACAATTGTCATCTCCACTTCTGCCTTCCGGTCACCAGAAGGAGAATTCAAGTTATCGTCGCTGTGTAATTCCTGCACCGTCATCTCGGTATCTGTTGAATCCACTGGTCTCAGGTCGATACTATCGTTGTCGTCCACTGCCCCCTCGGGACTATGGCTATCGTCAGCAGAAGTCACTCGACGCTTCTTTCTTCTCTTCGGCGAACGCTGTTTCCGTTGCCTTGCTTCCGCATCGGCTGTTTGGGTTGCGCATCCTCCGACTTGGTCCTGGCCTGTCACGCTCTCGGTGGAAGCACTGGCAGCCACCACGGATGAGCCTGGAGCGGCCGTCAGCTGCATCTCTTGTGTGGTGTCCTGTGTCTGCTGTGGTGGAACCGGTAGTCGGAATTCCAGTCCGTTGGTGTCCATGTTCTCTATAGGGGGCAGCTGCTGGTGCCCATCGGAAATCTCCCTCACGTCGCCTCTCAGTGCTTCCACAAAGGTCAACGGTAAGACAGTCATCTGTTGTGGTGTCTGAACGTCATCCCGTGGGGTTTGCACTAAACGTCGCTGGAGGCATTCCGAGCGGACGTGACCTTCTTTCCCGCACCCCGAGCAAGTGCGAGGTTGCCCATCATAGATTATAATCGCTCGACAACCTCCTATGTACAAATAAGAGGGGACGTGCTTTCGCAGTTCTATCCGTATTTGTCTCACCCCACTTAAAACGGGGTACGTGGTAAAACTCGTCCATTTTTCGGCAACATGGGATATAACTGTACCGTATGGTCGAAAGGCGTCGGTAACAAGTTCAGACGGGACCTCAAACGCGTGATCGACCATAACCACACCAACATTCCCGTCGGCATGACAGAAACGATACCCGTTCGGTGATCGTTGTAGAAGTCTTTCGCAAGCAGCGTCGTCAACAAGCTTGACATAGACGACGCTTGAAACGATCGATAAATTGATTCCCACGATTTCCTGTGGATCGATTTTTACCTCTTCTCTTAAGAAACGTTCGATCTCGTGTGCCTTTGGTCGTGTATAGTCGTTCGCAAAACACCGCACACGCGAAGCTGCTCTGGCGTAAACAAAGAGGCGCGTGCACCACAGCGCGGCCGGCAGGCAACACGGTCCGCACTGTGTCACTGCCGAAGGCAGACTGGAAAACCGCCTAAAAACCATCCACAGACTGGCCGGTTCACCGGACCTCGACACAAATCCGCCGGGCGGATTCGTGCCGGGGACCAGGCGCTCCTTCCCGGCCGGAAAGCCGTGCGTTAGGCCGCACGGCCAACCGGGCGGGCCGTAATAACGTTAACCGAAATTGTGCGAATGTGTCTGATAATCTGCTTTTATTAATATTATAGCCCACGTGAATTCATGTTAAACCGGAAAAAACAAAGCTCAGTGTTAAGGAAGTCATACAGTGTACATATAACTACACAATACATGACGTCATTCAAGTTGGCGGATTTTGTCGGTAAGTTTGAATTTTGGCGAGAAGAAGGTCACCTCCACTAACCTAACACCCCCCCCCCCGCCCCCCTACTCCCCAGAAAAATGTAGGGAAGTTCCAATTCCAATAGGATCACACCACGGTTACCTCTACTAACCTAAGAAAATCGAGGGAAGATAGGTCACTTAAGCTACCTCCACTAACCTAACTCACCCGACCGCCACTTCTTCGTATGAACTGGCGCCAAGTTTGAATTTTGGTGGTAAACAATGCTCAATTCGTAAATCTCTACCAAGCTAAGAAAATGGTGCGAAAGGAAGGACACTTGTACTAACCTCAGTCACCCTACTGCCACCTCCTCCTAAGGATTCGTGGGAAAAGGACTTGGAAATAAGTCTTTACTTAAACAATTTCAAGCAGTACAGCCATGCAGTTTGTTCACCGCGAGATCCAGACTCCAACTGACTTAGTAGACATGGCCACCACCAGAAGGCGCTCTCATCCGTGTCGGGGATTGCTGCGCAAACACGTTCTCCACGTATGCGTACACCACCATTACTCTACCACGCAACTCTACTCGGTTGGCCGTGCGGTCTAACGCACGGCTTTCCGGGCGGGAAGGAGCGCCTGGTCCCCGGCACGAGTCCGCCCGGCGGATTTGTGTCGAGGTCCGGTGAACCGGCCAGTCTGTGGATGGTTTTTAGGCGGTTTTCCATCTGCCTCGGCGAATGCGGGCTGATTACCCTTATTCCGCCTCAGTTACACTATGTCGGCGATTGCTGCGCAAACAAGTTCTCCACGTATGCGTACACCACCATTACTCGACCACGCAAACATAGCGGTTACACTCGTCTGGTGGCGTAATCCTCAGGCATGAGGCGGTGACATCCCTTTCATACTTGACAGCAGAGTAATTCCTATCCAAATACGTGTTCACCTAGACACATATGCTGGCGCGACCGGTCAGAGATGCGCACGCTGCCATAGTCGCGAGCCGCCTCCGGACGCATGTCAAAGTTGTATCTATTTTTAGGTATACAGCCACTGTTAAACTGACGTCACAGAACTCCAAGGTGCAGCCCACATTTGCGAGACACCTGTGGGCAGCACGTGTCTTTACCGTGGATGACAGAGTAGCTACAAACCTTCGCAAACGCATCTCAGTGTTCTCAATCTTATACTCATGTCACGTGACAATGTAAAAAAAAAAAAAAAAAAAGATTTGAGTTGACCTCGCGGAAATTGTATAGTGTCCCAGAAATAGTTGACGTTCGCTTTTTTCATGTCCCAGCTTGTGTGCATGAAAATTCTTGCCCTAACAGATCCTGTTTACGAAAATGACGCAGAATAACGTCGAATGCAGTCTTCCTCGCGGACCTAAGGTGTTGCCCACTCCATTGCATGTTACCCTTCCTGCTCTCAACAACGCTGTTCTTCGGTTTGCGTCCGAAACGCCAAAGACAAGTGTCTCCAGGAAGGATCGCACGCTGCTGTTAAGAGCTCTTTTACAAGAACGGAGATTGCACCCCATCAGCCCTGCACAAGTTCCGGACACTCAATGGTATGAAAGAAAAGAGCATGATCGTATGTCCACTAAGAGTCTGGTGAAAATGACTACAAAATTCACAAACACAGATTCTTTTGAAGTGCGGCGAAGCTGAGGGAGGAAACATGGCCGGCCGCGGTGGCCATGCGGTTCTGGTGCTGCAGTTCGGAACCGCGGGACTGCTACGGTCGCAGGTTCGAATCCTGCCTCGGGCATGGATGTGTGTGATGTCCTTAGGTTAGTTAGGTTTAAGTAGTTCTAAGTTCTAGGGGACTTATGACCTCAGCAGTTGAGTCCCATAGTGCTCAGAGCCATTAGGTTAGTTAGGTTTAAGTAGTTCTAAGTTCTAGGGGACTTATGACCTAAGATGTTGAGTCACATAGTGCTCAGAGCCATTTGAACCATTTGAGGAAACATGTTGATACAATGCCTGCCAGCACAGTGTGTAAAATCCTACTCTATCCTGCATTGTTACCCATAAAAACTCACTAATATTCAGTAGTTGCTTCCTGTTGACATGGCAGCAGTACAAGCATTCGTTCTGGAATTTCTTGCTGGAATGGAAGTGGGCAATGAATGGCCATGGACCACTATGTAGGCAGAGAAACCAATTTCCGTCTGCGTGTGAATACACAGAATTGCACAATATGGTCAGCGGGAAATTCGCACTCACATTTACCGATATCACTTTATTCTGAAAAGGTGACTCTGTGGTGCGGCTTGACGGTATCGTTTATCATAGGGCCGTACTTTTGCGAGGAGATGAGTCCCGCGGGTCCTGTTACCTCTACCGCAACTGGTAAACACTAGGAAAGTCTCTTGCGCGCCTGCGTCATGCCAGTCCTTCAACAGCGTGGATGTGTGGCTAGTATTTTTTATGCAAGATGGAGTTCCTTCACACATTGCAGAGACTGTGAAGTGGATGCTTGCTTGGTCGGTTGGTTGATTTTGGTGAGGCGAAAAGCAGCGAGGCCATCAGTCCCAGTGGATTAGGGAAGGATGGGGAAGGAAGTCGGCCGTGCCCATTCAAAGGAGCCATCCCGACGTTTGCGTGAAGCTATTTAGGAAAAAACACAGAACACCTAAATCAGGATGACAGCACGCTGGTGTGAATAGTCGTCCTCCCGCATGCGAGTCCAGTTGCTAACCACTGCGCCACCTCGCTCATGAAGTGCATGTTGCAGAGGCCTTTCGGAAATGCTAGAATTATCAGCCATCATTTCCCTACAGCCTGGCCGTCCACATCACCTGTACTTAATCCGTGTGATTTCTGGCTGTGGGGTTATTTGAAAGATGATGTGTTCAGTGCTCCAATTACGAACTTAGCTAAACTGAAGGCCTGCACTGCCCAACACACTCAACCCACCAGGTTTACCTGATTAGCAGTTCCAGAACTGTTGATTATCGAACTTGTGTAGGCATGCACATTGAACAATATGGTGTAGTGTCCAACTCAAAGAGCTGTCGCGTTGCGATTCATTTGTCATTTGTAGCCGACCCGTTACATTAAGTTGCTTAAGCGCTATCTATGGGTGGGAAAATTTTCGTTCAGTTCTTTGCTTTTATGTCTCCTCCTGCGTTAATAATATACGGTTCAAATTTGACGTCATTCTTACCAATGTTTCTCTTTCTACTGAGTTTCAAAACTGTAACTATAATTATGGACACCGTGTACAAATGGCCCGCATTTCAGCGGAACCACATCGAATAGGTACGAGGAAACTTAATCTAGATTGAGAAATCTCAATAGAACGTTGACTGTTCCGCGAGAAGATTGGGAAACGTCTCCCATAACATGTCAGACTTCGACAGAGGCTGGATGGCGGCCTGTCGAGTGTGTGGTTTTACAGTCCACAACATGCTACTTGGATTGTGGGAATCCCACGACTGTCTTGTGATTATATGGAACTGACACGTTCACAAGGTGCAGCATCAGTATATTGCAGGATCTTAAAGGCCCCACGCGACTAGCGCTGAAGAGGACATACACTGTTCACTCGGCATTGCTAGTACCTTGAGCCACGAAATGGATTCAGTAACATTGGACACAAGACAGCTAACACGGCTTCTTTTCAGACGTGTGCGGGTTGCACATACACCTATATTACACACGTAACCACTTATGGAGGTTCCGAGGTGAGAAAACTTTGCCCGATTGCCTTCATAATCACTACAATGATAAGCCAAAACACTATGACCATCTGATTGTTTCTGCGTCTGTGGGACGAAATACACCAATAAGTCTGCCTATCAGGGATACGACAGTTTGTTGGTAGGTTTGTGGAGGTATGTGGCATTAGATGTCTACGCACTGGTCAATTAATTCGCTGATTTGTGTATGCGGTGATGGCATCCGATAGCGACGTAGATAGGCTCCATAGGATTTACGTCAGGCGAATTTGGCCGCCGAGACATCAGCGTGAGTTCAGTATAATGCTACTCAAACCACTGTAGCACAGTTCTGGCTTCGTGACAAGGACAGTTATACTGCTGAAAGGTGACATCGCCGTCGGGGAAGACATCAACCATGCAGCGATACAAGAGGTCTGTAGCTGTCATAGTGTCTTCGATTACAAGCGCAGGTGAATGTCTGCCATAGAATAATACTGCTCCCACCAGCCTGCGTTTCGAGCCGCTGTTCACTTCGATGACGGCGTTTGTGGAGACGACCGTCGACTCAGTGTTGCAAAACTGTCATTCACTTGAAGAGCAGACACGTTTCCATTGATCGATGGTCGAATCCCAATGGTCTTGTGCCTACTGCAGTCGTAACTGACAAGTCGTTGGGTCAACACGTCGACACCTAGGGGTGATCTGCTGCTAATCTCCATGATCAAAAATGTACGATGAGCGATGTGCTCCAAAATACTTCTGCGTGCACCACCATTGTGTTCTTTCGACGCAGACGCCACAGGCGTCCTACTTTACAGAGCAGATAAGACTCTGAACCCCACGTTCTGTGAATAGTCGTGCACGCACAACCGTTTAGCGCCTAGTGGTAGTTTCACTATCCTTCTACCTCTTTATGTAGATGCTGACGACAGTAGAATGTGAACATTCGACCAGCTTCGCCGTTTCCGAGATACTTGTTCACAGGTTCTGCCTAATACTAGTGTACCCTTCGTCATAGTCGCTTATCTCACTGGATTTCCCCATTTACAGCCGACATCATTGGTAGGGTGATCTCCCATCCGTGTCTGCCCCGCTTACATACTTTTGTTGCCGCTTCAAGTGCCCGCAACGCCTTCAGGCGACATCCAGTGTCGCGGTGTACAGCAGTCATAATGAAATGAAATGTCGTATGGCGAGGGCCTCCCGGCGGGTACACCTGATCACCTGGTGCAAGTCTTTCGAATTGACGCCACTTCGGCGACTTGCACGTCGATGTGGATGAGATGATGATGATTAGGACAACACAACACCCAGTCCCTAAGCGGAGAAAATCTCCGACCCAGCCGGGAATCGAACCCGGGCTCTTAGGATTGACATTCTGTCGCGCTGACCACTCAGCTACCAGGGGCGGACAGTAGTCATAATGCTTTGGCTTATCAGCGTATATGAGTTAGCAGCTGGCGTGAACGCTTTTGGTTCACGAATCCTTCAATTTAGACACCAGCTGTTCCATTTATGACATGCTAAGGCGAATGGTTGCGTCCTATATCCGAGGTCTGTTTCAACAAAGTAACACAAGACAGCATGTCACCCTGCTGCCCTGAGCTACCTCGATACACAGGGCGTTCGACTTTTGGCGTGGTCGGCAGCGTTCTCTAGGTGTCTCAGCCACTGAAAACATCTGATCATGAGTTGCCGAAATAGTGGTACATCTCCACCAAGCGGCGACTACAACTGACGAGCTCTGGCATGGAGAAGGAGCAGCGTGGAATGACCTGCCCATAATCGTCTTCCAAGTTATGTTCGGATCGATGCACAGCCGTGGTAGAGGACCTTTTCATGTGAGTGGTTCCTAGCTGTATGAAATAAATTTCCGCTCCTGTTCATAAGCCTGGATAGGGAAAAAAAAATATTTGTATTGTTAACAACCCATCTTACTTCTGTACAAAGTATCCTTTGAAGGATGTACACTTCGTACAGCTTTTCCGTCCCACTGGAAATACATGTTCCGTCAGACTCTACGAAATACTCGTCGACTGCAACTATCACTTCCTCATTTGATGAAAACTGTTTGCCAGTAAGCCAAAGTATTCAGTTAGGGACAGGCAGAAGTAACTTCGGGCGGACCCTGGTAAACAGGGGGGATGGGGATTCAATTCAAACCCTAGTTCATACATTTTCACCATTGTTGTCGCTGATGTCTGGGATAGTGCATTATTCTGATGAAAGAGCACTTTTTTGCTTGCTAATATTGTTCTTTTTCCAGCCAACGTAAGTTTCAAACGGTCCAACCCAGTTATGGTTCTGCTTGTTTTTCCAAGCAATCAACGAAGATTATTCCTTAGCAATCCTAACAAACAGAGGCCATCTCCTTACAGCCTGAAAAAATGTTCATTGCCTTCTTTGGTGCACTTTCGGCAGTCACTGTTTTGACTGCCGTTTTGACTCTGGTGTGTAATGATGGATCCAGGTTACATAAACAGTCATAAAGCGGCACAAAAACTTTGGGGATTGCAACTAAACATCGCCAAACATTGCGTTCAAATGTTGTGCCGGATGCGCTTCTCGTCGGCTGTGAGCAATCGCAGCAGCCACCTTGCACACAGCTTCTTCATAGTCAGCCCATTTAGCAGGATATTATGAACCCAATCAGTTGACATACGTACAGTCTCAGCAGGCTCAGGACACTTTATTCCACTGCGTGGAATTTGTCAGTGGTTTCCTTTGTGGTGACCTCAATTGGACGGCCGAACCACACTTCGTCTTTGGTACTTGTCAAACCACGCGTAAATTAATTAATCCAAAAGTAAATGCTGTTCAGAGGGGTGCAGAGTCTGCGTGAACTTATCCAGTTCTGTTTTGATTTGTGCGGCAGTTCAAAATGTTCAAATGTGTGTGAAATCTTATGGGACAACTGCTACGGTCATAAGTCCCTAAGCTTACATACTACTTAACCTAAATTATCCTAAGGACAAACACACACACCCGTGCCCGAGGGAGGACTCGAACCTCCGCCGGGACCAGCCGCACAGTTCATGACTGCAGCGCCTAAGACCGCTCGGATAATCCCGCGCGGCTGTGCAGCAGTCCAGCCCTTCAAATGAAAATTGTTGGTAACAGCTCTAAATTCTCTTTTCTCCATTCTCAACGAAATTCGGACCATTGTTGAAACTCTTCGTGCGATTCTTGGGATAAACAAGCTTAACAACCACGAAGGTGTAACAAAAAGTTCAATTCTTTCATGGACATTTACCAGACTTATCCAGCCACCCTTCTAGGCCCTATCCCTTTATTATGCAAAAATTTTACTACTTATTTCATCCCCTATAGCGTGTATGCACAATAAGTCTCGATATCAGCTACCCTTGCTGGTGGTGCAATTTTAATTGTAGCGTGGCAGTGGTGAATCTCGAGTTGCAGATACCTGAGCTGCCGCACTTACCTTTTCCTTCTTTGACTCTGTCCGCTAACTCGTCTCTTTCGAAATTCATTGCCGCAAAGTGTCGTCGAGACGAACAGTCCCGCTCAGCAGTATTGTTGCAGCACGGGCAGGCTGCTGGGGTCATTGATTGCCGTCGTTTGCTTCAGATTGCAAAATAACGAGTTTTATGTCCCTGGCGCCGCAAGAATTTAAATTGCAGAGCGTGCCAGCGAACGTCTATTTATTGGCTTGCTGCGCTGTCCATTTCAATGCTCCAAGCTAGATTTTATAGTCAGTATTGGCTTATGAAAACAGCACTAACATATTAAGTGAATATATCGATCGTTTGCATTAAAGGTTCGAAAATGAACGACAGAAGCAACAACAGGTGTCAGCGTACTTTTAAGCCGAAACCAAGCACCGTATAAGACGCTCCATTTCTTCAGTACAGTATATAACAAGATTAGAGTGAATGACTAACAGGTCTTCGCGACCGAAGAACAGTTGAAAGGGGGCGCATTTTTATGTGCAGTTGGTAGTACCGTTGTGAGAAGCTTCGCAGCTTGTGAAGGGGTGGGTGACAACGCAACATGTACAGGACCGCCTTCAAGTCTGAAGACCTTATACATATTTTTGTGAAGATGGGAGGAAGCTGATCAGTCACTCTTCAAGAAGCAGGGGATACTGCTCACAAAATTAGTTTGACTTGTTAAATTCAAATTATAACAATACGCAACATAATTTTGAATGTTTGCATAATTCTCACTATTGCTGTAGTGCTTTTCTTTGCGTTTATTTTAGATCTGTCTTTTTTTCGCGTAACATTTTTTTTTCGCAAATCGGGTAAACTCACTTTTCACTTAAGCCAAAGCTACACAGAACAATTTAATTGGAGGCAAGGAAAATTTTACTGTAGTAAAATGCACTAGTTGGCTGCATTTCTCACACTCATCTAGCTGTTAGGGGGGAACTTTAGTTCATTGTTGACATGTTCACATGTTGTAGTGTTGTGAGGTTAGGTTTGTTCTGTTAAATGCAGTTTACCAGCAAGTGTTTGAATAATCCATACCAATTGTGTTATATGCTTTCAACATTGCAGCACAGTCAGCAATCGTGATAATCTAATATATAAGAAACCATCAGCCTTGATTGCGGTAGTGAAACCAACCTTTACCTAGGTTTCAGCCCAAATAATTGAGCCTTCTTCAGAAGATATACCTGAATCTATAATTTGTCTAAGAGGGCACGGTCTATAAATAAAACTAAAACAGCCTGAATAAGAGTAGTCACATTTTAAAAATGCGGTACATAAGTACTAAGTCAACACTAAGGCTTCACTTAAGCCCTGGCGTGCGCCTCGTCTCCATGGACGCCGTGCGGAGACGAACAGCGCCATCTGTCACAAAGCGAAAAAAGTGGTCCAACTAAAACATTCATATTTCTTTACGTACTACACGAATATGTAATAAAACATGGGAGTTCCTATTTAAAAAAGCGCAGTTGATATCCGTCATCAAGCAAGTTCCTTCGCATAAGCTCTGTAGAATCACGTAAGTATGTCATCTGGTCCTGATACCTCACTACGACTGAGTGACTGTCATGCAATGTACTCGCAGATGTGGATACGGAAAATCATCACCTCCACAATGGAACGACGACAGTGAAAACGTGTGCCGGATCGGTACTCGAATCCGAATTGCCAGCTTTGCACGAGTCGTCGCCTCAACCGCTGTGGCTATCCGTATACGACTCAGACTTCCAAATGTCGTCGCTCATGTGTCAGAACCAGCAGTCGTGCGCATTATGTAGTTCCCGCGGAGGGGGAGGACATTTTAGTTGAAAGTCGCTGCTTGGTATCGACCGATAAAGACGGTATTGCAGTGCCTGTGTTGTTAAGAAGTACTGTATAATGTTCTTTCGGACATGAATGCAGGCCTTCTGGAAGTCTTAGAGATGTGTAATCATTTGTATTTCACAAGAACGATGTTTTCTGAATCCGTGCTGATTATTTGGCAATAAATAGTTTACATCGTGGCATTTCATAATGTTGCACACAGTGTGCTTTCCGAAATCGTATTACAAATTGATGTCAGCGATATGGGTGTATAATTTAGTGGAGTACTTGTACTTCCTTTCATAGACATTGATGGGTGGCTCTTTGAGATAGTTTTGGTATCCAGTCGGGCATCAGACGGTAAGTAGAGTGCAGAATATTATACTGGAGTGCCATAAGCATGGCAGAACATTTAGTTACGCTGTTCATTTTAGTCCTGAGTCTTTTCTGTAATTGAGGTAAAATTATACATATAAGACAAGACAGAATAACTGAGTTCGTAATGTGTTCGTGTGTGAACGAGAATCAACGTCGAGACCCATTCTGTCTAGTCTACATATACTTTAATGTTTCGCTGCGGGTCTCAGAATCAAGAATGAGCTCGACATAGAGCAAATACTTCGTGACACAAACGTCTGAGAAAAGTTTTCGGTAAGTGTGCTGTAGTGATACAGATTTTCTAGCATTACAGAACCACAATTTATGTATTTAAAAAACTACTCATTAGATTTTTTCATATATAAAATCGTGGTTTATATATTTAAGACAGCTAGTCGTAATATTTCTGCGGATACTGAACACTTAGGATACAGTCTCGGTATTCGAATAGATCAAAAAATTTCACTATGATGCATTTCAGATTTAGAACGATGTCTTATATATGTATGCAGATATTTGTAGCAGTTTTCATGCTGATTTAAAATCTAATTTTGGTTTTCCTCTACAGATCACGTCTGAAGGTTTTAGCTGAAATCATACTATTTTTGTCTAACGGGGAATTTTCTTCATTACATTTAAAAATAAATTATTTATATTATAACCTTGTGTAGAATCACTACACACTGCATTTGAGTAGACAGTATTATACAGTCACTTGAAAATGTTAATAATTATTAAAAAAGCGTAGAACACGTATGACAGTTTAATTCCCCTTCCCTGATTTCACTGCATCAAGTTCTTTCTCACATGGGGCGAAACTGCTCTTCCTTGACTGTCTCCCTTCACCAGTGCCATCCTTGTTCAGCATTAAACGGTAGTTAGCCATCATGTGTGCTTTCCACCTTCCTTGGTATCTCTTTTCCATCTCTTCTGATGACCTTGTGAAACTGTTCACTTTGTTCCTCACTGTCATCTCCAAGATTCGCAGAGAAAAAAACCAACGTGATGATGTAGAAAATGAGTTTTCTCATTCATGTTATATCCTAATTTCATGACAGTCTGCAACGTCCTTTCAAGAAATTTGCCACTACTTCTTTAAACGAAACCCAAGCCCTTTTTTCTACTGGATTCATTATAAATTGAAACTAATTGTCCTTCACTATATTTCTCACCAGCGGCGCCTCAAAGATCCATTCTGCAAGTTTCTCATAAGATACTTTTGGAAATCTGGCTACCTGGTACGGCATGCATCATTGGAAGTGCTTTCGTGAATTTTTTCGTTAATCCAAGCTTAATGTGACCAGGAGATAAGAGTATGTTGCTTGTTAGAGCAATTGATCCACTTATTATATTCTGTGAATGGGGTCAGTTTCTGTTTCGGGCCAGTTTATCACGTTCCAGTGCTTGTCTTTGGTTCAGCTGTCCCACTCAAAATGACGCACGACATTTTTGTGTAGCCGGACTGTCCACCAAGTAACATGACAACAACTATCAAATTCACACACACTGTCCAAGAATGTTTTTTACAGTTCGCGTATTTCAACACAGTTTTGAGGTGTTCAAATCATGTTCCAAAGTGGCTAAGTGTATTGAGCCAAATGAATTTCTATTGTGTTGAAATACACATCTCAGTTCACGTTTTGACGAGTCTATAAAAATCCTCACAGACTCTGATCATAACCGGCATTAAAGAAATTCAACAGACCCTCAATATCACAACATAAAACCATATGGTCTTCTTCTTTAAAGAATTTGTTAATTCCCTTTCTCTGTTCATGTCCCAAGAGAATGAAGCCCCAGGTAGGAAACGATGTTTTTCTTTCAGCTTTTACCCAAGAAATTTGGTGGCATCTTTTGTGGGATGCAAGTCACAAGTTAAGTCAAAGGCTTGTTTTGATGAAACATTTATGGTGCAAAATCTCGTTCCGGCTTGTAGTATCATCATCATCATCATCATCATCATCATCATCATTGCGTTCATTTCCTGTGCTGCTCCCCTGTTGCAAATTTTCAAAATAGTTGGTGGTATTGTAATAGCAGGAGACTCACAGTGTGTAACTGGTCCTGAGGTTGAAGAAAGTTTAGTACACGTTATACCTCTCTTACTTTTTGCATTTTGATCTTCAACGTTAACCGTACAAAAATAATAGTTATGTATGACTTTGCGGCTCCCTGGAAACCACGGGAATTGTGAAAAGCACTGATTTGGTTTTTTCATTTTTCCACACTCTCTCAATACATGCTCGGTATTCCTTGTGGGGTGCACAGCTGTTGCCTTGATCACCAAGCTTTATACCAAAGTACGCTTAGTAGATATTATTCACGGAAATGTTAATGTTCTGGCTTTTCTTAGCAACTGTGTGGCTACCACAAACACAACAGAATCGAATATACAGGGTGGTCCATTGATAGTGACCGGGCCAAATATCTCACGAAATAAGCATCAAACGAAAAAACTACAAGGAACAAAACTCGTCTAGCATGAAGGGGGAAACCAGATGGCGCTATGGTTCGCCCGCTAGATGGAGCTCTATGTCGAGCTCATTCTTGATTCTGAGACCCGCAGCGAAACATTAAAGTATATGTAGACTCGACAGAATGGGTCTCGACGTTAATTCTCGTTCACACACGAACACATTACGAACTCAGTTATTCTGTCTTGTCTTATATGTATAATTTTACCTCAATTACAGAAAAGACTCAGGACTAAAATGAACAGCGTAACTAAATGTTCTGCCATGCTTATGGCACTCCAATATAATATTCTGCACTCTACTTACCGTCTGATGCCCGACTGGATACCAAAACTATCTCAAAGAGCCACCCATCAATGACTATGAAAGGAAGTACAAGTACTCCACTAAATTATACACCCATATCGCTGACATCAATTTGTAATACGATTTCGGAAAGCACACTGTGTCCACCATTATGAAATGCCTCGATGCAAAGTATTTATTGCCAATTAATCAGCACTGATTCAGAAAATATCGTTCTTTTGAAATACAAATGATTCCACATCTCTAAGACTTCCAGAAGGCCTGCATGCATGTCCGAAAGAACATTATACAGTACTTCTTAACAACACAGGCACTGCAATACCGTCTATATCGGTCGATACCAAGCAGCGACTTTCAACTAAAATGTCCTCCCCCTCCGCGGGAACTACATAATGCGCACGACTGCTGGTTCTGACACATGAGCGACGACATTTGGAAGTCTAAGTCGGGCTGTGAGTCATATACGGACAGCCAAAGCGGTTAAGGTGACCATTTGCGTAAAGCTGGCAATTAGGTTTCGAGTCCCTATCCGTCACAGGTTTTCACTGTCGTCGTTCCATTGTGGAGCTGATGATTTTCCGTATCCACAACTGCGAACACATTCCATATCAGTCGCTCAGTCGGAGTAAGGGATGGAGCAGATGTGATACTTACGTGATTCTACATGGCTTATGCGAAGGCACTTGCTCCCCTTCTAGCAGTGGTTATAGTAGATCGCAGAAGCTACGCAGGAAATACGCGCAGATCATTCCCGTTTTCAAGAGGGGTCGTAGGACAAATGCACAGAACTATAAGGCCATATAGTTTAAGTCTCTCTGTTGTAAAATTATGCACATATTTTATCCTCAGAAATGACTTTTTGGAGAACCAAAAATTCCTCTGCACAAATCAACATGGAGTCAGCAGACAGAGATCTTTGGAATCTCAGCTCACTCTGTTCCTACACGAGATTCATAGCGCTGCAGACAAAGGCGCTTAGGTTGATGTCGTGTTCCTTGTCTTCAGGAAGGCATTTGACATCGTCCAGCACTGCCGTTTACTGAAAAAGTACGAGCTTAAACGACTATCTAACCAAATGGGTGACTGGATACCAGACCTCCTTATATAAATAACACATTGCTCCCAATGGAACAATATCGTCAGGTATAAATGTAATTTTCGGAGTACGTATACGAAGTCTGGTAGGACCGTTGTTGTTTCCAATATATATAAATGATCTAGTTTTATATTAGAAAGCATCGGAATTTCTTTCAGAGTGTTTGCAGATGACGCGATTGTCCCTAACAAAATAGCAAAGCAAGAAGACGGTATCGATTTGCAGAATGACATGCACAGGATTGAAGGACGGTACAGGTTCTCGCAATTGACCCTGGATTTAAATATAAGTAACATACTGGGCATACGTAGGAAAAGAAATCCAGTACTGTACAACCACTCTATAGATGACAAAATTGGTGGAAACTGTACCTACCGTAAAATACTTAGGAGTAACTGTCCAGAGTGACCTTTAATGGAATGACCACAACGCCAATAGTAGGAAAAGAAGATACCAGACTGAGATTCATAGGGGAACCTTAAGGAAATGTAACGCATCCACAAAGGATGTGGCAGAGGAGGTGCTTGTTCATTCTATTTTTGAGTTGTTGTTGTTGTGGTCTTCAGTCCTGAGATTGGTTTGATGCAGCTCTCCATGCTGCTCTATCCTGTGCAAGCTTCTTCATCTCCCAGTACCTACTGCTACCTACATCCTTCTGAATCTGCTTAGTGTATTCATCTCTTGGTCTCCCTCTACGATTTTTACCCTCCACGCTGCCCTCCAATACTAAATTTGTGATCCCTTGATTCCTCACAGAACATGTCCTACCAACTGGTCCCTTCTTCTCGTCAAGTTGTGCCACAAACTCCTCTTCTCCCCAATTCTATTCAATACCTGCTCATTAGTCATGTGATCTACCCATCTAATCTTCAGCATTCTTCTGTAGCTCCACATTTCGAAAGCTTCTATTCTCTTCCTGTCCAAACTATTTATCGTCCATGTTTCACTTCCATACATGGCTACACTCCATACAAATTCTTTAAGAAACGACTTCCTGGCATTGAAATCTATACTCGATGTTAACAAATTTTTCTTCTTCAGAAACGCTTTCCTTGCCATTGCCAATATTTTATATCCTCTCTCCTTTGACCATCATCAGTTATTTTACTCCCCAAATGGCAAAGCTCCTTTACTACTTTAAGTGTCTCATTTCCTAATCTAATTCCCTCAGCATCACCCGACTTAATTCGAATACATTCCATTATCCTCGTTTTGCTTTTGTTGATGTCCATCTTATACCCTCCTTTCAAGACACTGGCCATTCTGTTCAATTGTGCTCTTCCAAGTCCCTTGCTGTCTCTGACAGAATTACAATGCCATCGGCGAACCTCAAAGTCTTTATTTCCTCTCCATTGATTTTAATACCTACTCCGAATTTTTCTTTTGTTTCCTTTACTGCTTGCTCAAATACAGATTGAATAACATCGGGAGAGGCTACAACCCTGTCTCACTCCCTTCCCAACCACTGCTTCCTACCGTAAAATACTTAGGAGTGACTATTCATGAATCTGGGATCCTTGCCAGGTAGGACTGATATAAGAGATTGAGAAGATCGAAAGAAGAGTAGTGCGTTTCGTCACGGGACCGTTTACTCGGCACGAGAGTGTCACGGAGATGCTCGACAAGCTCCAGTGGCAGAGGTTACAAGAGAGGCGTCGTGCATCGCGGACAGGTTTGCTGTTGAAATTTAGAGGGCACATTGCGGGAAGAGTCGAACAACATACGCTATTACTTCCTCCCACATGACACGTCTGCCTACACTAAGCTGGTCCGTCCCTTCTGGAGTATTTCTGTGCGGTGTGGGGTTCCAACCACATAGGAATGGCGGAGAACATCGAAAAAATTCACAGAAGGCACCTCGCATTGTATTATCGAGAAATAGGGGAAAGAGTGTCACGGAAATGATACGCGAGTTTGGAGTGACAATCATTAAGAGAAAGGCGTTTCTCGTTGCGGCGACATCTTTTCAAGGAATTTCAAACACCAACTTGCTTAGGATGAAATGACCGCCGTAATAAAATAAGAGAAATCTGAGATCGCACTTACTATTCTACAGCAGAATGGTAGAGAACTAGTCTGAAAGTGATTTTACGAACTCTCTTCCGAACACTTACGCCCCAACTGCAGAGATATCATGTAGCTGTACATGTAAAACTACCAATGTCATATTTTATTACATTACGAAATCATCCAAATCGTTTCATAGTTCCAAAAGTGCGTATTTATGCTTATGTCTCGTCCAATCTGTCTTTCACAAGTGACATTTATTTTGACCACGGAAGCCTATAGACGTAAAACTCCAGAATACTGCGTGGAAGTTTCTGAGGGCTGCAGACTGAGTGAGGGTCGGCCCTACAAAACATTGCCTGTCACTGCCTACAAGAGTTGCAGTGCGGGAAGCCAAACTAAGTTACAGCTGCGAACTTTCCCCATTCCGGCCTTATTTTCAGCGTCCCAATCCTGGCTTTTTTACGGCCGTCTTTAGTGGGAGATGTGCCGCAACTGCCGTTAGTATTACAGCTGGAAAGTTCCTGAAAGCAGACGCTGAGGATGAGAGTCTTTGTTTGGGACCCAGCTGTCTTCCTCGGTAATCTCGCTCTTTCTGCAGACGAGCAATTTACAGGACTTCCATGGCAACAGAGTTCTTTATTATTCTACGTAAAATTCCCAGTCCTCCTGTAACATATCATTCATCGTTTTAATGAACTGAAAACCAAAGGAAAATAGACCTTTTATTACGATTTCATAGCCAGTCAGCTGCTGTAGTAGAAAAATCACTGTTTTGCCAAAGAAGGAAAAGCAATAGAAGTCAGTCCGAGTGCTTTAAGGCAACGAAGAATGGTTTATACAACTGCTCCGACAGCACCGTGACTCTTCTTCCTTCTTTCACTGATCTCGAATTCCGTTCCCAACACTAACATCGGTGAGAAACAGACATGTCAAGCCAATGTACTAAAACCAAGGAGACACTTCTGTATTATTTTATGCAATATTGTCACTTATTTCTGCACATAAAACGAAGAAAAAAAGTTACTGGCTTCAGTCACAGTCAAAGTTCTGTTTTTGTATATCAACGACAACGATGACATGTACCAAATAGTTCATACACCTCCATTGGGAAAGCCAGAGGAAGTAATTCCACCTGAAAACTGACAACAGCTGGTGGCTTTAGTATTTCCGTAATCCACGCAGATATATCGCTTAGCTAAAACATTACGACCATTTGAAACTTCCTGGCAGATTAAAACTGTGTGCCGGACTGAGACTCGAACTCGGTACCATTGCCTTTCGCGGGCAAGTTCTATACATTTTTTTTTTTTTTTAATTCTAACTTTGTTCGTCTTCGTTCTCTGTATTTGCTCTGGGTGGACGTCGCAAGACACTGACCGAACACGTTGAGTTACCGTGCCGGCAACCATCTGAACTACCCAAGCACGACTCACGCCCCGTCCTCACAGTTTTACTTCTGCCAGTACCTCGTCTCCTACCTTCCGAACTTTAGAGAAACTCTCCTGCGCACCTTGCAGAACTAACACTCCTGAAAGAAAGGATATTGCGGAGACATGGCTTAGCCACAGCCTGGGGGATGTTTCCAGAATGAGAATTTCACTCTACAGCGGGGAGTGCTTAACGTTATGTTGGTGCACATTTGGAGCAAAATACATCAGCTATTCTGCATGGCGTGGATTCGACACGAGATTTTTGACTTTCTGAAGGTCTTTGAACACGACGCGCAATTGCCGTAAATTACGGTCCGGTGGTTATTGGGCGCGGAGCTGGGAACCGATAGCACCCACTTGGTTGATCGGCTCCTGTTCAAAATATTACGGCTGTCAGGCAGAACATTACGACCACCTACTTAATAGCCAGCGTGCCCGTATCTGGCATACTGGCGGCGCATCGTGGTATGGGAGCAGTGAGGCCTTGGTAGGTCTCTGAGGGAGTTGGTATCACATCTGCATACACAAGTCACCTGATTCACCTAAGTGCCAGAGATTGGGCCGACGAGCTGTGACGCCACGTTCGATCACTTCCCAGATGTGCTCGAAAGAGCTCAGATCTGCTGAGTTGGCGGCCAGCACATCTTTTAGAACCCGTCACGGTGTTCCTCGAACAACACCATCACACTACTAACCCTGTCACCTGTCAGTACTGGCCTTCTGACATGGAGCGCCGGCCGCAGTGGCCGAGCGTCTCTAGGCGCTTCAGACTGGAACCGCGCGACCAGCACGGTCGCAGGTTCGAATCCTGCCTCGGGCATGGATGTGTGTGATGTCCTTAGGTTAGTTTAAGTAGTTCTAAGTTCTACTGGACTGATGACCTCAGATTTTAAGTCCCATAGTGCTCAGAGCCCCATTTTGACATGGCGCATTACCTTGTTGACAAAAGTGGAGACAACCAATTAGTGTAGCAAAAACGTGATTCATCTGAAGAGCCTACACGGTTCCATTGACAGACGGTTAATCTCGATGGTTCCGTGCCCACTGCAATTGTAATTGACGATGTCGTCGGGCCAACATGTGAACACGTAGGTGTGCTAACGACAGGAGTACGTGAACGTTCGACCAGCGTTATCGTTCTCTTGAGACTCGTTCACAGACTCTGCTCAATAACAATCTGCCCTTTGAGAAAATGACTCATTTTAATGGGTCGCCCCATTTGCTGCCAAAATCTTCGCTACGGTGATTCCCTGTCTGTGTCTGCTCCGGTTACATAGCTTTGTTACCGCATCACTACCCGCTATTGCACCAGGCGACAGCCAGAGTCGCGCTGGGCAGTGGTGGTGATGTCTTGGCTTATCAGTGTGTTCCGGCGGAACCACAAGCGCTGTCACGAAGCTGGAGAACGCAAGACCAGAGGAGGCTGTGAGACGGTCAGTCAATAGCCCGCTGCACTAGGAGAACACTACAATAGCAGTTTAATCCGTATCCATTTCTTGTATGTACATAGAGAAAGACACTGACGGTTTGCATGCAAGTTAAGGATTGTGAATCTTCTTCATTGTAATAAAAACTATTAATGTGATTTGCTTGAATAGTTGTATAGCTATCTGAGAAAGTAGGCACCCTATAAGCGACGATTGGGTTTAAATGGTTCAAATGGCTCTGAGGACTATGGGACTTAACATCTGTGGTCATCAGTCCCCTAGAACTTAGAACTACTTAAACCTAACTAACCTAAGGACATCACACACATCCATGCCCGAGGCAGGATTCGTACCTGCGACCGTAGCGGTCGCGCGGTTCCAGACTGAAGCGCCTAGAACCGCTCGGCCACACTGGCCGGCGCGACGATTGGGCAGGACCCTATATTGGCGACGAGAACTTACAAATTCCGCGTCTGACGGCCACGGAATTTTTTGTTTGCTGGCGCCTCAATTCCCTTTTGTCTTTCCTTTGCAGGCGCGTTTATTTGCTTGAATAGTTTCTTGTCGTTTTTGCTAATCAGTGTTTCCAGGTGAGCGTTGCAGTCCTGCCCTCGGTGTTATACGTGGCACAAACGCCAAGACTGTCCCTCCCGTTAAGCTCAGTGTTACGCTTGCGGTAAGAAAGCACATATGCAATCCGAATGTTTGGAACAGAAGGAACATAAGAATTCGCCCACTCTCAAAAATATAGTCACAAGGCCCATGTCACTGAAGCAGTATAGTCAAAGTCGGCAACAGGCATTCGCAAAACTGGCACATGAGCAGTTTCTTCAGTGATACGCCAGCCGAACAAACGTTTTGTTCAATTACTTCCTTGTGGGAAACGTGGGAAATTCCAGTTGGACACGGGTGCCTCTGTCACATTGCTCAATCGTCACACATATGAACTGTTAGGTTCCCCACACCTGTCTAAAACTAGCACGCCACTGACTGCTTATAGTGGACAAGACATTAGATTACCTTCCATTCAGAAGGCTGTTGCACGTAGCGACTGTTATATTGACTTGTAAATAATAGATTTCAGCTATCAGTCGTCCTTCTTAAATTTTATTGGCAGATCTAGGTTCCAGCTGGAAAGTAGACATTATCAATGCACTATCATTTTTGATCAATGCATGTAATGCCTGTTGAACTGTGGATGAAGCCCGACCAACAGGCATTACATACATTGATCAAAAATGATAGTGTATTGATAATGTCTAGTTTCTACCTGAGACCTAGATCTGCCAATAAAATTTAAAAAGGACGACTGATAGCTGAAATCTATTATTTACGGGTCAACACATTCCCGTCCTCTAAATAGTTCAAATGACTCTGAGCACTATGGGACTTAGCTTCTAAGGTCATCAGTGCCCTAGAACTTAGAACTACTTTAACCCAACTAACCTAAGGACATCACACACATCCATGCCCTAGGCAGGATTCGACCCTGCGACCGTAGCGGTCGCGCGGTTCAGACTGTAGCGCCTAGAACCGCTCGCCACCACGGCCGGCTTTTCCCGTTCTCAGAACTTATACTTTGCTCGCCATGTATTGCTCACTTAAGTGAACAGTGACTTTTACAGTGCTACAATCACGCGATTTTGAGAACATAGGTAATCTTGATTCTTTTGACTTCTTTCGCTTTAATATTCAGGACAATGTGTTGTCAGTGTCTGCATTCAATGCAAAAGACAGTGTAGCTAGCTTGCTAAAAGAATTCCTGGAACTCTTTTCTGAAGGTTTAGGCAAAGCTAACAATTTTGTTGCGTTTACATCCAGGCCATCTTCAAGTGGATCTGACACTGCTATTGACGCCAAATATGTTGGCTACAGGTACAGGTATTATCATAACTAGAACCTTAATATCTACCCATTTCATTGTGTTAGGTGTTCTGGCTTTGCGTCTATGAGTCTTCCTGTAAGCATATCACACACCTGATGGTTTCTGCAAGTTCGTAACTGCGCTGTGAAGTGCACTACGTTTATTAGTATAGACCATCCATTTTATGTGAGCATATTTCAACACCTGACCTACTACTCTGGGGAAAGTAGAAATTAATGGGTAGTTTGGTCTTGCATATTTGGAGAAACTAATCAAGCTAAAAATATATTCCTCGTAATAGCTGTAATTGTTAGTCATTTTCTTACTTGACAGGATATTAAACACAGAGCTTAGATACGTGCAGTAGAAATGTAGTAGGAATATTTAACCTACAGTGCGCTGTAGAGAAGTAGCGCCAAATATCAGGAAAATTAAAAGTCCGTTGGATTGAAAAAGTTATATGCCTAACGACATCGTGAGGAAAATAGGCGTCTGAAGATGATAAAAACTGCACAATTCGATACACAGAAAGTACTGGAATACTTAAGCTTTAAGAAAAATTGTAGTGGCGTATTCGAAATTTCAGGTGGAATGCTTTAAAATTACGATGTCTAATATGTAAAAGAAGAGTAAACCACGGGGAACTGTGGAGGGCGCTGGCGTAGGTTGGACGCATCATGCATTGCTTACGAAAGTGTGTTTACGAACATCCAGATACAGCTATGGATATGCTGAATAACTTTGAAGGATGTTCGCAAGAATGGGAACGGCAGCTGTCCAAGAAACTGGTGTTGCTTAGTATTCGTAGCTTGTTGAGCGCTTGTCGTTGAATACTTTCAGGTCGCCGTATAAAAGCTTTACTACTTTAATTATAAGGCTACCTACATCGCACAAGCGGAAATAAATTTTGAAGCGGGATACAAGGAGCACAAGGCGTTAAAAAGAGAAAACACACGAAGTAAACCCACATCCGTCCTTTACGTAATACAGGATTGTCACATAATACATAGTATGGAAAACAACCTTGTAATACATGATACGATGAAGAAGTGATTTATATGTATGACGATACAGAAATTTACGCCCAGCTGAAAAAATACACGAAAAAGACGGTCAGCGAACAATGCACATTAAGAAACACAAATTTCTTGGACATCTGCTGTTCCCGTTGTTTTGAATTTCCTTTCATGTTAGTCCGCGAGTCCGTAGCTGTATGTAAATGTTGTAAGCAGGTAAAGTTGCGTCCAACTACGTTAGCGACCTCCACAGTTCCCTGTGATTTCGCTTTCGCACGCTAGTAGACGTAACATTACACTCGAGTTGCACGCCCTGGCCACTACAACTATTTTACGTGTTTATTAAATCG
The DNA here is from genome assembly GCF_023898315.1 of Schistocerca nitens. Taxonomy (NCBI): domain Eukaryota; kingdom Metazoa; phylum Arthropoda; class Insecta; order Orthoptera; family Acrididae; genus Schistocerca; species Schistocerca nitens. The sequence continues at coordinate 481,010,922 of NC_064622.1, read as the reverse complement.
ATAAAAGTCACGAAAACGGACAACGGATGGGAAAGTGGCGTGCTGAACCCACCCCCCTCGATACCGCATCCAATGACACCACTCGAGGAGGATGACATGGCGGTCTGTTGGTACCGATAGACCCGCCAGGAGCCGTGGATGGAGTTTAGTTTTATTAAATCTGGAACTTAGTGTCAACAATTCCCTGGAAAAGCTTAAAAACTGAAATTTCGAACATGTCAGGGTATAACTTTTCTTAAAGCTAAAGTATGCCAATACGTTTAATGTGTCCACTGTACAGTTTCTACAATCTTCACACGCACATTTTTCTTACTATGTCATTGGACACGTAACTAAAAATCCGCCTCGCTCTAACTTTTCTTTTACCATTTGACGCTGCTCCTCTACAGCGCAATGCAAGTTATGTTTCCCTTCTGCATTTCCACTTTACGTGTTTAAGCGTTTTATTCCGTCTCTTATTAAATAAAATATTTCTATGTCCGACATACTCTGCATTTAGAACGGCAGTTTCAGATCATTTTGAGAGTGGTCTGTATATGACGGCCGATAACGGCGAGGAGCTTACTAAATTGTTATTAGCAACTGCACCGGCTTGCAGTTACGGAAATAGCACTCTCCGAAGATGGAGTAACCAAGAAATATACGTATGATGAACGGAGCAAAGGGTACATAAAAAGTAGACTAGCAGGGGCTAAGAAGGCATCCCTGCCTGTCAGAAATCTGCTAGTATCAATTAGAGGACTTAGCTCGAGGAAGAAATTTCTGAGGCTATGGGTTTACAATGGTAGTGGCAAATTCAGAAAAGAAAGAAATCGAAAGGTTTGATATGTGGTGCCATGGGAGGAATTTTAAAATAAGGTGGACTGATGAGGTAAGAAACGAGAACTCTCTCCGCACAGTCGGGGAGCAGTGTAACAAGCAAACAACATTGACAAGATGAAGGGACACACGAATGAGGACAGAGACTAGAATACACCCGACAAATAATTGGCGGCGTTAGTTGCAAATGCCGGTCTGAGACGAAGAGATTGACGCAGGTGAGGAACTCGTGGTTGGCCGCATCAAACCGTTGAGAAAACTGATGACAAATTAAACAAAATTATAACAAAAATAAAGAAAACGTTAACATACGCCTTTGTCCCTGTGCTCACCGCTAATGGCGTGTGTTTCTACTATTATTTTTTGAATTGTTAGTCTTGCAGCTCTGGTAACTTCACGCAGTACGATCTAGGTGACCTTACATCCTCCATAACTGAGTCCCAAAATGTTGTAGCACGATATTTGGCATCTACTCAGATGTTGATGGTGACGCAAGGAATTAAATATTTTTAATCACATAAAGTGGATCCGGTCTAAGCGGTGTATTAAATGACAAATAGTCCATACGGAAAATACCAAAAGTAGCGGACTGTCGGTTGGATCGCTCTCTTTGGGAAGTTTGTAAACACGAGTCTGTCTGATCCACTAACTAAGAATGAATGAACGCTATAACATTGTGTGCCGTGTGAAAATACCGATATCAAACGGAGCTGCAGTCTGAAATTTGATGCGAGGAAGTAGAAAATAGTTTTCCGTTTGATTGGTTGCTCGCCAATGAAAGCTGTTCCATTTTATCTGGCGGTATCGTCGTTCGCTGCAATGTGGGTGCATTTAGCGCCCCAAATAAAACCGTAGCACGCTGTGTTATTATGTCTCTATGGCGCAACGCTCATAAAAGCGCCATAGGGACCGAAATGAGTCCATTAAAAGAGAGCCCGTATAAACTTGTACACTTCATCTACACCTCGTTAAATTTTCATTTCGTAAGAGATTTGTATCTTTCATTTTGATTTTTACTATCATGACGTCATTTAGACAACAGGGAGAGGGGGGGAGGGAGAGAGAGAGAGAGAGAGAGAGAGAGAGAGAGAGAGAGAGAGAGAGATTCCTATATGAACGATTTCAATGCTGATCTTCATGGACAAGATAATTAGTTCGAGTGATTCCATTTAAAGAAATTTTTGAATGCGGAATTTGGAAATAACGCTTCTGGGGTGAAATGCTACTACTGTTTACATTAAAGGTAAAGCATCCATTTATCGGAAGGAAATTAAAAAGATCTGACGATGAAATAGAACAGCAAAACGTAACCATTCATAGTTTTTAACTTCGTCAGTGCATCACACTGCGTTTCGAAGCTCCCGTTTACACCCCAGCTGACGTACATGCTAAACAATTCATTTCGGTGATCGCTTGCTTCTCTTATCGTCACCATAAGCTCTCGATGGTCGGCTACAAAAATGAGAGAGGAGAAAGACTTCTGAGCCTGTAATAAATTTCAGCTGGTAATACGGAACACACTATTCAAAATCACAGGAAGAGAAAAAGGTGTGGAGACATGGGAAGGTACCAGCAAGATTACACAGATTCCAAAATCCGATACTTGTAAGGCGTGCCGAGGAACAGAAGAAGATTCATATCACAATCTAGAGATGTTCAATACAAGGCTAATATTTCAGACTATAGGAAGAAAAGATCAGCTTGCAAGAAACTGAGATATTAAAATAGTGCAGAATGATGACGAACGTTTGAAGTTCTCTGACACAGTAGATATTACAATGCTGAATATCACGGTAGACAGTAAAGTTAAAGAGGAATGTACATCCCCAAGAAGAACACTCATGTTTAATTGGACAGACAGAAACAGATGTACGGAAAAAATTGTGGATAACAGCAGGAACTCTTCAACAGATAGAGGAGAGAATGTAATATAAAAATTTTTCGGAAAAGAATGGAATTATTCATTCGGTTTTGTAGCTCTTCCAGTAACTGTGTTTGCAAAACAAAGTAACTGGATATGAGTTCCGCCTGTTACGCAAAAAAATTATTTTTATATAAACCCAAAGATGTTTCAGTAACTTTTTGCATTCGTCAGTTGGCATTCCTTATCCAGTTCTGTAAAATGTAAAACATGTTTGAAGCCATAATTATTCTAAGGAAATTAGGTGAAAACACGTTCTGTCATTACCTCTATTTTTCTGCATTACTGGGTTAAGTAGAGCCCTTTGTACAATTCTGGATACTGCTTGTCATCTGCAATATGAAGGTGTTCCTGTGAGTTCGGCTGCTGTGTTAACAAGTATTTTTATCTCTAAACATAATTTAGTTATGAGAACGTATTTCTCCTCTATATTTTGCGATTACTAACAGTTTGTTTCCAAATATCATTTCTCATCTGCGTTCTTATCTCTTGTTGAAATCTACACAAAAAGGTCAAGCACGTTTTGCGGAACTTCAGCTGCAAATACGAGTTTTCCACTTTGCAAAACGCAATGTAAACGTTGTTGACGTTCACTTGTTTTCATAGTAGTATGGCGCCAAATCTGAACTTAGCATACACTCCATCTCTCACTTGTGATATATATATATATATGTATATATATATATATATATATATATATATATATATAGAGAGAGAGAGAGAGAGAGAGTTTTCCTGTTTGTGGTATCTGTTCTATATAATTCCTTTAATGTGTTCAGTAGTGTTACATTACACTGTGTTGTGTAATCGTTTATAACCTCTTTCTCCTCCTGCTAATACCTTCCGTATGTAAAAGTTTTCTTGTATTGTAATATTATAGTATAGGCTGTGACTGAGTTTTAGATTTTTAAATATGTATTTATTTTATTTAGGTGATGGTTGCGGGCGAGTAGGTGGTCCTTAAATGTGCTATGGGAGATACTGCTGTTTATTACGCTGAGGGGTTCCGAATATCTTGTTTTGAAGATCCTGCATGTGTTCCCTGTGTATATTGATTGACAAGAGTTACATTTAAGTTCTGCTCAATTTATCTCTGGGTATTTCGTGTGTTATGCGTCTTCTCCGTGTTTTGTTGCCTGTTCTGTAACCTAGTTGACGTATATGTTTCCTTAAAATGTTGCCTACTCTGTGAACTGTTGTGTTATTGTAGAAGAGTACGTGCCATTTTGTTTTGTCTCTGGGTTCTTGCTGTGTTGTTCCTTGTTTGTGGTCATTTTTTGTGTGAAGAGAGCTTCTGTGCTGTTATGGAACGTTTGTGTGCGTGTGGTTTATTTCTTCCTTGTCTGTTTACTTACTTTTTGGTCTACTTCTGTATTACGTAGGTATCAACCATTATCTAAAGTGGAGTATGAATCTGAAGTTTGCTTGATTGTGTGTTAGGGGGTGGTTCGGCTGATTGTGAATGGCAGTGCTGGTGGTTGTATGTTACCTGTACGTGTTGTTTATTCTTCGTACAGTGAGCGCCAGGAGATAAAGTGTTTTGTCTGTTTCTGTTTGTAATGTGATGTGGATTTTTGGGTGTACATTGTCATGGCAACGTGAAGCTGCCACTGGAGTTTTGTCAGCACCGTGACTAATGGAAGATATTGACGAGCCTGAGCCATCCCCTGGTGGAGGACCATACCAAGTGACTGGAAACTACCGCTTGCAACCTGCTGGCCGAGGCAGCTGAACTGAGGACGGCCTCCTTGGCTGTACATTTTGTTGCTGACTTGGGTCCTTGGCTGCCGCTTCATGACACCGCCGCCTATGGATGCCACTGGCAGCTGCTTAAGCGCACATCCGTCTTCAAGAGCGCTGTGGAGGCTGGCGGTTTGGGGTCAGCGGTGGCGAAGGGGGGGGGGGGGGGGCACGATCTACTGGCGAGCTCCTACAGACTCCTGTTCCGGCTACCCACACAACACTGCAGCTGGGTACTGACCAAAGCCAGGTCCGCAACTGACGCAGCGCATAATGCACATTCCTTGACACACTTGAGTGTGCCGTGCCGCAGAATACGAGCTGCTCTATAGAATCACAAATAATGAATATGTTTCGAGACAATGTGGCTTCATTGACGCCTTTCAGTGTATGAGGTATATCCTCACCAGCTTCCAAGCTCAGCCTTTTGCATCTGTTGCGTCATCGCCTCTCCTGCTCAGATCCATGACCACTAAAAAATCCTCACCTGAGGGGCGACTGCAACAGCTTGTTTGTTTGATGTCTCTCTCAGTTTCGAGATGCCTTTTATTGATTTTTTTTGGAATTACTACTGCTAAAATGTTTGTTTCATTTAGTTAATCCTGTACTTTTTGGTCGGCGGACCTTATTCTCCACACTTACAGTTCCTAGAACTCTTTTTATGAAGTCTGTGCGGAAAGGTCGTGAGTCCTTGACACGCTTTCGACGGTCTTCAACATACAGCCGCCGTCCTTCTCTATGAGTTTGGCGACATTCACCGTAAACTATATTATCTTTTTCGACAGCTGTGTACATTGTGAATGTCTTATTAGCTTTACCAGCAACTTATCTCATTGATAGGACAGTAGAACACAGAGCGATGGGCTTCAAGCGCACAGGCGAAACACAAGATCCGTGCCTAAGTTACGTCTGGTATAACAGAGCAGATGTTTTTGCAACCTCTATTGCGGTAGACGGGACAGTGGTCTGAAGATCTGTATCTCGATAATGTTTTATCAAGTCCAGTACATATACTGATGAGCCAAAACACTATGACCACTTGCTTAATAGGTTGTTTGTCCGTCTTTGGAACGAAGTACATCGCTGATTCTTCGTATCAGGAACCGACCGCCTGTTGGTAGCTTTGTGGACGTAAGCGGCAATAGATGTCGACGCACATGGCATGTGATTTGCGTAAATGACAGGCTGCTGATTAACACAAAAGGTGATACCAGCCGATACCTAAAAACATGGCTCCTTAAGATTTACGTAAGGTGAAACTGGACCCAGAGACATGAGCTCCTGAAACCACTTTGGCACGGCTCTGCCTCCCAGAGACGGAGAAATATATTGCTGATAGATGACGTCGCCGTCTGGGAAGGCGTCAAGCATGAAGGGATGCATGTGGTTCGCAGCTGTCGGCGTCTCTTCGATTTCTACCACAGCTCCCATGCAAGAGCAGAAGAATGTCTCCCATAACATAATACGGCTCCCACAAGCCTGTCTCCGTTACGCGCTGCATTTTCGAGCCGTCGTTCATCTCGATGACGGCATTTGTGGAGACGAGCATCGGCCTATTTTTGCTAAAATGTGATTCACCCGAAGAGCCGAAACGTGTCCATTGATCGACGGACGAATTACGATGGTTCCGGTCTGTTATAGAGCTCTATGTTCAACAATGTACGATCTACTCCGAAACACTTGTGCATGCACCAGTATTGTGCTCTGTTTTTCTGCAGAGATGCCACAGATCATCTATCCTACGTTCACAGGGCAAACAAGCCTCCAAACCCCACGTTTTGTTAAGAATCGAGGTGGTCAAGCCATTTAGCACCTATTGGTAGGTTCACTGTCCTTCTACCTGTTTCCGTAGATGCTCACGACATTAGTAAGTGAACATTCAACCAACTTCGCCGTTTACGAGATACACGTTCACAGGCTCTGCGTAGTAATAGTCCGCCCTTTGTCAAAGTCCTTTACCTCAATGGATGTCCCAATTTGGACCTCATATCTGCGCTAGGGTGATCCCCCATCCGTGTCTGCTCCGCTTACATACTTTTGTTACCGCATCTCGCGCCTGCAACGCCACCAGACGACATTCAATGTCGCGCTGGGCAGTGATCGTAATATTTTGGCTTCTCAGCGTATTATGTCGTTGAGGTTCTCTTAGAAGCATCTTTCAGATGCCGCAGAAAGCAAGATCCATTACAGAAAACAAAGATGATGTAGTAATTTGGCGACTATAAACTTAAAGAGTTAGTTGTGAACGTCAGGAATTCACCATATTGTCCGCTATAACTTAGCGGAAACTCCACCTCGGTATATTTAACCATTCTGCCTCACCCTGCTATGTGTGGGCGTAAAACTTAAATATGTTTTAAGTTATAATTACCCTAGCAAAATTAGGCCAGAAACAGTTTTCGTCTTTTGTTGCCATCAACTAGTTTTTATGTTTTTGTGCCTCAGTCTGTAAAAACATAACTCTTACAGGAACACTTTGTTGTCCATCTGCACGTCCGGTCAGACATATGAAGTTGCAAAGTGTGTCACATACTAAGTTATGTATTCCCTTAGTGGCGTAAAACATTTAAGCTTCTTAGTCAATGTAACCAAAAGGTCTATGTCACATATTTATATACCCTCAAACTCACTCATCAAAACCTATAAGATACCTCCTGTTGACCTAGACTCATGAAATTTGTGAAGAAGCGAGGTTTCACTGCAAAAGTAAAGAAAAAAGTAATTGATGATGATAATTAGCATAGCATTTAATATAACCACAGAATTAATAAAATAAGTGACAAATTGTAACAGCAGATGCGAAATTACACAAAAGATTCAAACCTACAACTGAGAATTAAAACGTTCTCGAAATTTTTTGAACTCCCGAGACCGGTATCTTTCTAATATCGATATCAAGAAAAAGACCAAAATCATCGAGATTCTCGATTGCCGGGCTGGATGAACTATCTAAGTACAGAATTAAGTTTGTACGGAGCCTTGAGATACGAGTCGTACTAGTACTTGACCAGTTTCTTAACCTAATCTCACAGCCTGAGAGTGCCACTGGAGAAAGGAAAGTACCAAGACAAAGAATATACCTACGGCTGCTGGAATTTCGAACCAAGGCAAAGGCCCACACTCAAGATGAGCATACACATACCACTACACTGCTACCGCTACCTTACCAGCCCCCATTCCGCTCTGGCAACCAACCAGACTCCTGCATTCCAGTTCGTGGTGCGTCAAGCACGTCCAAGAGATTCGTCGTTACTAGCGTGGACAATGCCGCTGCGGGTTGAATGTAATCCTATATGTAAGATGTTAATTGTATGTGTGGGGACTTGTTCAAATATGCACCATCCTTGTACCTAATCCACTGTGAGAACGCAAGACGTATCAGAAATCAGCCTTCCTAACGACGCTAGGAGGTGTGAACCGCTACGTTAGGCAACAGTTAATTTCGATTTTGTTGTAACCTTCAGATATTTACTGGAGAACACACAGTCTCAACTGGAAAAAGAATTCCGTAAATGGTACACACAAGTCGTTCAGTTGTTTAACTTCCTGAGCTGGTTTAACTTCTCTGTACCTAGGTGAGCGATCATAAGCATGTGCTATATTGAATGTATGACAACGCGGACTCCAGAGATGATACGACACTGCTCTGCAGCTGGTCACCACACGAGATCACCGATGGCTGATTCTAATAAATAATGGTTGTCAAAAGTCGAAGCTGCGCCGCCCGTTTGTCCATTTTGATGGTTCCCTATTTCACGTGTAGGCTAGGGAGTTGTTCGCTATATCTGCACGAGAGTTTACCGTAGTTTAGTTGGAAAACTGCGTGTATCGCTAATCGTAGGCAGTAGTTCATCAGAGATTTGGAGTTGCTGTGTGGTGAGTCAAGATACAGATGACTACCGCGGATTTTAGTGACTTCGAATGGTATCACGTGAAGACCTATTATTAATTTCTGTTTGTAGAGGTTCCAAAAACAGTGTTTCGCTCTTACGAAATATCTTAGCTGTGGCAAGGGCGATTTGTGAGATTTTGTGTTTGTGGGAGAGTATACTAATTTTTGTTGTGACGAAGGTCTACATTTTTAGAATAACAAGTCCAAGAGTTAGTTTTTACTATTGGAGTGATATTTTATGGTATCGAAATCGGCCGATTTTCTGTGATGAACTGTTAGTTTGTAGTTTCGCACTCCCAGAGGTAAATGGGTGGTTGCAAGTTTGTGTTACTGGGTTGTCTGGTTATTGATGCATCGAGCTTTGTAATCTCTGAAGGGGTGTTACTGTAAGGTAATAATGCCGTGTGGCTAGGGCCTCCCGTAGGGTAGACCGTTCGCCTGAAACAAGTCTTTCGAGGACACCACATCGGCGACTTGCGTGTCGATGGGGATGAAATGATGATGATGATGAGGGCAACACAACACCCAGTCGCAGAGCGGAGAAAATCTACGACCCAGCTGGGAAATTCTACGAAACTCTGAAGTAGTTTGAGTTTACTGAATTAAAGAGCTTTTACGCTGGCCGTAACATAATGAAATCTGCATTATAACTGTATAGTACCGGGTGATCAAAAGGTCAGTATAAATTTGAAAACTTAATAAACCACGGAATATTGTAGATAGAGAGGTAAAAATTGACACACATGCTTGGAATGACATGGGGTTTTATTAGAACTAAAAAAATAAAAATAAAGTTCGCAAAATGTCCGACAGATGGCGCTGGACAGCAAAACGACAGTGACTGCGCATGATAATCGTGCATAAAACGAGCTGTAATGAGAAAGAGAATCAGATACGCCAGCAGTCGCAGCATGTTGAAGTTACCTGAAAAGGCGCTTTTAGTGAAGCTGTATTATCAGAATGGGGAATGTGCTAGTTCAGCTTACGATCCTATAGTCATAGCAAGGGGATTCGAACGGGTAAAGGTCCGTTGGCAAACGCAGCTGTGGCGAGAATGATTTCGAAGTTCGAAGCCACGGGTTGTTTAAACGATAGACCCCGTAGTGGTCGACCGAGCACAAGGCGTAATGCTGCTGAGACAGTTCAGGAAGAAATGGAGACTGTAGCGGGTTCGTTTACGTACGGGGAAGTCAGCGCTCGTGCAGTCGCACGTCGCACCGGCATTCCATACACTACTGTTTGGTTGGCACTGAGGCGTACCCTCCGATGCTATCCGTACAAAATCCATCGACATCATGAACTGTTACCTGGCGATTTAGTGAAGCGGAGGGCATTTGCGGTGTGGGCGTTTCAAAAGATGGCGGAAGATTACGATTGGTTGAGTAACGTGTTGTGGACTGACGAAGCTCATTTCACGCTCAGAGGGTCTGTCAACGCCCACAACTGCAGAATTTGGGCTACCGAAAATCCTAGAACTGTCGTGGAAACTCCATTGCACGACGAGAAAGTCATTATATGGGTAGGATTTACCACATCTATCGTTATCGGGCTTTTTTCTTCGAGGAAATGCGTGACTCTGGTTTTGTAACTGCTACCGTGACGCGTGAGAGGTACGCCGATATGTTAACAGAATCGCATCATCCCCAGCCTGGGTGATAAACACCTGCTGGAACGTACGATGTTTATGCAGGATGGCGCTCCACCCCATATTGCTAGACGTGTGAAAGATCTCTTGCGCGCGTTGTTTGGTGATGATTGTGTGCTCAGCCGCCACTTTCGTCATGCTTCGCCTCCCACGTCCCCAGACCTCAGTCCGTGCGATTATTGGCTTTGGGGTTACCTGAAGTCGCAAGTGTATCGTGATCGACCGACATCTCTAGGGATGCTGAAAGACAACATCTGACGCCAATGCCTCACCGTAACTCCGGACATGCTTTACAGTGCTGTTCACAACATTATTCCTCGACTACAGCTATTGCTGAGGAATGATGGTGGACATGTTGAGCATTTCCTGTAAAGAACATCATCTTTGCTTTGTCTTACTTTGTTATGCTACTTATTGCTATTCTGATCAGATGAAGCGCCATCTGTCGGACATTTTTTGAACTTTTGTATTTTTTGGTTCTAACAAAACCCCATGTCATTCCAAGCATGTGTGTCAATTTGTACCTCTCTATCTACATTATTCCGTGATTTATTCATTTTTCAAATGTATACTGACTTTTTGATCACCAGGTATTATGTGATAGTGATTGGTATTATTCAGTTTGGTCCGAAATAATAGAATAGTACGAAAATTTGAAGAGAGAGTTTACCTTTGGAAGACAAAGGTAATGATTTCTTTTGATAATTAACTTACAGCACTCAATCTGGTAACATGCTATTACTGTGTTTTTACTTGGAAAGAGAATTAGTGAGAGTGTTCTGAGATAACTCTTTGAATTATTTCAACATCTACCAACGCTGATATATTATTATTGTGACAGTTAGAAACTTAAAACCGCAAGCAACGATCCAAAGATAGCGATTGACTATTTTAAGCGGACTGAATAACTGATAACACAGTCTAACATATACAGTCGCGACACTCACAGATGTGAACATTGTTACCGTCTGACAGTTGGTGCTACACTAGCGCCCCAAGAAGCGAGAAAGAAGACATGAAATGGAAGTTAGTTTTTAATTGTTTTTCTAGTTAATTAGCGAAACAATTACTACATTTTGGCCTACCAACTATTGGAAATTATAAGGACACATGAATGATCATGGAATACGTGTAGAAGCAGCCGAATCTCACTAAGTCAGTGACATAATCAGCAACTTAATGATGAAGAAATACTTTAGAATATATGTGTGATTGCAGCTTTCTCCTCTGAAAGTAAGAGAATATAAACACATATTTCATGCATGAGAAGAATATATTTCGATTTTTGTCTGTTCTTATGAAAACATGAACTTTCCGTGACACGTAACAACTTTGTAAGGAGACTAATGTTTCGTACTGTCTTCCACTTCACTCAACTTTCCAGTACATAAATATTTTTGTAAATGTATTTTCTTCTCCTTCAAAAGCGGATGTATTCCATACTTTTTCCGTTTGTTGCTCGGATGCAGCAACATTTGTGGAGCTGGTTTCTTCTGTGTTGAGAAACAGTTTTATTGCTTTCGTTCTTTTATCATCATCTCTATGTGGCTTTTCCTTCAGCTACAGATGTGGTAACTTATCTGCTACGTTAATCGATGTAGGTATTGCATTCTATACAGGTTTCCCATGTTGCACATTCACTGATTTGACTGGATTTGATTGGAAGTGTAGTTAAGAATACTTCACGTTTCTTAATAGATATATGACACCTTTCTTGAAAAGGACAAGTCTTCCGCTGTTTACTAGCAGTTTCTTTATTCTTAAAGAACACGATGTTCTTAAAGAACACTACTTTCTCCAGTAAATATCTGAAGGTTACAACAAAATCGAAATTAACTGTTGCCTAACGTAGCGGTTCACACCTCCTAGCGTCGTTAGGAAGCCTAAGAAAAGACAAAAAAATGGTTCAAATGGCTCTGAGCACTATGGGACTCAACTTCTGAGGTCATTAGTCCCCTAGATGGTTCAAATGGCTCTGAGCACTATGGGACTCAACTGCTGAGGTCATTAGTCCCCTAGAACTTAGAACTAGTTAAACCTAACTAACCTAAGGACATCACACACATCCATGCCCGAGGCAGGATTCGAACCTGCGACCGTAGCGGTCTCGCGGTTCCAGACTGCAGCGCCTAGAACCGCACGGCCACTTCGGCCGGCGAAGAAAAGACAACTGCGGTGTCTTCTTCTTAATGTTGCTGCAATTTATTGCACTTGAGACGTTCCCATTTGTAAAAGGCATTCTGTATACCAATATTATCAGTTACGATTCGCTTTCGCTTTCACAAGATCTCACCGAACTCAACAGTGCTAATGCCGTGCGCACATGGCGCTCTGCAATCGCAGAAGGCAACAGAAAAGAGACGGATTGTCTTAGACTGTACTGATACTTTGAATTATTTTCGACTGACATAGAGACAACATTTTATTTCGAAAGCTACTTTATTGCGAGTTATCTCGAGTATGTCGGAAGTTTTCTTTTACGAGGAGGAACTATTATATATTCGTATGTAAGGAATTAAGTTTCAATTAAGAGAAAGTTATGAAGTAAATAATCATACATTCAATATAGCACATGCTTATGATCGCTCACCTAGGTACAGAGAAGTTAAACCAGCTCAGGAAGTTAAACAACTGAACGACTTGTGTGTACCATTTACGGAATTCTTTTTCCAGTTGAGACTGTGTGTTAATGTCTTTTTTCTTTTCTTTTCTTGTTTTTTTCGCAAACTAGAAATCTTATCCACGTTTTTGCCTATTATTAAAGGGATTACAATACGGGCCAATACAAAAGGTTGTATGAAGTTACGAAAGCCTACATATGCTTGAGCTGAAGTTGATAGGAATACTTATGCACACCATAGGCAGGCGCTTTGCTTGTTAGTGCAAACACTGTGTCTGAGGTGACAAAGAACAAGCTATTTCATTAACACTTCGGCCTTGCGTCCTGCAAGCTATCCTTCTCCTTTCATAGCGACTTTCGGTTTCCCTACCACTCGTGAAATATTTTATTAAGTCAGATGTTGCACCATATGACGAGATAAAGTAACTAGAAATCACTGCACTATATAAATTCTGCTTTGTTGTGCTGTGCCTGTACTGGAGCAACAGCGCAACAGTTGGCCTAACAAGAACGGCGTAACGTTTAGCACAGTGGGCCACGCCGTTAGCAGTAGATTGCTCTAGTTTACAGACTGTGCCAATACTATCTTCCTCAGTGTAGTCTGCCTACCTCGTTTCTCAAGACCGTCATAGTTACTTTACACACTCCCATATTACGTGCTAGAATTTGCTGCCCCCTAGTGGCAGAGGGCTGAAAAAGAGTGGACATGAAGAATGAAAGTTTATAATGTTAATAAATTTTGTTTCATTTAAATTTGGACGCACTACTTGCAGCAGTTGGACTGAAAGCTCACAGTTAATTCACGCAATATGCCTTTCTGGATTTTCACAAACCCTCAAAGCTAGACATGTTCACATGCGTAAATTATCTCATAGGACAATCTTTCCGATATAATGCTACAGCATTACCTAGCAGTTGAGGAAACTCTCTCATGTGAAACAATGCGAGGCACAGTATTGTCATGTCAAAAACAGTTTAAGATGTCAAAGACCACAATATGAGTTTTCATTTTTTACTTCAAAGTTTTAACTGGCTGTAGGAAGTTCACGTCATTTCCTTCCAGGCATCTCCGAAAATGTCATTGAGGCTACGCAAAACGAGAGAGGCGAGCGTCTCTGATGCGCGGACATAAACTGACTGGCGTGTGCATCGCCGCGAAACAGCCTCGCACAAGACGTATCGCGGTGGGGACCGCGTATGCTGCGCGCCAGACTCGCACTGCGCAACTGATGCGCGGGGCTGTTCCGTGCTGTGTCGGCTCACCTGGAAAGCTACTGCGACTGGCAGAGGTGGTGGGACAGGTGGGGCAGACAGTCAGCCAGCTGCGCGTGCGCTACTCACCAGGAAGAAGCAGCCGCGGGATACCGCGTGGCAGTGGCGGATCTCGTGCAGGTGGTCCTCGAACAGCGGCGCGTCCAGCGCGGGGTCGCCGGCCGTGCCGTAGTGCATGTCCACCAGCTCCACCTGCCGACAGACGCGAGTCAGTCAGAATAACGTCCACAAATATAGGATACAGTCTGTATCTGCCTCGTCGTCTCTGTAAGACTGGAGGAAGACTACAAGACTGCAAAGAGCATTTGACAGGGCTACTGACTGCGATGGAAATTCAATTGATAACGTTGGCAAACAAAGTGATAATGAGTACACTGCCTTGTGGGACCTCATTCTCAATCAGAGAAGGCATCACCAATGCGATATCGAAAGTACCGGTCCTCGTCGAAGGATTCGATAAGAAGTGGGAGACGTCCACATAGTCTCCATTCATTAAGTTGATGACGGATGTAGTACCTCCAAGTAGTGTCATATGCTTTTTAGAAGTCAAAAAACACAATAACCCAAATGGTTTCCCTGTAAGAAGGACTCCTGTATCGCAGAGTCCAGGACAATTACGTTGTCAAGGGTCGAACGGTAGCGCCTGAAACCGCACTGGGAGGGGCTCAGGTGACCTCGGGATTCGAGAAGCCAGACGAGGTGGCAGTTGCCCAAGTTTTCTAACCCATACTATTGGTGAAGGCTACACTCGGGTAGCTTTTAGGGGTGCTACGGTCCATGCCTGGTTTCCAGAATGGAATTAATACTACTTCCTCCGAAATCGTGGGGTACTGTCCATCGAACCAGATCTGACTGAAACATGACAGGAGCTGTCCTTTCGCTTCACGGTACAGATGACGGAGCACAGCATAATGAATCTCATCAAGTCCTGGAGCAGTGTCTCTGGCTGTGGACAGAGCTGATTCCAGTTCCCACGAGGAGAGTGGAAGGTAGTAGACTTCCTCATTATGTGAGAAGAAATGGAGCTTCCTCGTCTCTGCAGTCCTACGGGACTCCTGAAATGCAGGAGCTCGCCTGGATGACGAATTGACCGTAATGAAGTATTCAGCTAAAACCTGAGCCATATCTTTAGGCTCTTCAGTCTGGAACCGCGCGAAAGCTACGGTCGCAGGTTCGAATCCTACCTCGGGCATGGATGTGTGTGATGTCCTTAGGTTAGTTAGGTTTAAGTAGTTCTAAGTTCTAGGTGACTGATGACCTCAGATGTTAAGTCCCATAGTGCTCAGAGCCATTTGAACCATATCTTTATTCACGTCCACGAAGACCCCATTTCTCGACAAATATGTAAAGGGATATGTATTGTCCTTCTCAAATCAGCCTTATTGATTCTCTGATTAATGGAAGTTGTGAATTCCTACCAGGGAGCCCTCTTCCGTTCTTTTAACACCCGTCTCGCATATGCTCTCGCAGATCTGAAGGCAGGAAGGTTTTCGGTAGTTGGACAGTGTTTGAAGTTCCATAGAGCTGTTCGTCTGGCGCTAATTGCCAATCTACAGTCCTCAATCCACCAAGGTAAAGGTCTTCGTCTAAGGTGGTTGCTAGACAGTGGGATGGACTCGCTGCCCTCTGGATCTCTAAATTGATATGGGCCATCGCCTCCTGTGCACAATCCTTTTGTTCAAAAATAGCCTGTTGGCTATACAGCAGCCAATTTGCCTTTGAATCATCAATCTTCATGGTATCCTGTCGATCATCGTCCGAGTTGGCAGACGGATTCACACTGGGATGTGGTCATTGGAATCTAAATCTATAGCCACCGCCCACCGAACCGAATCCGCAATTACTGGCATGCAAAAACAAAGGTTAATGGCTGAAAAAGATCCTGAAGCTGTGGAAAAGTGTGTCATCTGACCCGAGTTCAAAAGGCTGATATTCTCATAAGGGACGAGCCGGTCGGTAATTCAACCCCTGGAGCAAGTGATAGCCTTACTTCACAGAACACCTCACAAGGAGGAATGGGCATGGAAGTGTCTGGAAGAGTTCTGTTAGTAAGTCTGCATCCAAAGGATCATGAGATGGAACACATAAAGAACTCACTGAGATGTTAAATGGTGCTAGTACTTCCACGGCAACTGCTTGTAAGGCCATTTCATTTCAAGAGCGACATGGGAGGAGTGACATTTGTCATCAATGAAAACAGCCACTCCATCTTTAGCCCTGTCTCCAGTAATATCGTCTTTTCTATAGTGGTAGTAACAACTTAATGCAGGTGTGACGGTGACTTTAAAATGAGTTTCTTGCAAGCACAAGCAGAATGGTTTCTCCTGCACCAGGTGCTGTAATTCTGCCAAATGTGATCGGTATCCATTTAAATTCCACTGAAACACAGGGGGCCACTGATTAGCGATGGTTAATTTGGTTTTTCTCCCACGGAAGCGGTGATTTACCCGGGAGGTCAGGGGAAATGTAGGCCTCTGCCTGGCTCTCCGATTCCTCCAGCTGGAACTCTACATCTTCAGGAGTAAAGTTCCCACCTGAGAGGGAGAGAGGTCGCCGATCCGAAGGTTAACTACCACTTCCTTCTTTGAGCCACTTTTTGAAGGACGTTTTCCCTTACTTATCAGAGGAGTTGCTTGCTTGTGTTGAGGGGACGCTTTAGTAGGCTTCTGACGGTGGGCAGCGGTATGTGGCTTAGGATTTAAGCCCATCGCCGACAGCTTCTGAATGATTTCCGGTTCGAGTGTAGAATTTTCTCCAGAGGTACACCAATAAGTGCATGTGCTCGTATTTGAATCTGTGATTTCAGTTCGTCTGGAGGCATCACACTTGGCGGGTGGCTTCTTGAGTGGCGATGTAAAACAAGTAGCAAAAACTGGACGTTCCATAACTTTGAAAGTTTTTTAGGTTCACCATAGGGTATGTGACTCTCACACTGTCTGCTCCATACTGGGTGAACCTCAGAGCAGTTTATACACACATAAAAAAAAGTTTTGCATCAACCCAGTTCCCAGAACTCTTCAAAGTAGACGTTGACTGAGCATATTGTATCACAGACACAGTCCTTGTAACTGCTCAGAGATGTCACTATATCAGAGGAGGTAACAATGCCTTTACAAAAGTTAAGGGTGTTGTGCAACTCAGCCTCGACTGGGTTTTCGCCTTAGACCTTATATCCCAGAAGCTTAGGTAATTAGCAGTTTCAGCTACAAGTGTTCCATTACTAAGTCGTTTGACACTTTTTAGGGAGCCAGCAATATCTTCCAATATAGAAGGGGACACCTTCTCAAAGGTTGCCCCTGTTCTCTTTACAATGAAGGTGTTATGGCACGGCCGGCCGAAGTGGCCGTGCGGTTAAAGGCGCTGCAGTCTGGAACCGCAGGACCGCTACGGTCGCAGGTTCGAATCCTGCCTCGGGCATGGATGTTTGTGATGTCCTTAGGTTAGTTAGGTTTAACTAGTTCTAAGTTCTAGGGGACTAATGACCTCAGCAGTTGAGTCCCATAGTGCTCAGAGCCATTTGAGCATTTGTTATGGCACACATGCTCTGTTACTTGTACTATGAGTCTGAGACTTCTTCTCGGGAGTACTGATCAACCGAGCTCTCCTTGATGCGTGGTTGAGACGCTAGGTAGAGCATGCCTGAGCAAAACTTATACAACTGGAGGGTGGCAGGAATGACTCTAAGCACTATGGGACTTAACATCTGCTGTCATCAGTCCCCTAGACTTAGAACTACTTAAACCTAACCAACCGAAGGACATCACACACATCCATGCCCGAGACAGGATTCGAACCTGCGACCGTAGCAGACGCGGTTCCGGACTGAAGCGCCTAGAACCGCCCGGCCACAGCGGCCTCAGAGGGTGCCCGGTAGAGACTGCTTAAACTCAACATTTATTCACCTCCTGAGCATGCAGCACACTTTGAGGATGAGATTCTTTTATTTTTTTTAAAAGAGGTGTATAGCTTTCTCGTGGTGCAGATGGTGAAGCCAAGGTTCCCGTTCTCCAAAGCACACAACATTCCACAGCCAAGCCGCACTGTGGTCGCTGAAGCATGCTCGCAGCTTATGATAAAAGAGGACTGGCGGCGCTTACTCTCCCAGCTCAGGAACCTGGGATAGCCAAGCCCATACCAAGAAACGAATGTTAAGCCCCTGGGGGTGGGGGGTAGGGGACGTAATTTAAATGTGGTTGGTGGGCGCGGATCTGGCGCCTGATAGCGTCCCGACTGGATTTAATCGGGTTCAGAAAGCCGAATTTGATGAACCTCCAACCATTGGAGCACGATTCTGGCCTTGTAAGAGAGACAGTTTTCCTGCTGGAAAATGCCATCGCTGTCGCTGAACACATCAAGCATAAGGGGTTACAAGCGGTCCGTAATGAAGTTCACGTAGTGCACACCTGTCACCAGCCATCGATTACTGCCACAGGTCCCGTGGAAGTGTACGTGAATGTACAGCATAACATAATACTGTTCCCATCGGCCTTCGTCCGTTGCGCGCTGCATGTTTAGAAAAGCTGTTCACCTGGACGACAGCTTATCTGGCCACGACCGCCGACCCGGTATAAAATAAACGGGATTCGTCCGACCAGGCGACACGATTCCATTGTTCTGCGGTCCAACCTTGATGATTCCATGCCCACTGTAATCATAATTGACGATGTTATTGGGTCAACACGTGAACAAGTTTGGGTCCTCTGCTGCGAAACACCCTGTTCAACACTGCACTGAACGATGTGCTTCAGAACACTCGTGCCTTCGCTGGCACTGTACTCAGATCAGCCACAGAGCGCCGTCTATCCTGCTTTAGAGAGCGGGCAAGCCTCCGATCCCTACGTTCTGTGACATCGATGTCCTACTTCTTGCCACATGCTTCTGATTTCAACATTCTTTAACCATCTTCCAGAGATGGGCACGACAGCTTCACCGTTTTCGGCATGCTCGCTCCCAGGCACTGGGCCACAATAAGTTTTGTCAAATTCGCTGAAGTTGGCGGATTTCCCAATTTGCGCCTCTTATCGTCGCTACAGTTCCCCATTCGTCTCTTCTCCTCTCACATACTGTTATTATTGCATCATGTGCCCTCAGCACAAAACTTCGCGGTGGGGAGTCGTGATTATGGCTCGTCAGTGTATTTATGCAGCTTGAATCTTCTTCTATTCCTGTTGCCTTCTTCCGTGCTCTAATCGTTTAGAATTGTTGAACGGGTGAAATGACGGAATGATGGAAGGTTGCCAGAGAAGAAAGAAAAATCATCTGAGTATGAATAACAGCAGTCAGCCTTATAACTTAGGTAGAGACGTACAGCGCAAGTCGTTTTCGTCACTCCATTAATAGGTTGTTCACATTGAGAAACTTCTGATTTCACGCTCACTGATTGCAAATTGGAGCTAAAAAGCAACAGTTGTGTACAGTCAGTAAGCAAAGAACCCCAATAGACGTCCTCAAACGACAAGCAAGGCACAGTTTCAGACTGACACGGACTGCAGACAGCAGGCTCAGGTTATTATTTTTGTTGCTTTTGTTATTGTTGTTGTTGTTGTTGTTGTTGTTGCTTTATAGCGCAAGACAGCTGAAGCCGTAAGCGGCCGTGTCGTAACTTAAAATGATCAATTAATAAACAAATTTGAAGTCGATAATTTTCAGAGCCTAATAGAATAGAGTAGAGGGAAGCTACAAACGATCAGTTCCCCTTTGAGGAGGTTGCCCATACGGTTGAAAATTTAATTTCCTTCGTCATGTAATACGCAGCCTAGCTAGTAGTATCTCCTCGCGACGACACAGGCGACAGGAAGTTGTCCTAACCATTGGGAGGTCTTTAATGTCCTGTAGTTTGTCTCGATATAGAGAAGACCAGTTTTCATGCTAGAGTTACACAATATTCCTACGTAGTGAAACACACAGATCGTCTGAAGGGACAAAATAGCTAAAAGGTCTAGGCAATCGGACTGCAGCCTTGGCAGCAGCAGCTGCTGCTTCATTCTCCGTCACTCTGACGTGACCAGGGGACCCACATGAACGTCACGTTGTCTCCATCATAAGCGAACGAGTGGAGGCATTCATGGATTCATCGTGCTAAGGGGTGGTACATAGAGCCTCTGGAGGTCACAAAGTGAATCGGGACATCATACACAACTTAGAAGCCCTTGTCGTCGGATGTACTGAATGGCCTGGCATGAGGTGGGAAGCTCTGCAGTAGAAGGCTCAGATGACAGACTACAGTGGATAGTACGTGAGTGAGCATTGTACTCAATTAGTCCTGTGTCTCCAGAATGAGATTTTCACTCTGCAGCGGAGTGCGCTGATATGAAACTTCCTGCCAGATTAAAACTTTGCGCCCGACCGAGACTCGAACTCGGGACCTTTGCCTTTCGCGGGCAAGTGCTCTACCATCTGAGCTACCGAAGCACGACTCACGCCCGGTCCTTACAGCTTTACTTCTGCCAGTATCTCGTCTCCTACCTTCCAAACTTTACAGAACTTCGCAGGAGAGCTTCTGTAAAGTTTGGAAGGTAGGAGACGAGATACTGGCAGAAGTAAAGCTGTGAGGACCGGGCGTGAGTCGTACTTCGGTAGCTCAGATGGTAGAGCACTTGCCTGCGAAAGGCAAAGGTCCAGAGTTAGAGTCTCGGTCGGGCACACAGTTTTAATCGGCCAGGAAGTTTCAGGCCTGTGTCTCTCTACTAGGTCAATTGGTTTCCATCGTACATTTGTCTAAATGTACCCATGTCTCTATATCACTTTCACTCTGACGAGTACATGAACCTCAATTAGAACAACAGAATCTGACACTTCCATGGTTTTTAGTTACGTATATACGTTACGTTTGTACCCGAATGCTAATAAAGGAATATAGTGACACTATTTTGGAAACGATAGGCTACTCGCCATAAAGCGGGGAACTTGTGTCGCAGACTGGCCCCGGCAGCCAGAGACAATGGTCATGTGTGTGTGAGCTGCGTTTCCGTGAATGCGTGCTTGTGTTATCTATTTCGGAAGAAGGCCTTCTGGTCGAACGTTTTCGTGTTTAGCAATCTTTTTGCTTTGCCTCTGTGTCTCAACTTCTCCGCTTTATAATGAGTAACAATCTATCCTTTCCGTAATACTGTCACAAATCCTAAAGTTATAGGCTGGGGTGGCCATTTGTTCTGGTAATTTACTGGGAAATCCAATAAGTCTCACGTATGTTTCACACTTACTAGTGTCTGTGCTTCTCTTCAGGTACGCTGTGAACGCGTGAAGAAGTAAAATAAATATAAAATGCTGGGACGACCAACGATCCATCCTTTCAGTGAAGTTGCACTGCAGGGACGATCTCTTGCGGGATTCCGAAGTGGAGAGCGAGGGTTTCATGGGTAGGTGAGGCTGTGACAGCATACGAATTTAGGTCGAATGGAATCGTGCTCGGATGCCCGAGGCGTTAGAGTGACTGGTCGCGTTAAGTGGGAACTCAGGTCTCGATTACCGCTCTGGTACAATTTTTCTCCTTGGTATCACTGATTCATTTCAATGTCCAGTGTTATCGAAAATCTTCGAATAGAAGCAAACAAATGCACAGTAAGTCAACTCAGACTCTCATTTCGCTATCACCATCATATCTGCCTCGTTAGTCTAACGTCGAAGTCATTCAGTAGTCTCCAACCACATGGACCTGAAAAATTACGGCTTGACCCCCATCGCCGTTTCACTCTCGTACACAGCCACTCTTTTTAGAAAATCATGACCTGAAATCCCGCCTCTGAACTGAGCGTAGGCTAGGCCTGTATGTTGCGACCCACAGCGTTTTACGGCATAGGATTTTGCAGTTTTGGTGACATTTGGTAGCCCCATGTTCTTTCTGACGTTGTCCAGGCAAAAGTCTGCGTACCCCTTCCTTCTGCATGCAGTGTAGATCTGATGTTCAAGTGTAATATATTTTCTAACTCCCTGCGTAGCTTGCATCTCCGGTGGGTAGTGGGTACGATCGTAGTAAGTCGTGGAAAAGCGCCCAGTAACCACACCCAGGCTGGTCGGCTTACCAGCCCTCGACATTACTCTGAGAGGACGAATCAGATCTTGCACCAACTGCTCGCCTTCCCTTGCCCCGCAAGTGGGGCTTTGTCACTCTCGACTATCCCTGAAGGTTAAATATTTACTCTGTACGATACAGTTGTTGTTATAAATTTTGTCGGAAAAGAAATGTTCGTTTCGAACACAGCATTGCATCGAAATGAATCACCGACATTCACGATTATTTGGACCATTGGTAGCTTCATTCCAGTTCTGTTTTCGAAAGAGCATTTGCAATTATTCCAAAATAAACCGCTAATGTGCAATACGTACTGCTGCAGTCATAGAAATAACAATGTACACAGATACTCCGGAGCCCACTGTACGGTGCGGAGGGTACCCTGTACCATTTCTAGTCACTTCTTTTCCTGCTCGACTGGCTAATAGAGCAAGGAAAAAACGACTGTCTGCATGCCTCCGTATGAGCCCTAATTTCTCGTATCTTAACTTCGTGGTAATTACGAACAATGTATGTAGCCGGTAGTAGAATCGTTCGGAATTCTCTAAATGTTCTCAACAGTTTTTCTCGAAAATAACGTCGCCTTCCGTCCAAGGATTCCAATTTGAGTTCTATAAGGATACCCGCAACAGTTACGTGTTGTTCGAACCTACCAGTAACAAATGTAGCAGACCTCCTCGGAATTGCTTTGATATCTTCCTTCAGTCTGACCTCGTACGGATCCCAAACACTCGAGCAGTACTCAAGAACAAGTTACACCAGCGTACTATATGCGGTCTCTAATACAGGTGAACCACTCTTTCCTAAAATTCTCCCAATAAACCGAAGTCGACCATTCACTCTCCGTACCACATTTCTCTCATGCTTGTTCCACCTCATATTGCCTTGCAACGCTACGCCCTGATGTTCAAACGACTTGATCGTGTCAGGTAGGACACTAGAAATACACTCCTGGAAATGGAAAAAAGAACACATTGACACCGGTGTGTCAGACCCACCATACTTGCTCCGGACACTGCGAGAGGGCTGTACAAGCAATGATCACACGCACGGCACAGCGGACACACCAGGAACCGCGGTGTTGGCCGTCGAATGGCGCTAGCTGCGCAGCATTTGTGCACCGCCGCCGTCAGTGTCAGCCAGTTTGCCGTGGCATACGGAGCTCCATCGCAGTCTTTAACACTGGTAGCATGCCGCGACAGCGTGGACGTGAACCGTATGTGCAGTTGACGGACTTTGAGCGAGGGCGTATAGTGGGCATGCGGGAGGCCGGGTGGACGTACCGCCGAATTGCTCAACACGTGGGGCGTGAGGTCTCCACAGTACATCGATGTTGTCGCCAGTGGTCGGCGGAAGGTGCACGTGCCCGTCGACCTGGGACCGGACCGCAGCGACGCACGGATGCACGCCAAGACCGTAGGATCCTACGCAGTGCCGTAGGGGACCGCACCGCCACTTCCCAGCAAATTAGGGACACTGTTGCTCCTGGGGTATCGGCGAGGACCATTCGCAACCGTCTCCATGAAGCTGGGCTACGGTCCCGCACACCGTTAGGCCGTCTTCCGCTCACGCCCCAACATCGTGCAGCCCGCCTCCAGTGGTGTCGCGACAGGCGTGAATGGAGGGACGAATGGAGACGTGTCGTCTTCAGCGATGAGAGTCGCTTCTGCCTTGGTGCCAATGATGGTCGTATGCGTGTTTGGCGCCGTGCAGGTGAGCGCCACAATCAGGACTGCATACGACCGAGGCACACAGGGCCAACACCCGGCATCATGGTGTGGGGAGCGATCTCCCACACTGGCCGTACACCACTGGTGATCGTCGAGGGGACACTGAATAGTGCACGGTACATCCAAACCGTCATCGAACCCATCGTTCTACCATTCCTAGACCGGCAAGGGAACTTGCTGTTCCAACAGGACAATGCACGTCCGCATGTATCCCGTGCCACCCAACGTGCTCTAGAAGGTGTAAGTCAACTACCCTGGCCGGCAAGATCTCCGGATCTGTCCCCCATTGAGCATGTTTGGGACTGGATGAAGCGTCGTCTCACGCGGTCTGCACGTCCAGCACGAACGCTGGTCCAACTGAGGCGCCAGGTGGAAATGGCATGGCAAGCCGTTCCACAGGACTACATCCAGCATCTCTACGATCGTCTCCATGGGAGAATAGCAGCCTGCATTGCTGCGAAAGGTGGATATACACTGTACTAGTGCCGACATTGTGCATGCTCTGTTGCCTGTGTCTATGTGCCTGTGGTTCTGTCAGTGTGATCATGTGATGTATCTGACCCCAGGAATGTGTCAATAAAGTTTCCCCTTCCTGGGACAATGAATTCACGGTGTTCTTATTTCAATTTCCAGGAGTGTACTTTATCCGAACATTAAAGGTCTGATCTTTCCACTCATCTGCAATAACTTACATTTTTCCACATTTAGGGCTAGCTGCCATTCATCACACCGCTGATAACTTTTGTCTAAGTCGTCTTGTATCTTCCTGCAGTCACTCAGTTTCGAAACCTTACCATACACCAATGCTATTTATGAAGCTTGGGAACAGATACAGCTTAAGGTAAGTTATGAACGCAATGTAACCGAACTGTAAATGAATTAGATCTTGTCAGTGGCAAACGCAGCTCGAGAGTACCATCATGTTTTCGGTTTCGTATATCGTTAAATGCATTTATTCTTTATTAACGAGTATTACAAGGCAGCAGTACAACAGCAACTACAAGTCGGCGAGCATTCGGTGCCTGGTTCAAGGTGCTGGCGATTTCTCGTAGGTCGGGGAGCACGTCGCCTATTCATGATTCAGCGAACATTCGAGATGTATTCTCGAAATTTCGCATTTCTCGCAGAGCATCCAGTTACCTCACCACCTCACTCGGTCGTGGGTTCCAGTTAAGGTCTGCCACGTATTTTCATCCGTCGCGACATATGCATTACACTGATCCATCATATCTAGTGTAATATCATTTCCTTTTACGTCCATTGAGTTCACTCCCCTATTTCTGTCCATTTCATTCTAGAGAAATGACGTCAGTGCGTGCGTCTAGGACTATAGTGCACTGGATAGCATGAAAATGCTAATCTCTGCAACGTTGTATCTCATGCCAGTACTCCAGCTGCCCTCTCAAGACGGGTCACCTGTCATTCTAGCCATTTCACGGATTGACTACAATACTGCTGGAACACTGCGTGCCAGTATGCAGTGATATAATGACAATTTCAGTTGACATTAGCACCTTTCTAGCGCGCTTTCTCTGTGCGTCTCTGTCATTTATTTCCCCCCTCTGTTTCTTTCAGCCTTCCGTCTCACCCACCCTCCTCCGCCTTTAACTTAATAAAATAATTAAAATGTTATACAAGTTTCCCACTGCTGGCAGCATTGCTATTCTATAAGTTTTTGGCACTCACTTACTAGCTTCCAGTACACCATCTTTATTTACTGTTTACAAGGTATATGCGATGTACGCGTGAAAGGAAGAAAAAGGCTGTTACACATATTCATATTAATACTAAAGTCAATTTTTTCCACAAAAACTTACAATAACATAGTGTTTTTTCGGACTTGTGTTATTCCACGATGCTGCAGGTTACCGAAAAGCCGAAATCACAACAGGTACACGTCTCATTAATTGACATATTCCACCTAAACGAGCACTGAAAATAAAATTAATTGTGAGTGGTCGCAGGAGAGTTGTAGTTTCAACCGTCTGTTGAAAGTAATTTCTTTAGAATTATGGACATGTCTTCACACACAAAAAAATATTGCTCTAAGAACGATGTGTTTGATCTTTCACGGATATGACATGACAGAAACATGAAATATAACGCACGGTTCCCTAGCAGGCACACACTAGCAAAACTGCTCGTCCGCGTTCGCCGTAACTGGCCCGCTGCCCGCAAGAGCCATAGCACAGAGGGCACCACTGGGTCTTCCTTTTTGTGGGCCGCTACCTCTGCCGTGGCTGTGCCAACACTGGGAGCCATCCAGTAAAGTTTATCAGGCGGAGACGCCCGGAAACGTAATAAGTTGAGCAGGTCGGAGAGCAAGCCACATATTGCAGCCTTTATTTGCGCAGCTGCGGAACTGGAATGTCGGCACGGTCGTTGCCAGTCGGTCGGACGTATCACGGCTAAGTTAAAATGACAAAATTAATGTAGGCGCACCGCTCCTACCAAATGAAATCTCGCGTAGAATATTTGCAGCGGCAAGAATTTAGAAATAAAGTTATCACTTTTATTCAAGCTTTCTTCATGTTACAATATTTATTCAAGATCTTTATATTTGTACTTATGGACTGTCTCAATAGTGCCATAGTAACATAGTTACAGATTGTGTATTTTCCACGTGCTGAACTTACGCAAACAGGGAATGGCATCAGTTAAAGACATTGTCTGTAAACATTTCACAAATATAATACTTGCCATATCTCATTACACCAAGAGTTACATAAAGGTACCACAGTTCTCCATTCACACCGTGAGAAAATCGACTCGTCAAATTTCTCATGTCCATATTTCCTTCGTTATTGACATAAAGTTACCGCCGCCACCGTGAGAAGTGTACTTCCACTTGCTGTTCCTACGGCACCTCTGGTCTGAATTTATTCTGGAGGAAGATGCTGTGGCCGTAGACTTCGGACATCGTAGCGCCTACTGCATTGGCATCCCACTTTACGTCAAACCATCACGGGATGCCTGCATCACAGGGTGTATATTCACCAGGAAAGCCTATGTCGTCTTAGTCAAAACTAAGACTTTTCGGAGGCAACAACACAACACCAGGTCTCCACCAACGGCCACCAGGGACCGGTACCCTTTCGCGGAGCCTGCAGAACAGCTTCACCAGAGGTCGCAGCTAGCCTAGGAACTACTTAGCTGCGCCAGGCAGGTGATCGCGAATAATTCCAGCAGATACATCCACCAATGGGCTTTATATGGTGGCGCACTGGTCGGAAGGATAATCCAGTGTGTGGTTTTGTTTTGTGTGCGCTTACTTTTTACGGTTTCTGTCTGCATTTTTCAGTCGCCCCTTACTGTCTGTTCTCTTCCGTACTGTTACCTTTCTGTTCTTTCAAATGTCTTCCTTTGTGTAATTCATGTCTTTCAGCTGAAGAGCAGCTCATATGCTGCTGCCAGCCCGTCCCAAATGGGACGCTGAAATACAATGAAGGAAGAAAAAATTGGAAGGATACATCTCGAGGGCTGGATCCCGTCACTTCGAAGATGACACATTACGGAGCATTGGTTACCCTCAGGGTGAAATCTACGTTTTCGAAGCGCCTGTTGCCCTCTGTCTGTCTGTTCGCCTGCCTGCCTGCTGCTGGACATTGTCGTCCGTCCGCTAGAACCACCGAGCGCCGACTGGTGCTCGCCAACGCCTGCCGCTGTAGTAGTCCTTCCGTCGTCCGTCTGTCCGCCTGCCTGCCAGCCTGCCTGTTCGCCGCCGCCACCGCCAGAGGATCCTGGGCCACCCGTTTCTGCCGTCGTCATCCAGCCGCTGCCTGGAGGGTTTCGCCGGAGGGGCTGCCGCCCCCTCTCGCTGAAGGCTCCTTCGCCACTGCCAGCGCCGTCCTTCAGCACCACCACTGTCGTCGCTGCTGCCGCCTCTTTTCGGTCCTGCCGCCATCGCTGACATCACCATCACCATCTTCATCCCCCATTTGCACACCACCACCATGTCCCACCCTACCACCTCCATTATTTTCACCTCCCTCGCAGCTGATCCAGCCACCACCACATGGAGCTTATCCGCCTGCCCCATACCCCTCTCCACACCACTCCTGTGCCGTTTTCGACTGTCACTTCCCACGACTTTCCTTCACCTTTAGCCGTCGCTCCATCGCCATCTGCAGACTTCCCACCACTCCCTGCATCACCTGTGACTACCTCAGTAACGCCAATCACTTTGCCTCCCACGTATCCTATGTCTTTTCCATTCCAGATGATCCCCAATTTTTTTATTCCCTCTTCCCCGACGTCATCGAATGTATGGATACTTCTAGTCTGCCCCTTGCTCCTAGCTTCCAGTACTTGGGCCACGCACCACCATCTGAACACTCCAATCACTACACAGGATATCAGTCTCACACTCCACACTAAACGCGAACACTGCTCCTGGCCATGACCGTGTTACCTACTGTCATCTCAAACACGGCCCCCCTTCCTTCCTTGCAGTCCTTGCCGCTCTCTATAATGTAATCTTTGCCAATGACTTCTACCCCGACCTGTGCGAAACCTCCCGTATTCTGATGTTCTCCGACCCCAACAAGCCTTCATTTGATGCCTTCGTATAACCCTATAAGTCTCACTTGGGTATTCAGCAAGCTTTTGGAATCCATCCTTACCCAGCACATCCCTCACCATCTCCACCGACACCACCTCCTTCCTGCCTCCGGGTGTGAATTTTGGCCTTCCTTCTCTGCTGATGACCAATTCCTGCACATCACTCATCTCCTCTCCCTCCAGCTTAACTCCTGTCGCTCCGGCATTTTTGTCTCCCTAGACCTTGAAAAGGTCTACGACAGAGTGTGGCATCCTGACTTGTGTTTAAACTCCAGACCTATGCCCTTCCTATGAGTTATGCCCATTTGATTGCCTCCTTCCACTCCCACCGCCCCTCCTACGTTTCCATCCATAACGCTGATTCCATCACCTTCTACCCCTCTGCGGGTGTGCCCCAGTGCTCTGTCCTCTCCCCTCTCCTCTACCTCCTGTACATAGCAAATGTGCCGAACACCCCCCCCCCCCGACGCCTCCTGGACCACCTCCTGCAGTATGCCGATGACAATGCCTTCCTTAATTCGCTCCCCTTCAACAGTTCCAACGCCGTCTCCAGAATCACCTTGACCTTTTTGCGGCATGGTGTAACCAGTGGCTCCTGAAAATCAATCTTTCCAAGACCCAGGCAAACCTCGCAGGTCGTACCACTCGCTCCTTCCGGCTCCTTGATTTTTACCTCACCATCTGCGCCTATACTGTCCCATCCTCTGTTATGCCAGTCCTGCCTGGATATCTGCCCCCCCCCCCCCCCCCAAATTCTGCAAGTCCCTCCAGATCCTCGAGTGTCATGCACTCTATCTCGACTTCCATATACACCTCCCATCCCCCACCGGATCCTATATGACCTGCTCCTTATCCTAGAAAGTATCCACATCCTCTAACCTCCCACTGCATTGATCCCCCTCATCCCGTGGTTACTCCTCTCCTCTCCAACCCCCACCTGCTGCTGCGCCTTCACCGTTGTGTCCCCCCTACCCTTCATCTCCTTTCCCAAGGTGGCTTCCATCAACTCCCCCTCCTGGATGATGCCCTCTCTCCCTCCATTTATCCGTCCTATCAACTCTGATCCTCACCTCCCCCTGCCTCCCTTTCTCCTTTCCCTAGGCTCCCTCCGCCTCTTTCCATCATGTTTTGCCCCACCTACCCTCTCCTTGACTCCATTCTCCCCCGAATCCTTTTGCTTTCCTCTCCTCTGCCTTCCCCACACCTTCCTGCGTCTGCCTTGCCCCCCTCTTTCTGTGTCCTCTCCCTCCTTCGACTTTCCCCATTTTTGTTTTCCCCACCCTTTTTCCCCTCATCCATCCATGTTCTTCCCCCCTCCCCCCCTCCCCATCTATTTTAGGCTGTGCTGCATTATTTTCGTTTCTGATCTCTGGTGCAGTGTTTGACTGTTCAGTTTAGTGTGCCCTGTTTTACAGTGTTGTGAACAGAAACCATACTGTGGCTGCGTTTTTTTAAATTTTGCCTGTGTATTTACTGTATGTCTTTGTTAGCAACGTCAACTTCATGTTTTTTCTATTTTAACTTCCCCAAATTTTCAGCCACTATACTTTTATTAACAAAATAATCATTGTATCACCATTGTTGTTTTTTATCTTCCCATTATGTTTTTTAACTCTTCTGTCGGCTGGAGAGCGACGTATTAAGCTCCGATCAGCCCGCCCCCGCCTCTGGGTGTGTGTGTGTGGGGGGGGGGGGGGGGAAAATCGAAATTCAATAAAGAAAAAAAAGATTGGAAGGATAGAGACCTGCCGCCCCAGCAGCCAGAGCCAGACGCCTCTTCTAGCTGGCGATCTCTTGGTATAGTCGACGAACCTCCTGACGTTGTTCGCTGCGCATGAAGAGTTATTATTATTATTATTATTATTATTATTATTGTTAGTTATTTTGCATTTCTGTCGATCCGCAGTTGGGATCGAGTCAGTTTTTCTTTTGGATATTGTATTATAGCTTCGTTTTGGTGAATCCAATAAATTGTTTTCGGACTTGCTTTTTCTGCATTTCTATTCTGCCAGCGCAGATACTTCCGAAGGAAAATTTTTCTTTACGTGGTAATGGTCTTAGGTGATATTTTAATGAGTTTAGGTGCAACACTTATCCAAAAAAGTGTACCGGTTTCAAAACATAGTTTGTACACCTGGCTTAATTTTATGGGCTAAAATAACTAATTACAAATTATTCTCTATTGTTATAAACAGTAAAACGATCATTCCATTAATTACCATGCAAAATGACAATAACAATATTCATTAATGCAGTGTTAAATATTGGAAACAAACGAAATTCTCGTATACTGGTAGTGACGAGGTGCTAAGCACTGCTACACTGACTTACCGATGCTTTCATACCACCCAACAGTTGGTAGCAGTAAGGACGTTCAACATTCACAAATGTGTACCTCAGGTTTCCATTGGGAAAAATATTTCTGTTTCAACTAAGGTATAGAAAAATTTAATGTAAACAATTGTAGTTCGAGGGTGTGAAAGAGTTAAATGTGTATAAAAACAAGAGAACAGCGCCCAGGAAGAAAATGGTTCAGACAGTATCCTATTAATTGTACGCTTATTCACATAGGTCACGAATATATGGAGTTATTTATTATGGAGATGCAAATGCAGTGCCAGTGATCCTACATATCGCTTGCATTGCTGTTGGTGTTGTTGAAAGGTAGTTGTCAATGTGTCACAGGTAGTTGTCAATGTGTCACCTTTGCAGCGGGTGGGCTCCTATTCGCCGTGTCCGACTCCACGCACAACGATAAGCAGAAGTGGGCTACGGAGTGGTGTGGCAACTGTCGTCCGAGGAAAGCTGGACAGGAGCAGAAATGATTTGCGAATATGTTAACACAACGAACAGAAGGTTTTCTTCACTTGTATTTTGTACAAGCCTACAGTCTCATTACAGATACTGCAGCAAGAAAGAGTCCTGTTATCACAGTGCCAACAAAGAAGAGTCGCTGTACGAAGCACAAACGATGGTCTAGTGAAGAGGCTTCAAGAGCGAGTGGGGTGAGCGATTGCCGCCGACCATCCTATGTTGCAGCTGCAGAGGGCGCTCGTAGTACAGAGCTGCTGGAGGCGTGGCTCAGCGGGCGCACACCATTGGGTCTCCCAGATCCTGCTTTGCCGCTATCGGCTTAAGAACGAAACATGCTATTCTGTTTGCAACTTCGCGACTCCCGTGGTATGGGTCGATAAGAGATACCACACCGACAGTAACCGTAACTGAAACGTGTATCGAAAAAGTAAATTTCTATTATGAATGGTTATAGAAGGAGAGCTGTGCACGTATATATGATTCACCATTACAGCACTCTTCGCGTCTGCTGCACCAGTTATCTGTATATACATACAGATAATCGACAAAAGTAAGGAAACACCTTGAGAAATGCAGACTAGAACATAGAATCAGATGCTTGCCAACCTAGCACTTTACCGTGTTGTATCTGACTACGAACAGCATCTGTGCAACGCCATCAATGCATTGCTAGTGTCTGTCATGATCTGAACGGTGTTGTGTGTGGTTTTGCCCACACTATATCGGAGCTAATACGTGGGAAAAATTTTGCTGCTTGTACGACGGCTGCTTTCGTAACCCAGCTAGCTTAAGAGTGTCGTTTTTCAATAGGCATCACGCCTGAGATTTATACTGCATATGGGGAAAGCGGAGAAAACATCATCCGCTGAGTCACAATGCAGACGAAAATGTGTGTTGACTGGTCGCGACAGATGATCATCGATGAGGTTTGTGAGCAAAAGTAAGAGGACGCCAGTTGCAAGAGTCGCTACAGAACTGAGTGTCACACTCGCGTTCCCCATTAGTATCAAATAACACAAAACGAACTCCGTAACATGGAAGTTTGGAAGGCAAGCTGGAATTCCAAAACCACTCACTCATCAGTGAATCAAATATCTGCAACACGGAAACGTGGTGCTGAAGCCATAAATCATGGACTCTGGAGCAATGGGAAAAGGTCATTTGATCGGATGAGTCTTCTTTTCACTATTTCCAACATTTGGCCGAGGTTACGTCTAAAGACTGAAACATTGTGGTGATTCAGTAATGATTCAGGCATACATATCGTGGCATTCCATGGGCCCCATCGGCACCGTGTAAGGCCCTTATTACTGCTAAGGTTTCTGTGGCCATTTTAGCTGATCAGGTCCGTTCCATGGTACAATGTTTGTTCGTCAATGTCATGCTGCGTTCCAAGATGGCAGGATCCCCTTTTACACGGCTGTCAACATCCAGGACTGGTTTTGTGAGCACGAGGGTGAAGTGTCGCATCTCCGCTCACCACCGCACTCTCCAAAACTCAATATTATTTAGACTTTATGGTCTTCTTTGGAGAAAAGGGTGTGTGATGGCTATACACTTCCATGATCGTTACCTGAAGTTTCCAGTGTATATTTCAGGAAGAACGGCACAAAATTCCGCTGAAAACAATACAGCATCTGTATTTATCCGTTCCGAGACTACTGTAAAATCTGTTAAATTCCAGCGGGTTTCCTACACCGCATTTGGCAAGGTAACGTGTTTCTGGCGGTTCCGTATTTTGTCCAACCCAAGTAGTGTCACCTGAGCGGAGCTTCACGGTTAATATTCCCTTTTAATCAATGTTGAGGTTAACTGTCCATGGTGTGTGAGATGGCGGTGTTACTGTCTCATATTTGGATTTTATAAATGTTGAAATACAACAGTGACTGTGGCTACAATGGAACCTCAGCATCAACACGCAGTTCTGTAATACCCCTGTGACGTCTCCCTTACCGAGCTAACGACCTTGTCACGATCCAACCTTAGGCTGCTTTGTCTTTTAGTTAACATGTCGGTGCGTCAATAGGGTCTGTTACAACGGTGAACAGCGGGCAGAAGCCGCACTGCGCCATTCACAAATGCAGGCAAAGTGCGCTCTGATACCTATACTGCGAATGCAGTTCCACCTATACCTCCATTACACTGGTAACGATAGTATTGTGAATAGAATACGAACTATGCACGTGGTAAAGATGGCGAAAAAGATGTCCTGACAATTTATTTTCCAACAAAGCTCGTTGGTTCATGGATGGA
This sequence comes from Schistocerca nitens, assembly GCF_023898315.1. Lineage (NCBI taxonomy): Eukaryota > Metazoa > Arthropoda > Insecta > Orthoptera > Acrididae > Schistocerca > Schistocerca nitens. The sequence continues at coordinate 480,977,645 of NC_064622.1, read as the reverse complement.
CTGCCAGTGAGAATTGCAAGTACTCGCACGGCAGCCTTGGACCTTCCAGGAAGGGTCTACGCACTAAATTGGCGAGCTTACAGTTCCATTGCGCAGACACGTTGACTTGTGAAGAAACTAACAATCTCGGTTGGAAGGCTATAATAATTACTTGTTTACCGATGAGGCATTTCGCCTGATTCAAGCATCTTCAGGTTGGCTGATGGATGCTATTAGGCACATAGGATACCGAGCATACTAAACGTCCCAGGAATATACTCGGTTTCGCATGTGGCTCGTTAATATAAGTCAATCCGAAGATGAACGACTGAGTCGAAATGCGTCATTAGTAAATGAACAATAATTAAAACCATGCAACGAAGACTGTTTGTCTCTTCATCGTATTGGTTGCTGTACCATTCCCGCTATGTCCTCTAGACGGCTACAACATTGATCCCCGATGATGGATGGTGGCGAATGACGCTTGGTTGGGGACTGAGGCAGCCGCGATACATCGATGAGCCAAAACATTATGGCCACCTGCTGAATAGTGTGTAGCTCTGCTGTGCAGCGTCGATTCTTTGTTGCGTATGGTCGAAAAATCTTTGGCCGGTTTCTGGACGTACACGCCACCAAATGTCTACGCACGGGTCACTCAGTGTCCTCAAATTAAGAACCGGCGGTTTGTGGATGCGGGCCTGTGTCCCAGATGTGTTCTACCGGTTTCACATCGGGCGAATACTGTGACCAACGCCTTCAGCTTGAGTTCACTGTCACACTCTTCGCACCATTTTAGGACGATTCTGGCCTTGTGGACGCCTTGTCACAGTTCGCGCTGCTCCTCCCATCAAAGGTTCGAGTCCTCTTTCGGGCATTGGTGTGTGTGTTGTCCTTAACGTAAGTTCTATTAAGTAGTGTGTAGGTCTAGGGACCTCAGCAGTTTGGTCTCATAGTGCCTTACCACAAATTTCCAAAATTTTTCCGTCCTTGTGAATTGGACCCTTATACTGCTGGAAGGAGCTATCGCCGTTGGAAAAGAAAAAAAAAACCATGAGACATGCAGGTGTTTCGCAGTAACATTCGTGTAGTCCTGAGCTGTCACGGTGGGTTCGATTACGACCAGATTTCCCATGGCAGAAGAGGCAGAGAATACTGCCCCCACTACGTCAACGTCGCAGTGTTTCGAGCAGACTTTTTACCTGGTTGACAGCGTATCCTGATACCACCGAGAACCTGATGTGATGTAAATTGTGATTGATTCGACCATTCGACACTGTTCCATCGACCTACGATCCAGTCTAGACGATCGCGTGGTCACTGCTGTCGTAACTGTGGATGACATCGTGACTACATGGAAATGCGTAGGGGGTCGTCTGCTACGGGCCATGTATTCAACAATCTGTGCTACACGGCGTGATCCGAGATACTTGTTCCTGCAAAAGCATTGTACTGTGTCCTCTGCTCTGCCACAGATCGCCACCCATTCAACTTCACGGAGGGGGCAAGAGCCGAACCTGCACGTTCTGTGATGGGCGTTGACATCCTCAATCGCGGCCCGACTCGTCGCTAGAATTATTCCCCATTCGGCTCTGATTCGCTTGTATACAAGATCTTTATAATTAGATGATCTTTTCTTGAGCCATTGTAGACGGAGAACTTTTTGTAAATCCTCGTCGCCAGTTTTGTAAAGGCCGAGTTGCCACTGTTCTTACTGTAGTCCGAGTTTGTGAGTTCGCGAAATGGCTTCTGGTGCAGTACACCGCTAACACAATTTCTGTCTGCCACTATTACGCACGTATGCCACAGGGTCAGGTAACAGAATAGGAAAACGAAGGCTCTACAACACTCCAACAGAGCTTGTCGAATAGTGTAGTCTGCAACATTGCTTGTAATATAACACAAAAAAGGCTGTCAATGGCTAAGTGCAAATTATCGAAGGTGAACTTCACAGTACATAGCAAGTGCAATTTACAACAACTATCTGTTCACTTCTGAGAGTTCACTAAACGACATTCCCTGTCTAAGTCTGCCCTGGACTGTGATCTATAACCAACTGGGCGAGAACTGCTCTACTATCTTCCGAGTAGGCTTCTGTCCGTTCCGTTGTCGTCCAGTCGGCAATTGGCAGAGGCGAAGTCGATATTTTTATCCTGAGTGCCGCTGATGTAACTCACGCAAGAGTCTCTATGGCAGTGGCATGGCTATGGCCTGGGGTGCCTTTGCCCTGGCTGTGAGCTGTTCGGACGACACAGCACAACTATTTATTGTATGGGTACCCAACTTTATAGTAATGATGTTCAGAATGTGCGTTGCAAGATTTGCGTTGTGAGTAGTGATAGTGTCACGACTTGCCGTTAGGCACCGGTTCTGGTACACCAACGTAGGGCTGAAATACAAGCAGTAGCGTGCATTAAACTTGCAGACAGTCAACATGTGTTTGGACAAGGTGAGTGGGGCTTTACTGGTGAAGCCGTTTTATCAAAACAACAGCAACTGTGCTGCTGCCCTTCTCGAATATCGACCAATTACAGGAATACGGAGAACTCCTATTTTCGCACTGGTGTTGAAGACATGATTCGGAAGTTCAAATTACAGGGACACATTCATGAACAGGATTAAAATATCGAAAATACTTTGTTTAGTCTCGTTTAATGCTACGGCGCCGGCCGGTGTGGCCGAGCGGTTCTAGGCGCTTCAGTCTGGAGCCACGCGACTGCTACGGTCGCAGTTTCGAATCCTGCCTCGTTCATAGATGTATGTGATGTCCTTAGATTAATTAGGTTTAAGTAGTTACAAGATCTAGGGGACTGATGACCTCAGATGTTAAGTCCCATAGTGCTCAGAGTCATTTGAACCTTTTTTTTAATGCTGCGGCTCCAAAACGTCATTCGTCTCATTCAAATTTCGAGACAAGATTCTGAGCTATTAGTTTTTTCGTGTAGCATGGCAACCAAGCGGCATGCCCACTTTCGCTATATCTTGCTTAGCACTGACTACAGGGAAGCAATTATTTGTGTTTCCACAAATTTTGACCGGAAGGCAGAACTGTTGTTTCGATGTCTGTTAGCCCATTTGTTTACTGACTATCGTATCTGAAGTCTTGCGTCTGTGCTGTTTACATTTTTCTGATAGAAAAAATCCTCCAGAAATAAACGAAAAATGAACCTATTCAAAAAAGGAGATATAATTCACTTGACTGCTTCCTGAGAGACAATCTTCACTCCTTCCAAATTAACAATGTAAGTGTAGATCATATACAAAGAAATAGTATCGGCAGCAACTGATAGATTTATACAAATTAAATTAACAAACGAAGGAGCTGCTTCTCCTTGGTACACAAAACGTTTCAGAACACTTTTGCAGAAACAACGGAATAAACATGCCTAACTCAAACAGGCGCAAAACCCTCAAGATTGGCAATTTTTTACAGAAGCTCGAAATTCAGCGTGGAATTCAGTGCGAGATGCTTACTCTTATAATAGTTTCCACTGCAAAACTTTTCCTCGAAACCTGGCAGAAAATTCAAAGAGACTCCGGTCGCATGTGAAGTATGCTAGCTGCAAAAAACAATAAATGCCTTCCCTGCACGATAGCAATGGAGATACTATCGAACACAGCGCTGCCAGAGCAGATTTACTCAGCCTTCCGAAATGCCTTAACAAAAGAAGACGAAGTAAATATTCCGGAATTCGTATCAAGAACATCTGCCAACATGGATAACGTAGAAGTAAATATCCTCGGAGTAGTGAAGCAACTTAAATCACCTAATAAAAGCAAGTCTACTGGTCCACAGTGTATACCAATTAGGTTACTTTCAGAGAATGCTGATGCAATACACTCCTGGAAATTGAAATAAGAACACCGTGAATTCATTGTCCCAGGAAGGGGAAACTTTATTGACACATTCCTGGGGTCAGATACATCACGTGATCACACTCACAGAACCACAGGCACATAGACACAGGCAACAGAGCATGCACAATGTCGGCACTAGTACAGTGTATATCCACCTTTCGCAGCAATGCAGGCTGCTATTCTCCCATGGAGACGATCGTAGAGATGCTGGATGTAGTCCTGTGGAACGGCTTGCCATGCCATTTCCACCTGGCGCCTCAGTTGGACCAGCGTTCGTGCTGGACGTGCAGACCGCGTGAGACGACGCTTCATCCAGTCCCAAACATGCTCAATGGCGGACAGATCCGGAGATCTTGCTGGCCAGGGTAGTTGACTTACACCTTCTAGAGCACGTTGGGTGGCACGGGATACATGCGGACGTGCATTGTCCTGTTTGAACAGCAAGTTCCCTTGCCGGTCTAGGAATGGTAGAACGATGGGTTCGATGACGGTTTGGATGTACCGTGCACTATTCAGTGTCCCCTCGACGATCACCAGTGGTGTACGGCCAGTGTAGGAGATCGCTCCCCACACCATGATGCCGGGTGTTGGCCCTGTGTGCCTCGGTCGTATGCAGTCCTGATTGTGGCGCTCACCTGCACGGCGCCAAACACGCCTACGACCATCATTGGCACCAAGGCAGAAGCGACTCTCATCGCTGAAGACGACACGTCTCCATTCGTCCCTCCATTCACGCCTGTCGCGACACCACTGGAGGCGGGCTGCACGATGTTGGGGCGTGAGCGGAAGACGGCCTAACGGTGTGCGGGACCGTAGCCCAGCTTCATGGAGACGGTTGCGAATGGTCCTCGCCGATACCCCAGGAGCAACAGTGTCCCTAATTTGCTGGGAAGTGGCGGTGCGGTCCCCTACGGCACTGCGTAGGATCCTACGGTCTTGGCGTGCATCCGTGCGTCGCTGCTGTCCGGTCCCAGGTCGACGGGCACGTGCACCTTCCGCAGACCACTGGCGACAACATCGATGTACTGTGGAGACCTCACGCCCCACGTGTTGAGCAATTCGGCGGTACGTCCACCCGGCCTCCCGCATGCCCACTATACGCCCTCGCTCAAAGTCCGTCAACTGCACATACGGTTCACGTCCACGCTGTCGCGGCATGCTACCAGTGTTAAAGACTGCGATGGAGCTCCGTATGCCACGGCAAACTGGCTGACACTGACGGCGGCGGTGCACAAATGCTGCGCAGCTAGCGCCATTCGACGGCCAACACCGCGGTTCCTGGTGTGTCCGCTGTGCCGTGCGTGTGATCATTGCTTGTACAGCCCTCTCGCAGTGTCCGGAGCAAGTATGGTGGGTCTGACACACCGGTGTCAATGTGTTCTTTTTTCCATTTCCAGGAGTGTAGTTCTACACTTAACAATCACATACAACCTTTCGCTCGACGAAAGAGCCGTACTGAAATACTGGAAAGTTCCACAGGTCACATGAATATTCAAGAAATGTAGTGGGAGTAATCCACTAAATTACAGGCCCATATTATTAACGTCGATATGCAGCAGCACTTTGGAAGATATATTGTGTTCGAACCTCGAAGAAAATGGTCTATTGAAACACAGTCAACTTGGATTTAGAGAACATCGTTCTTGTGAAACACAACTAGCTCTTTACTCGCATGAAGTTACAATCAGCATATCGATTAACCAAGAACATCTGTAATAAGAAATGCCTATCTCGCAATTTCAAACTAAAACACTAAAAACAGATATCTGCCCTGAAGCCCTATATCCCTCAGAATGCTTTAATCTGAGCAGCAAAGGCTTGTCAGATAAACTAGAGATTCAGGAGAAGAAGATTTTGGGACCGATCATTATAAACGGTGAGTACAGAAGACACTCAAACCAGGAACTATACAATCATACTGAGAAAATCACAGATGTAGCCAGGAAGAGACGTCTCGCTTTCTACGGACATATCACAAGGATGGACCAAACAAGACTGACCAACCGACTACACGAAGAGTGCTGATAGAAGTCAAGAGAGACATCCAGGAACTGAACATAACTGAAAGTGACATTAGAAACTAAGCACTTCTCAGGAGAACACTAAAAGAAAAGAGGTTTCAGGACAGATCACCCCGTAAAAAGACCGGACTCTCTGGACAAAGGAGAGAAGGGAGAGGAGGAGGAGGAGATTAGTGTTTAACGTCCCGTCGACAACGAGGTCATTAGAGACGGTGCGCAAACTCGGGTTAGGGAAGGACGGGCAAGGAAATCGGCCGTGCCCTTTGAAAGGAACCATCGCGGCATTTGCCTGAAACGATTTAGGGAAATCACGGAAAACCTAAATCAGGATGGCCGGAGACGAGATTGAACCGTCGTCCTCCCGAATGCGAGTCCAGTGTGCTAACCACTGCGCCACCTCGGTCGGTAGAGAAGGGAGAAACATAGCCAGAGAATGCGGGACTACTTGGCAAACATCAAATCCCTCTCCAGGCTACAAAGTTAAATATCTTGGTCCTTAGCTGGACCATTCGAAAGAAGCAGAAGAAGAAGAGGAAAAGTGTGAGGTCATCAACATGAGTGCTAAAAAAAATCCGTTAAACTTCGGTTACACGATAAATCGGTAAAATCTAAAGGCCGTAAATTCAACGAAATACCTCGGAAAAACAATTGCAAACAACTTAAATTGGAAGGAACACACAGGAAATGTTGTGGGGAAGGCTAACCAGAGACTGCGTTTTACTGGCAGGACACTTAGAAAATGTAGCAGATCTACTAAGGAGACTGCCTACACTGCTCTTGTCCGTCCTCTGTTAGAATACTGCAGCGCGGTGTGGGATCCTTACCAGATGGGATTGACGGAGTAAATCGAAAATTGTTCAGAGAAGAGCAGCACATTTTATATTATCGCGAAATAGGGGAGAGAGGATATCACGGACATTATACAGGATTTGGGGTGGACATCATTAAAGCAAAGGAGTTTTTCGTTGCGGCGACATCTTCTCACGAAATTCCATTCACCTACTTGCTCCTCCGAATGCGAAAATATTTTGTTGATACCGACGTACATAGGGAGAAACGGTCACCATGATAAAATAAGGAAAATCAGAACTCGTGGGGGAAAGATATAGGTGTTTGTGCTTTCCGCACGCTATACGAGATTGGAGTAACAGAGAATTGTGGATGTGATTCATGAACCCTCTGCCAGGCACTTAAATGTGATTTGCAGAGTATACATGTACATGCAGATGTAGATGTACATGTAATGTTATAATATGCCTTTGTGAAAAGTTATAAGCAGAATAAGGAAAGTTGATATGAGCCGAAGTTCCGTGGAAATGAATGTATGTAAAAACAAAGAACGAAACTGGTAATTATGAACAGAGGGAAGAATGGAATATTGAAGGCAAAGTGAGTGGCTGTGTTTCGAGTAAAAAGCTTCCGAGTGCTTCCTGTGTTCCAAGAAGGTCTAAGCCGTCAAGAGGTCTTCTGCACGCATATTTTGTTGTCTTGGGGAATGGGGACAATAAGGTTTATCAGAAAGTGCTGGAAGAGTAAACAAATGCGTCTACAGCCCAAATTAACGTATAGGATGAATAATGCATTTAAAGAGAAAAGTGGGACCACAGATTCTGAAAATATATTAGAGAAAAATTTAGGTGGTAAAGGGAGCCTGATAAATGTTGGAATGAACAGGATCTATAATTATTTTGATGTGGAAATTCGAAACAATGCGGTACATATGGCCTGACAAAGGTTGAAACAGAGAGGACATAGAATTATTACGGTACGGGAGTTAGGAAGAACTGCAACAATGGAGAAGCAATGAGAAGATGTAACTCGGCTCTATTCTTTCATAATATTTAACCGGATATCTACAACCCAGCTACAGCTTCCAGTAAAAACATGAACACTGAATTCCACAAACTATCCTAATTTATGTCCAGTCCGTTTTCATAGATTTTAGCCAACAAGAGCCCTTGAAAAAGTGTCTCCTGCCTGAATCTGAATGAAAGTTTAAATTCTGTCATTGGGCAAGGCTACAAAAAAATATTGAAATTTGCTGTTTATGATGCAATGATATATTTCAATGCTGGTGTGTCAAAAAAACTGATGTACGAGTATTAAGGCCTCTTGGAACAAAAGGTGATATCAATACGGAGAGGAGACTGAAAACCATCGACATGGACCGTATCCGTTACGCTGAAATTTCTATAGTAAATGATACCAAGGAGGCCACGATAGCCATAAGATCAAAGAAAAGAATTAAACAACATAAAGAGGATGAAGAAGGGTCACAGTTGAGTCTCGGAATGTTTTAGAAGTGTTAATATATAGTAAGGTAGATTCGTTTCTTGTATGTAAATCTTTAACAAAATTTTTTTCAAAACTACATTTTTAGATTTTCTGGTACATTTCCCTCAAAAACTAAGACTGATAAAGATATAAATTTTCAATACATCTTGCTAACAAAACGATGATTAATCGGTTAAAAAAGGGACCTCTCGTGATAACAAGAACAATTTACAAGCTCAAAGTTTGTTTTAATAAGCTATACTTATTAGTCAGAACATACTAACGTAAAGTCAACAGTTTTTAAGCGACCTGAAGATGACGTTTCGTCTGTATTCTGTAAATGTTTAGGGTCTCTATCAGTTCTACAGAAACTGTACTTTAAGTTTGCTCATATTAACATTGATTTCTGATGGGAGTTGCTTCTAGTGTTTGTCACCTTAGCTGGCGATTTCGCAATCGCTCCTGGGAGAGGGGACTCGGACGGCCAGTTCCGCCACAAATTGTTAAAGAAGTGACCCTGGCCCTGACTCAGAATGCCGGATGCTGTGTGTGATCTGAAAGCAGCTCTGTCACTACAGCTGAACAATTCGTGGTCCGCCGTTCGGAAAGCCTTGTGAAATGGAATCTCTAGTCCGGTTCCAGGCTGTCCTGAATGCTGACGGTCGTCATATTGAACGACGTTCCTAACCTGGGACGTAAACATGGTAACCAATTAACCGCAAGTCCTTGAAAGTGCTTCCAGAAAGTTTCATTGCCCTACGATCACCCGTTTGTCATGGGGACCATCTCAAGTAGTGGAAGTTCAGTTATATCTATCCTGTACCTTCCTTACACCAAACGATGGGGCGTACAATCGGCAACGTTGGAAGATATTCCAGAGGCAAATATTTCCACCACCAGAACCCTACATGTGATAGTATTTTTTATTTCAAAACCAGCCCTTACAGTAATTGCCATCGTTTGTAAATTGTTTTCTATCTGCTATATATGTATGTAATGTTCTGGACACGAGTAAATAAATAAATAAATAAACCTACCTTACAACGTGACGTACCACAATGGTATCAGGCCACATTTAGTGAAGTGGGAGACAGTGGTCACAATATTTTGGCCCATAAGTGCATGTTAAAGGCAAGAAACGCGATGGTCCATTCCAGAAGAACTCAGCTGATCTCACTCCTCCGTCACTGTTCTATTCTCCTTTCTGCTGCACTCTAAGCTTTGTAGCTTCGTTCCTTCCTTCTTATATTATATTTTATCATTATTATATTATATTACGCTATTATTATAAAACTCGTATTTTCGAGAGCTTGAAACATTCAGATTCAACTTCTCTGTGTTCTATAAAGCGGCCGATGAAATCTGCACATTTTTTATAATACTTACGTACCTCCAATAGCGTGTAATCGGCCAAGTTCGTGAAATCTCTCACGAACAGTTTCGGAATTGCTACTGTCTTGAACTTCTTAAACCAAACAATGCCGTCAGCACTCTACAGTCATAACGATAATCGTCAGACACACTGCAAATTGTGGTTATCTTACGTCAAACTTTACTGGCGCTGTAAAACAGGCGCTCTTTTGAGGTTGATTCCTTTTCATTCTAGTTCGACATTACTGCCCCCCCCCCCCCCCATGCCTCCTGCCGGTGATTAATGTAGGACGCAAACGTTGGAGAGGTCTCCCTTGAATGTTCCCATAACGCTTAGTCGCGGAGAACTTGGCTCTCACTAGCAGCCCGTCGCATAACTTACAGGAGCAGCCAAGAAAGGCCGCAAACAAGGCGACCTCCCCTCCCCTCCCCGCCCCTCCCCTCCCTGCACAAGGGAGCAAACACAGTAAACACTGCAGGGTAAACAGCAGCGGAGGACGGTTCCAGATAAGTGTTTAGGCAGCAGGTGGCGCGCGCCGCTGCGTTTCTGCCTGCCAGACTAAACTGGCTCAAGTAATCTTGTGCCCATACGTAGATACGTAGGTGTGAAAGAAAAAAGAAGAAAATTAAATTTTTAATGGGGATTTATGGAGACATCTTTTATCTCGACAAATAGGCTCAAATTACCAGACAGGTATTTTAATACTACAAGTTCTGGTAGACTTGGACTTTGGCAAGAGATACCCAAATGATTTTATTTCGCATAGGTATCTCTCTGTCCATGGGGCAGTAAGACTGATCTACACCGATACTTTAAACAATAAAGGATAATGTAATGGTAACAACATCAGTATCAGCTGTCTTAAAGGTGAGATACTAATGCTGTAATTATGACATTTGTGTTTACACAATGATTCCTTCAATTTGTTGAGAATCAGCTAAGTGATGAGATCGTTATCCTCTCTGATTACATATCAGCGTGTAACAAATGGCTCTGAGCACTATGGGACTTAACATCGATGGTCATCAGTCCCCTAGAACTTAGAACTACTTAAACCTAACCAACCTAAGGACATCACACAACACCCAGCCATCACGAGGCAGAGAAAATCCCTGACCCCGCCGGGAATCGAACCCGGGAACCCGGGCGTGTGTGTAACACTATCATCGATATTACCTATAATGGTCTTACTTAACTTCTTTCTCTGTTATTACTTAATGTGAGTTCTGTATAACCATGCTCTTTGATGTAACAAAGATGTAAATGTTTTATTCATTATTTATGATAGTTTATTTAATTGCAATCAATCTATGATGTAATTTCAAAAGTAATGTGCTGTAAAAGAATTATAAAGTTAAAACTTCAACTGTAGTACTGGTTCGTGCATAGGAAAAGTAGGTTTGTAATCATGTAAAACTCGGAGGAAAGTCCGTCCCCAATGGAAATGGCTAAGCAGGAGCAGAAAAGGTGGAAGTGGCGGTCGAACTCGAAGGCTCCTGTGTGGCATGAGACAGTTGGTGGCAAAGTGTTCGCATCTTCTGAACTGAACGAGGCAAGAAGAACTGCGAGATTTTACAATATAACCTCGGATTCTGGAGTAACTCGGATTATTATTCATGGCATACTTTGGTAAACTATGTACTATGAAAGTCCGACGCCAAGGAGAGAATTTTCAGAGCTTGTTACAGAGAAAGAGGCATGGATACTTTTGCCGTCTTTTTTAAATATCACAGGAGATCGACATTGCCACCACATTCAACTCAAATTATCAGTTGAATACCGTATAATTCCGTGGACCAGTTACGTGGTACGTTTTCAAAAATAAGTTGGTTTTTTGTAATGTTTATGTTGAGCCACTGTATTTTATCCGTAGCCATTTACCTTCACATGGTTCTATCCCATTGGCTATGATGAATCTGTGTACCGTATGTTACTGAACTGAAAAACAATTATCTTTCTCAAGAAAAGTTAGTAAATTTTGTAGAGTTGTAAAGTACATAATTATTTAGTGAACATCAGAAATACTCCACGTAGTTTTCATAAATGACCAGTCAAAGTTTCATCAAAGTACAAGTACTAAGAGATGATCTGAATTATTGACTTAAAAGGTTATTCTTATTTAAATAATAGTGTTTACAAATTAACGTTTTATGTCGTTAACAGGGTTTCCAATATTGTGTTGTGACCAAAGAGTTCAGCCTGAGCCTGCATCTACCGACAGTTTAGTTTCTGGGCCCCATGCTGATCGTTGTACCAGCTTTAAATGTCTTATTACAATAAAAGCAATCAAGAATAAGCAACCCCCTAGTTCATGCTATACTACAGACAGGTATCACAAGTTCCACGTGAGCTTAATAATATAAAGAAGCGAATGTTCCTCGAGAATGCAAATAACAACCAATACAAAAGATACAATTACTTCATAACTATTTCAATAGCAGTAATTTCCTGTAATTGAACTGACAAAATAACCTCTTGTCCAAGTCAGTAATACTCCACCATTAGTAACCATATGCTTATAATTAGCATTATCTTCCTGAGAGCCAGTTGTTTCCTAAACGTATTATTACTTTGCAGTTCAATTCAAACCACTGGTACATTGCTTTCAAAATTTTGCTGCTGTCTTGTATTTTATAAGCAAAACAGAAGTTCAGTATCAAGTGGAGCCGGCCGGTGTGGCCGAGTGGTTCTAGGCGCTTCAGTCTGGAACCGCGCGACCGCTACGGTCGTAGGTTCGAATCCTGCCTCGGGCATGGATGTGTGTGATGTCCTTAGGTTAGTTAGGTTTAAGTAGTTCTAAGTTCTAGGGGACTGATGACCTCAGATGTCCCATAGTGCTCAGAGCCATCTGAACCATTTTTTTTTTATCATGTGGAGTCAGTCCCAATTGTCAGCTTCCTTTATGAACCATGCTAGTACTTGCCTGATCAGTCTGGCGACCGTTTCCTTGTACGTAATTACAGTTTACCTTATTGCTAATAGGACCTCGGTTAGATTGCGAGTTGCGTTGCTGTTTCCTTTCAATTGAAATCTTTAGGGGAACAAAAATTAGTCCGATACCTTACCAATACGCATAGTCAACGTCATAAAAATAAGAATCCTGACACAGGAATTTCCTGCGTCTACCTAATTTAATTGTAGCCGGTACTGTTATACGAGGCTTTTCCCGTGACAGGACTAGTTGTGCTGTTGGAGTAAGAGGGTTCAAGCGCTGCGTCCGCCCCTGGTAGCTGAGTGATAAGCGCGACAGACTGTCAATCCTAAGGGCCCGGGTTCGATTCCCGGCAGGGTCGGAGATTTTCTCCGCTCAGGGACTGGGTGTTGTGTTGTCCTAATCATCATCATTTCATCCTCATCGACGCGCAAGTGGTCGAAGTGGCGTCAAATCGAAAGACTTGCACCAGGCGAGCGGTCTACCCTACGGGAAGGCCTCGTCACACGACATTATTATTATATATACAAGCGCTGCAACTACTGAAGTACACTGGTGAGCCAAACGATTGTGACTATCTGCTCAATAAGGCGTCGGCCCACTTTTGGGACGCATTACAGCAGCGACTGTGCGTGGCATGGATTCGAAAAGTCGTTGGTGGGGTAACAGAGGTATGTGGCACCACAAGCTTATGAACGGGTCACACAGTTCGTGTACATCATGAGACGTGGGATGTTTTCGGTTGCTATCACAGGCTCCACAGAACCGTAGGTGAATGTCCGCCGTAGCACAGGTGGGGCGAATGAAAGTGGCGCGAGCGAGTGGGTACGATTGGACGTGAATGGAAGCATTAACGGAGGAGGAAAAGGCATACCGTTACTTCCGACAGGATGGAGCAACTGTCCGTACAGAAGGCCAAACCGTGGAGAACATTTACAAAATCTTCGCACCTGACATTTGTTAGCAGAGGTCAGTCCGGTTGCAACCCTAGCTGGCCACCCACATCACCTGATCTGTCAGGGTGTGATTACTTTGTGTGTGGAACCGCCAAGTCTAAGATGTATCATAAGAACCTCATAGTTTTCGAGAACTGCAGTAGAACATTTCGGTTTAAATTGCAGCAAATCCAGCAGTTCAGCTTCGATCTGCCTTCAGCAGCTTGCTGAACAGGGCCAAGAGAGGAATGCTGGTCACTTTTGACATCTGCTGTAGTCAGTATTCTTGATGCGTTGTTTCTACCCTGAATCTCTGTTCACTATGCCACTGCTGTTTTCTCCACTTTGTATAACACTGCCCGCACCGGCCAGCGTTCGTGGTGTGATGCACGATTTGAGCAGCCATTCTCCTGCATGATGGAAAATCCAGACACGATTGTCAGCTTGGTGTAACATAAAACGTGATTCATTCGACTAGGTGACAAGGTTCCCATGATCTATGGTCTTATCTTTGTAATCCTGTGCCCATTGCAATCCCAATTAACGACGCCGTTGCAGCAACATGGGAACACACAGTGTCGTCTGCCTTGGAGCCCCACCGTTAGAAATGTACGCCGACGGTGTTCCTTCCAAACACTCTCAACTGCACCAGCAGTGTACTCTGTCTTCGGATTGCCACCGACCGCCGTGTATCCTACTTTACAGAGTGGGCAATGTTCCGACTTCAACATTCTGTATTGAGGCGTGAACATCCAACGCCTTGTCGCCTTCTCGCAATTTGATTGTCTTTCAACCACGTCCTCTACGTGCTCACGACAGTAGCACACCGACAGCCGACCAGCTTGACCGTTCTCGAAGTGTTCATTCCCAGAACTAGGCTGTAACATCGTACTCTTTGTGAACGTCGGCTATGTCAGTGCATTTATCAATTTCTGCTCCTTATGGACGTTAGAATAATTCACATTCGTCTCTTCTACGCTTACGTACTTCCCTTAGCGCATCACTGAAGAGAAACCTACAACACACATCTGCTCCAAATGGAAGTGACTCGATGCCGCAGAAGCCGTAATTATTTTGGTATATGTCGCTGTTTGGTTTTATAACTGGCACTACGTCAGCCTTGTTATTAAACGTCAGTTAGTGACACATCAACGATATAAACCGTCAAGAGGCACTATGATACCCGAGACAAAAAGAAATCATATGACTAAGGCAAAGCGTAACGGGTAACGTCGTGGATTTTAGTGTCGTGGGAAGTCGGTTTGTACGTCCGTGTTTCCACAATGTACTAATTTTTAAATATTTTTCTCGTCTTAGTGTTGTTAAACAGGTTCTTGGACTTCTCTGTGAATGTAATACAAGTGAATTCTGCAACGTTCGATGTTATTTTCAATTCTGTCTGATTGGGAAACGAAGAATGAAATAAAGGTTTGGCTGTTTATTTCGGAACATGTGGCGGTTTTCGAGCCGGTGGTTAGGCAAGAGCCTAAGAGAACAGCTTGAATCGTTGCAAGTGAAAGGAGCAGCAATAAAATTCACATTATTCCTTGTCATAAATATTTGGCTTTTTATTTCCGAATGTGTGGAAGTTTCGAAGCATGTGGCTAGCCAGGAACTTACGAGGTCAGTTTAAATAAGTAGATTGTGACAGAACTTTAAATTCATTAGTTCTCGGTCTAAGGCTCTGCAGTCCTGGACTGTGCTGCTGAACCTGGCGGACGTTCGAGTCCTCCCTCGGGCATGGGTGTGTGTGTGTTTGTCCTTAGGGTAATTTAGGTTAAGTATTGTGTAAGCTTAGGGACTGATGACCATAGCAGTTAAGTCCCATAAGATTTCACACACATTTGAACATTTTTTCATTAAGTCTATCAATAATTATATGAAATAAAGGAAATAAATTCTTTGCGCCTGGAAGCTGTTAAACAGGCAACTTGCAACTGGGACTGGATAACGCGGTTGCTATTTGACCCATTTAGTAGTGTAGAATATTTTAACGTGGACACGCCCGTTCTTTTCCTTTTGCGTTTGTCACGCCTGCGGGCAGGATCCGCTGAGTGGATTCACTGTCTCCATTTTGTTCGATCGCGGGCCATGACTGGATGAAGGTTTGCAGCCTTCAGGCCGTTGTGCAGAGCGTCGGACCACCACTGTCTTAGAAGTCCCTTGGGTCTCTTTCCCGTGAACCCCACGGTATATGCTGCTATACTGCCATTGCACAGGCGTCGTCCCCTGAGCCAACACTTGTCCATACCAGCACAGGCAGCTTTCTCGCACTTTTTTCCTGGATCGGTGAGACCCCAAAACGTTTCCTGATAGTGTCATTCGAAACGTGATCCAGTCGAGAGATGCCACCTATCCATCTATGTACCTTAATCTCCATGGGCCCCATCGTATTATTCCCTCTTTTGTAGCTGGCAAATACTCGGTGCCGTAGCAACAGCACGAATGTCTGTCTGGTAGATATTTGACTTCAGATGATGGTTAATCCGACCGCAGGTGTGCCGCCTCTTGTCATTTCCCCTCATCCAAGCTGTCTGCATCCTCGTGTTCACCTCGTATATTAATTGGCCGTGGCTAGAGGTGGTAGAACCGAGATGCTCAAGTTTTGATATTCTTGGTAGATCTTCACCGTCACTGTTGGTGGTGTTGTGGTTCTGCTCTACTCAGTTTCGTTTTTGTTAAGCCGCAGGCTATCTCACTCAAGTCGATCGTTCCACTCTTGTGTTTGGTGGTGCAGATCGAAATTTTTCTCCGCACCCAGCATGACACCATCAACATAGAGAAGTGTCCATTGCAATGGCAAGTGCAGGTCTGATGTGACAGTATCCGTCACAAGAATAATCAGAAGTGGTGACGCGGCCGAACCTTGGTGGATTTGTTCTGTGATGCAAACGTCATTTGACGCTCCTGCAGCCACTTGGACGTAGCTGCTCGGTTCTACATGCCGAAGACGTACCCAGTTAACAAGGTACTCTGGAATGCCATCAGCTCTAAGCGCTAAGCAGATGTGGTACTCGATCGAAAGCCCCTTCAACGTCTATAAACTCGAGGTATTTTTCAATCAGCAGCCACGCAGAATGGATTGCGTCGGTTGTGCCACAATGTTTCACAAATCCGGCTTGGTCGCTTGTGATCTGAGCCATCTCGTCAAACATTTTGTCGAGAATGTGTTCAAGGATCTTCATCGAATGGCTCAGTTATCTGATTGGGCGATTGTTAGAAGACTCTTCACGGATTACTTTCGTTTTGAAGATTTGCTCAGTGATGCTCCACTGCCAGTCTGGCGGTATTCTACCTTCTCCGATGATATGACTGGAAAATACCTGCTATCCAACCTATCGCACTCTGCTGTTGGAAACGCCACAAATCTGCTGGAAGCTCATCAGTGTTCCGTCTCCTTCAGGCTGTCTCGGCTTCGCCAGTGCGAATTTTCTTGGTAAGTCCTTCGACAGATGACATGGTTGGACGCGGTGGACGCGGAAACTCCTCGGTGAAAATTCTCTAAAAGTGTCTCCGCCAGGGTTCCTTTGCTTTCCTCTGATCGACAAGGAGCTCCCCCGTTTCGTCGTTGATGCCATAAAAGTGTTGAATGTCTTCCGGTTTTCTATGTTTTCACTTCACTAGGCATTAAATATCACGTTATTCTTCTCGTGTGTTCATTTCGTGTAGAGATATGAATATTTATCGGCTTTGTGACTAAAATGACCTTCTTCGCCACTCTTTGGGCCTATTTTTAGGCTTTCCAACGGGATTGTGTTTTGTCTGTTCTTGTGTACGGCATCCTTAGTATCGTCATCCGAAAGTCGTGTGTTTTTGCTGGTCCTTCGTCATCCTGGTTTCACTGTTCCGAAAATACAGACTGCGGCTTCATGAGCAGAGCAATTAAATTGTAATTTGTGGTGCTGGTGCTGCAATTTCTGTCATAACGTCACCCTCCTCGATCTTGGAGCCCCGTTATTTGATTGTTGGTTGTCCGTTTCTGGCACAGCATCCAAATATTGGTGTATTTTGTTCTGAACTTAGAGATGACTGGGCGGTGTCTCACTGCGTTGGTTTCGTATCGAACAACTTTCGTGTCTGACACATATTTCAGCTTCGAACGTCTTATTTACACATAGTCAACCTGAGATGTGTTTGAGCCACTATAGTACGTGTGCTTAGGTGAGTTTTGCGTTTTTGGAAACAAATGTTCGTGACAACCAGAGCATGAGCTTCCACATGATCAAGGATTCGGTGGCAGTCATTGTCCTCTCCATATCCATGTCCAAAGTAGGCGTAATGATAATTTCTTTGTCCGACATGTCCATTTAGGTCACCAGAGACGATCAGATAGTCTCCCGGTGGGATTTCAGCAGTCTTCTCGTCAAGCAGTGCCAAGAAGGCCTCTTTAGTATCTGTGCTCAGGCTGGTTTGTGCAACACAGGCACTGAAGAAGTGGACTTTCGTCTATCTGCGATGTAGATAATTTTCATAGGGAGATCATCGTAAAGACAGAACCATCGAATTTTGATGATATGACACTACCGACGCCCTTAATTGTCCTGCAGGTTTCTTTTTTTTTTGTGAAATCTTATGGGACTTAACTGCTAAGGTCATCAGTCCCTAAGATTACCCACTACTTAACATAAATTATCCTAAGGACAAACACACACACCCATGCCCGAGGTAGGACTCGAACCTCAACCGGGAACAGCTGCACAGTCCATGATTGCAGCGCCTGAGACCGCTCGGCTAATCCCGCGCAGCCCTGCAGGTTCTGTTGTACATCAGTTTATAACCCCATCCAATTCATATGACTGCTTTTCGCTCCATCTTGTTTCTTGCACTGGACATATGTCGACAGGCCTCTTTTCGAGAGCCTTAGCTAGTGCGCTGCGTTAACCAGTCATGGTCTCGACGCTGAGTGGTGCGACACAAAATGTGTCGGCTTGCTTGTTTAGCCGTCGCTGTCCTTGCAACGGTAATTCTTGTGAACTCTTCACTCCGACTGGGCCCTACCAACGCGCATCGCTTCCGAGGGATGCCCTAAACGTGGCTCGGCTTGTAGCAAAAGCTTGTCCCCAAGCAGTTTATAAAGTACTCTCAGCATGAAGTTACGCTGGTCCCGAAATGGAGAACAGACGCGTTTTACAGCTGCTCCTCTGGAGAACAAAAAAATGGTTCGTATGGCTCTGAGCGCTATGGGACAACTTCTGAGGTCATCAGTCCCCTAGAACTTAGAACTACTTAAACCTAACTAACCTAACGACATCACACACATCCGTGCCCGAGGCAGGATTCGAATCTGCAACTGTAGCGGTCGCGCGGTTCCAGACTGTAGCGCCTAGAACCGCTCGGCCACCCCGGCCGGCTCTGGAGAACAGACACTGCGTTTCTTTCCCATTATCTGCCAACTCCACTGTACCGATGGTCTTCACCGCCGCCGTATTGGCCATTTATGACTTCTTTTTTGGTGAAAGATGGTTCATCCGCCCTTTCCATCGCTGAGGCGCTACAGACGGCGCATTTTCCATCTTTCAAGCTGGTGATCATCAAGCCTGACAAGTAGAAGGTCGAAAACGAAAGACACGCCAGCCCTGGAGGCCTAATAGAATCGGGGTTAGAAAAGAACAACAGGAAGGGGAGAATGGCCAGATAGTAAAGGTAAAAACAGATGAGTCTGGCAGAAGTAAGTGGAAGCAGTACCAGACTCAGCTAGGAACCCTGTGGTGGCAAACCATGCACTCACTAGTGTGAGTGATTACTGTAAACTACACTGCGCAACCCAGTTAAATGATCACTTTTTCGAAACCACATAAATGTATCCCTCTGCGACGACGAATTTTAAAATTTCGCTCCTCTGTAATGGTGCAAACGCGCGGCGACGCTTCAAACAATAAGGTGCCGACAAATGAGGGGAAAAAGGCCACTGTTCAAAAGTTCGTATGAGGTGTGAGGAGGGGCATTCGCGTTAGGCTTCACCACAGTTCCGCTCAGCACCACAGTGTCACAATACGGGAAGTTCCTCACACCTCCTCCTACGCACATTTCAAGTCTTATATTGAAGTCTCTGCGATGAAGGCCAGAAATGCGATGCCCGACGTTGAATCATGCGGTTTTCTTGTGGTTGGGCGAGTAAAACACTTCAGACACACCGCCGCTTAAAATCGACACGACAGATATCATGGGGTGGCATAATGGGCGTCGATAAAACCACCCCTTCCATTGGGGCGTTGATTGCCACACATTTCGCGGTCGGAAACGACAGTTAGCAGAGCGACGAGCAACTGGACGACACTCTTGACAATCTTCGACACCACTGACACTCTCCGGACGAGGCAACACTTCTCAATGCACACTGTGGGCCTGCAACCCTACTTAACGTGATTACACCACTTTGTAGTACGACCTCAGTTCATTCTTTGGTATACACGGTGTAATCAATAAGGACCGTTCAAAACTATGTGACAAAATCTGAACGTGATCCGAAGCAGTAAATGGTGTTCATGGTTTTTCTGCCCTGCTGTTCCTCGTCATCCACTGGCGTGATCACGGGCAGAGCGTAGTACTGGTGTTAGTAAGACATCAGTATCCCTATAAGACCTCACAGTTCGTCAACAGCGCACCTATATTGGGCACTTCAAAAATGACCCTGTACAGAAAACACATTCACTGATTCCTAGTTGCCAGTCTGACATGCATGTCTTTCGACAATCCTTACAGTTGGCATGCGGCTGGCAAGCGCTACTTCGGTGACACAGCACTACTCTGATGAGGCCTGTGGAAATGTTTTCCAGGTTCACTAACGATTAGGAATCTATGAACGGCTTCCTGTGTACAAAGACATTATTAAAGCACCCAACAAACGTGTTTGGGGCAAACGGAGGGTGTTGCCGAACTGCCGGCCGAAGTAGCCGAGCGGTTCTAGGCGCTACAGTCTGGAACCGCGCGACCGCTACGGTCGCAGGTTCGAATCCTGCCTCGGGCATGGATGTGTGTGATGTCCTTAGGCTAGTTAGGTTTAAGTAGTCCTAAGTTCTAGGGGTCTGATGACCTGAGAAGTTAAGTCCCATATTGCTCAGAGCCATTTGAACCATTTGTTGCGGAACTGGGGGTTCTTAGCGGAACCTTTGCCGTTTTACTCACACATATGTCAATGTCGGATCCTCCCGTGATCGCCCCAAAGGAGGGCACGAAGCAGGAATGCTGAAAAAGGGTTTTAAACTATTTGCTGCCTGGATCACGTTCGAATTTCTTCAAACTGCGTTAAATGGTCGTAGTGGTTCCACGCTGTACACCAGAGAAAAAATTGTGGACGCTCTACATTCCAAATGAGTGCGATCACATTCAACGGCGTTGTTTGTCCATGATGTCCTTAGTTAGAAAAAGTTTGTACCGTCAGGCGGTTTGAGCAGTGTCAGAGGTTGTAGAAAACAACGTCCTATTGTTAATCACACTGATAATTTTCGTTTTCTTCCGCAAAATGTGGGAAATCAAGGCCCCAAGGGGAAAGTGTGGTTTTATTGACTTCCTTTATTGCACCTCCATGAGATCTTTTCGTGTCAATTCTGAGCGTTGGTCTGTCAGAAATGTGTTCTTCGGCCATCCATAAGAAGGTAGAGGCGTCAAAACGAGGGGTGAAACGTCATTAAGAGAGAACGTGATGGTCTTCGCGTCATTTGATTCGACCACGCGTGGGTTGGACAGAATTGTGGTGAAATTTGATGCCAATGTAACACCATTAACCCACCTTACACCTCAAACGGGCTTCTGAGCACTGGCCTCGTTTTCGCATTTGTCAGCACCTTGCTGTCTGAAATGTCTCTGAGCAGTGACGTCGCAGGGCGCCACGCTTTCGCCCCATTACAGAGGAACGTTGTAGGCACTTTCGAGCCGAATTTCAAAATTTTACCTTGCAATGGGAGACAACTACGACGCTTCGAAAAAGTCACCATTTAATTGTGTTCCACAGTATAGATGAAGAGCACAGGGGAAAATATACTGACGATGAATTTCCTAGCTAGGTAAATGTATTTACAATTACTGTAAAGAGGATAACAATTTCGACTGTGGAGCTCTAGATAACTTTTGATGTAAGAAAGAGTAGCGTTTCTAGACGCTGGTGGTACTGTCAGCTTGAACGAAGCTACATCGATTTCAGAAGAAGCGGCACCCGCCAATTAAAGACGCGCACCTTTGAGCTAATGTGAAAACACATATATGATCAACAAGCGGAAGACTGTTGTAAACTGTACAATTAACATTACCGTGAGTAACAAATGGGTGCAAAAACAAATGAAGAAAATACGTTGTAAAAGTTTTTCCGTTTCGGTCACCCCAGACTGTCCAGAGCCCTCAGCGCCGTTTAGGCGATAGAGAGTTTTGTACCACCGTTGTAACGCTACAACCTCAGTAGTAACAGCGCAGTGGTAACCATCTGAAAGGGACCTCGTCCGTAAGGCGAACGAAGTGTTAATCTAAAATACCTCTATTGCATTTCGGTCTTCAGGATACTAATGAGCAATAGACCTGTAACCGAAATGAAGCGAGCTGCTGGCGGGAAGTATAAATTAAAACTTGGAGTGATCAGCGACGCTGATACCTTTACTATGGATGTTTCACGAGTAATGTCTTCTTTTCCCGAAGTTTCTATGTAGTGACCGGAAAGAGAAAGAAGCTGCTCTCTATAGATTTCATAAAATGCATTCAGATTGCAATATAATTGTACCTCCAGCATCACACAAAAGATTCAACCATTACCACAAACATATGGAAAAGCATGAGGTTGTATGTTTTAATAGGAAACAACCAGCTAGTACAGTCACTGGTATTACTGCGTGTGAATGTTGTACTACCACTGTTAGAACATATGCTATATCATTTTGCCGGCACATCTAGTGAAGCACTTGTTCTTTTCTGTGCTTATTTGCAAAAGGACGACAAGCCACGGTGGTATATGAAAGGAAAGGCAAGGCAAGGCAAAGTCAGCCCCCACGTACGTGTTTGTGGTACTCCGACTCGAAATACAGTGAGGAGAAAACAAATCTCGGTGCTGAGTTGCGCGACATAAACGAAAGTTGAATGAAATTACAATGAAATCCAGGCTATTAGCAGATACCATCTTCATATAGGTAAGGCTTACCGGCCAATGATCTTTTTCAGTGCGGATACACTCACATTGCTCAAAGATCTTTATATCTTCACGTAGGTAAGGCTTATCGGCAAATGATCTTCTTCAGTGTGGATGCACTCACATTGCCCGAACTCTTACGGGAATCGGTAGATTGACTGCCACGAGTAATTAGTATAGTGTGGAGGAACATTACAAGTGTAGTGTGGCCTGGGTGGTTCAGTCAGACAGAGCGTCTGCCATGTAAGCAGGAGATCCCGGATTCGAGTCCCGGTCGGGGCACACAATTTCACCTGTCGCCAAGCAGCTAATGGTCTGTATTTCATTGTAATTTCACTCTTCGAGAGCTGCAAGATCACTGATGGTATCTGTTCTTTCGGACATATATATCATATAAACGAAAGTTGGTAGTCATGTTTCTGCATCTAAAAGATGTCTGTTCAGATTTCGCTCCGGTCGCATAAGAATGACGCTAGTAGCATCACAATGAGGATGCAAATCAGGTTTACTTTAAATACTCGCTATAACGGTCTTGACGGTTGGTTTCCTTTGTGACTGACGTGCTGAGCTGATGTTAGTAAAGGATGTCTTTAAGGCAACAAATAAGCAATTATCGACACCTCACTGATTCTGAACAAGGTCGTGTAGGAGGTCTACGAGAAGCTGGATGTTCCTTTTGCGATAGTATAGAAGGACTTGATAAGAATGCAGCCACAGTAATTTCTGGCAGCTGTGGCAACGAGAATGGACAGTCGCAAGAAGACCGGGCTCTGGACGGCCACGTGGTACTTAGCGAGAGGGGAGACCATCGTGTTCTGAGTATGGGTCTGACACATCGTACTGCATCTGCTGCAGCAATCTGAGCAGCCAGTCGGCAGCACAGTGACACAACGAGCTGTTACAAATCCGGAACTTCAAGGTCAGCTGCGAGCCATACGCCCTCTAGTGTGCGTTCCACCGATACCAAATAATCTCCAGTTACTTCAGATGTGTCAGGCATGAGCTGATTCGAGGGAAGGGTGAGGTCTGCTGTATTTTCTGACGAAAACTGAATGTGCCTCGATGCCAGTGATGGCCGTGTGTTGCGTACGAGGGGGCAAGTAGTGGGGCCTGTAACCAACCTGTCTGCGTGCCACGCACGCTGTACCTGCACGTGCACTTATGGTCTGGGGCGCCGTTTCGTATGAAAGCAGGGGCACTCTCTTAGTTACTGCGCGCACCCTGCCCACAAAACTGTGTATCATTCTGGTGATTCTGCCCACAGTGCTGCCATTCGTGAACAGCATTCCAGGGGCTATTTTCTAATGGGATAACGTTCGCTCACATACCGCTGTTGTAACCCAACGAGCTCTACAGGATGTCAACATGTTGCCTTGGCCTGCTCGATCACCAGACTTGTTTCCAGTCGAGCACATGTGGGACATAATTGGACGAAAACTGCAGCGCCATCCACAAACAGCAAGACCATCCCAGTATTGACCAAGTGCAACAAGCATGGAACACCATCCGACAAACTGACAACCGGCCCCTGTACAACAGAATGCCTGCGTGTCATGTTCAAGGTTCTGGTGGTTACACCGCTTATTAATGTACCAGCATATCACACTTGTAAAAGCTTATCTTGCGCTTACATTGACCTGTGATCTTCTAATTTTGATCACTCAGATATGTTACCCAGACGAATGTCTTCCTGAAATTTCATTGCTCTACATTAACTGTTTTGTAGTGTTGCGATTTTTTCCCTTCAGTGTAATTACCTCCACTTTCTCAGCAATCCCAATATCGCTCATTTCTCTACAAATAAAATTTTTCAAAACAGAAATTTGGTAAATAGGTAGATGATGTTCTTTAGTAAGTTTCATTGTATTGTCATATGCAAGAAAATGCAATATCCTTGTCTCTTTATAACTTTCAAAAACTTTTTCTCAATGCTCGCCTCCGCTTTACAATCTCCGAAAGAAGATCACAGAAATTTTATAGCACTGTTATACTTCTAAATCAAAGATAATTATACATGCTCATGACGCAGCAGATACTGCATAATTAAACTGTCGCCTGTTTTCCTTTGTCCCCTTCACGTTTACATCGCTCTCGGCTAGAGTGGCTGCCGCGTCGTTTTGTCGGCCCGTCTTTCTCAATAGCGCAAAACAGCGCTCTCTTTATTTTTAGCTGCATGTCGAAAGAACCACAGTAATTAATTTCCACCCCTTTAACTCTGACCGAGCTTATGAAACGAAACATTTAAGTTAGCCTATAATTTAATTTCTTTTGTGCATTGACAAGGTACCTGCATGTTTTAAGGAAAAATGCACGTAGATTACAAATGAAACACGTCGGTCCTCGCCAGAAGAAAACCACTACGACTGTAACTGTTACCTCATAGTGAAACTGAAGCCCCTGAGGGAATCATGGAAATGTCAGCGGCGGAACTAACAAGTGACGAATCACCGGAGTAAAAAGAAAGAACTATTTTGCACCGAGAGCTACTAGTGAGGATGATTTGGAGGGTGATCGAAACATCAGTTACTCGTTGCCTGATGAAGACGACAGATGGTAGCATGAGAGGAGAGTAATGGATTGTCAATAACTAAAGGAGGGTCAGCTTTGCTCGCTGAAGTAGAAATCGTTATTTCTGTTGCGAATCGATCTCAATCAGTGCTCATAAATACGTGTAGTAAAGTAGCAATATCTGCGCATATCAATGAAGAGCACTTGTCAGACTGAAGGTATAAATGCATAATACCCTCCGGTCACATTTACCCTTCATTTATATGTGTAGATATTGCAGTTTCACTGCTGTCATTTATGAGTCCACGGTGCTTTAATACGAGCACTGATGATGGTCACGCAATTACTGAAATTGATTTTCAACAGAATTGAAGATTTCTACTTCAATGGCCAATGCTGACACTCACTTTGTTATTAATACTTGTGTGTTGGTCGTGGTGCACACAACTGGATAGTGTTGTGAGTCCACCATGGACCAGAGAGTACTTCCTCTCAGGATAAGTCAACGTGGATAGCGATCCGTTCGTAGCAAAGTTTCAGCTTCAGGGCTCAGAGAAAAGTTTTAATAGATGCGATAAGCCTGGAGGGGAATGGAAGGGGGGTAATTTACCTTGTAACGCAGAGTTTGTGAAAGTTTGGGTTTGCGAACACGAACTGTGAGAGAGTGTGCTCTAAGACTCAGTGTTAGATATTCGCAGATTTTTCGCGACTAACATATTTTATTATACATCTTCTAAAAGAAACTAGACTACATGCAACACCTGTAAAATTGCAACAAAATGTTAGTATTTTGGACATAATTAAGCCAAAATTGCAATTCATTTGTTCCGTTCTTTTAGTTTTACCCGTTCAGTGTGTACGTTAAGTAGAGCAATACATTCCATTTCGACCATTCTTCACACGCTTTCTCAACAAATAATGGCTCTTCGCTCTTTCAGTTTACATTTTGCTTCGTTTCTCTGTTTAGTAGTCGTTCTTTCGTTTCTGTTCACTTGGCAACGCTCAAGACTCAACATAAAATTACCCATTTTTTTTTAATTTTTTTTTTGGTATCAACTGTTCCGATTCTCCTTTCTTTATTTCTTGAACTCAGTAACTACATTCTAATTTTTTACTCTTATAAACATTACTCAATATTCGTTCCATAACTCTACTGTTTGAAATTCTCACTACATGGCCGAAACATTTAACTCACCTTTCCGTTATAGTGCATGAAATTTTTTCATTATCTTTACTGTACGTTTGTTTATTTATTGTGTGTATAAGGTCAAATCTCTTTATTTTGAACACAACACTTTGCTTAAAATCTCGAAGACCGATTACCATTTCAACATATGGGCGAATCAATGGTAGCGTCATAAATATGCGAATAATAATGTGATTAGCATCAGTATAGAATAAGAGGGAGGATTGTGAAATAGCACAAACCATGTGGCGCAAAACGATAATATAAATTCTCGAGTGGTTCTAATAAATTTCCGTTAAGGTCCCCGATAGCCTACATGCTTCTAAAAAAAGAGAAAATGCTTTCTTGGTTGGAAAGACATGGGCGCATGGTAGCGTCAGTCGGTGAAAAAATCGAGCTTTTATTTTTATCATGTCAGAGGTTCTATTCAACTGCACATTGAACATGTTTTATTTTTTCAGAATTTGAGGGCCTAGATGTCTCGGGTCGAACAATTAAACATGGCTAGGCGTCAACATTGCCCCCTTTTGTTTGCACTGTTTGATATATATGTTTCTTTTATCTTCATTCATATGATTACTAAGCAAAATTGCGGTTATGAGTTGTGAGCTCTGGCTGATCGAAATTCTTATCTGGAACTGTTTTCAATTTGTATGTTTGGTTTGTTTATCTGTGGGGGTCTTTCGTTGGTTTCTTTGCAGCCTATTTTCATGTTCTGTGTTTGCATTGGTCTCTGAAATGCCAAGAATAAAGAAATCTGGAAAGAGGAAGTCCGTACAGTATTTTGTGTTAGTGAATCGTCAAAGAGAGGTGGACGAATTTCTGTCATCAAATGCGGAATCACAAGGACGTGTTACACCGTTTGACACCAGTATGAGTAAACCTGCAAGTGCTTCGACGAGCAAAATATCATATTTAGTGACAATTTGTGAGACCGAAAAACACAGTCTATGAACAAAGCAATTTGTAGTAGCGGACTATTTAAGCTTACCCTCAGGTTTACTACAAAAATTGAATACGTATACATTGTGATGGTGAAGAGTGCTTCCAGATTAGTGAAATAAAGGAAAGCAGGAAGAGTCGGATGCAACGTATTTTTTTTTTTTTTTTTTTTTTTTGGTGGGGTTTAAGGGCGCTCAACTACTGAGGTCATTAGCGCCCAGTCACAATTGTTAGAGCACATAGAATCTAGTAAAACTCAAGGGGAGGGGGGGGGGGACACCAGAGAGTCCTTACAAAGATGCAGATAAAATAAGTAAAAGAGTTAGATGTCTTTGGACAAGCCAATCAAAGTTATAAAACGAAGAACACGAGCAGCTGCTCGAGCGTCATCAGCTAAAATATCCGGTAAAGTAGATGGCAGGGACAGGACAACACGAGATTGACTAAAGCGGGGACACGACAATAAAACATGGCGCACTGTTAATGCTTGACCACAAGGGCACTGCGGGACTGGGTCACCGGAGAGCAGGTAGCGGTGGCTAAACCGGCAATGCCCAATCCGCAACCTGGTCAGAAGGACCTCTTCTCGCCGAAATGGTCGGGAGGAGGTTGTCCAAGCAGTTGGGAACGGTTTTACTGCCCGGAGCTTGTTTCCTTGAAGGGATGACCAAGTATCCCACCACAACGACACAAGCCTCTTACAAACAACCCCACTAACGTCAGATGACGGGACACAATGGGAGGCTGGCCGAGGCAGGAGGACTGCAGCCTTGGCTGCAGCATCAGCAGCCTCATTCCCAGGCACTCCTACATGTCCGGGAACCCACAGAAAGCTGACAGGAGAGCCATCATCAGCGAAAGAATGGAGGGACTGCTGGATCCGTTGCACCAAGGGATGGACCGGATAGGGAGCTCCAAGGCTCTGAAGAGCACTGAGTGAATCAGAGCAGAGTACATACGATGAATGGCGGTGGCGGCGAGCATACTGAACGGCCTGATGGAAAGCAAAAAGCTCGGCCGTAAAGCTGGAACATTGGTCGAGGAGCCGGTATTTAAAGGTGACGGCCCCGACGACAAAGGCACAGCCGACACCATCGTCAGTTTTGGAGCCATCGGTGTAAATAAAGGTGTGACTGGCAAGTCGCGCAAGAAGTTCGACAAACCGTGAGCAATACACTGCAGCCGGAGTACCCTCCTTCGGGAGCGAGCTGAGGTCGAGATAAATATGAACCGGAGCCTGGAGCCAAGGTGGTGTCGGGCTCTCACCCTCTCTGAAGGTGGTAGGGAGGGCAAAATCCAATTGTCGAAGCAGGCGACGGAAGAGGACAAGCGAAGCAGGACAGTGCGATCCGCTCCCCAAGATGAACGACTAAGAACTCTGAGGACATTAAGGGAACGTGTACAAAGGGCCGCCAAATAAGAGACATGCGGAGACCAACAAAGTTTCCTGTCCAATGTGAGCCCTAGAAACTTAGTTGTTTCCACGAATGGGAGAACAACGGGACCGAGATGTAAGGATGGCGGAAGGAACGCTTTATATCGCCAAAAGTTGATACAAACCGTCTTCTCTTCAGAGAACCGGAAGCCATTTGCCACGCTCCATGAGTATAGGCTGTCTAGACAACGCTGAAGGCAGCGCTCCAGGAGGCATGTTCTCTGGGCACTGCAGTAGATCGCGAAGTCATCGACAAAGAGAGAGCCTGAGACATTAGGGAGAATGTAATCCATAATTGGATTGATCGCGATGGCAAAAAGGGCTACGCTCAAGACGGAGCCCTGAGGCACTCCGTTGTCCTGGAGGAAGACGACGGACAATACGGAACCCACACGTACCCTAAACTTTCGATCTGTTAAAAAGGAATTAATAAAAAGGGGCAGACGACCGCGTAGACCCCACCTGTGCATAATGCGGAGGATACCTCCTCTCCAACAGGTTTCATAAGCCTTCTCCAAATCGAAGAACACGGCTACCGTTTGGCGCTTTCGCAAAAAGTTGTTCATGATGAATGTCGACAAGGTCACAAGGTGGTCAACAGCGGAGCGGCGGCGACGAAAGCCGCATTGAACATTGGTAAGTAGCCATCGAGATTCAAGAATCCAAAGTAACCGAGCGTTAACCATGCGCTCCATCACCTTACAGACACAGCTTGTAAGAGAAATGGGGCGGTAACTAGAAGGAAGGTGTCTATCCTTCCCAGGTTTGGGTATAGGAACAACGACGGCGTCACGCCAACGCATGGGGACCTGACCTTCGGTCCAGACGCGATTGTAGGTACGAAGAAGGAAGCTTTTGCCCGCCGGAGAAAGGTGTGCCAGCATCTGAACATGAATGGCATCTGGCCCCGGAGCAGAGGACCGGGACAGTAATAAGAATGGAACATTAGATTTGATACTACCGTACGGAGGCCTGCAGTGTGTGTATGTAGGTTTAGATGTGTGTAGAGTACCCAAAGGAGTGAATCATGTACCAACTAGTTGTTCAAAGGCTGAAAACAAATGGAGAAAATTTTGTTTCTAAACACCTTCGTAACGGCCGTCTACACTACTCAGTGCCCTAAAATGTATACGTTTGTGGGACATTAGGTGTAGATGTGCTTCCATACAAGTAGGTGCTACAAACCAGATGACGAATATCTGATCCAGTATTTGAAGCTGGAATTAAATAGACTGTTATCGATAAAAATATATCCTAACAAGGAGAGATGATTTAATAAACTGAACTTTTTTAGGAAAGAAAATTTAATCAATTAGATTAAGTGACTGATGCTGGAAGATATGTCGTCCGTTAAGGCACAAAACGTCGCAGGACTGGCAATTAGACAGGTGGTCATAATGTTGTGGCTAATCAGAGTACATTCAAATTTAAAGGCATTTACTGGCTACCATAGTTCTGGAGATTTCTCACTGTGTCTTTCTGTTCAAACGGAATCGCTACACTATTCTATACCCAATTCGCTGTATTAACTACTGTTTACCGTAGAGCTCAAAATAAAGAACTATGCCCAGCGACTGGAAGAAAGCACAGGTCACACCCGTCTACAAGAAGGGTGGCTGAAGTAATCTACAAAACTACCGCCGAATATCCTTGACATCGGTTTGTTGTAGAATCTTAGAACATATTTTAAGCTGAAATATAATGAGATATCTCGAACAGAACAATCTCCTCGATGAGAACCAGCATTCATTCTGAAAATATTTGTTAAGTGAAACCCAGCTGTCACATTCCTCGCATGATACCTGAAAGCCATGGATCAAGGCCGTCAGGTAGATGCAGTATTACTAGATTTTCAAAAAAGCATTTGACTCAATGCCACATCAACGCTTATTATCAAAAGTACGATCATGTAGGAAATCAGACAAAATATGTGACTGGACAGGATTTACTGGTAGGGGGGACGCAGCATGTTATCTCGGATGGAGAGTCATGGTGAGATGTGGAAGTAACTTCTGGAGTGCCCCAGGAAAGTGTGTTGGGACCCATGCTGCTCATGTAGTATATTAACGATATCGCGGACAGTGCTAATACTAAGGTTAGACTTTTTGATACATTTATCTAGAACGAAGTACAGTCTGACCGAAGATGTACAAATTTTCATTCAGACCTTGGTAATATTTCAACGTTATGCAAAGACTGGTAACTTATCTTAAATGTTCAGAAATGTGAAATTGTACACTTCACATAACGAAACAACGTAGTATCCTAAGACTATAATATTAGTGAGTAACAACTGGAATATGTGAACTGACAAATACTTGAGTGTAACACTTCGCAGGGACGTCAAGAGGACATATAGAACATAGGCACAGTGAGTAAAGAAGGTAGCGGGCTTCAGCCGAATAACACTGATTCAATGAACTAAGATACAACTCATTCCGAATACGTATACATTTACATCGTATTCCGCTGAGAGCAAGTAAATATAAACACATATTACATACATGAGAAGCATATATTTACGTAGTTGTCTGTTATTGTTATTATAGTCACTTTCCTTGACACTTAAAAATGATTCGCTCAGCCTTACATCTCACTCGACTTTCTAACACACCAATATTTTCGCAAATTTCGCTTCAAAAGCAAATGTGTCAATGATTCTAGCCGTTTGCGGCTCAAATTTAACAACATCTGTGGAATTGGTTTCTTCTGGGCTGGAAAACAGCTTTACTGCGTTTGGCGATTTATTATCGCATCTGTGTGCTTTCCCCTTGTGCTGAATTTGAGGTGGAGTATCTGTCAGTTAAATAATGTAGTCATTACATTTCATACGGGTTTCTTACGTAACACTGTGACTGATTTCGCTGAAAGCGTAGCGAACAGTGCTCTGCTATATTGGGTAGATACACGACGTCTTTCTGCAGAAGGTCAGGTCTCCTAGTGTTTAGTTGGTATTTTCCATTACTGAAGAAAAACAACATTATTCAGTATAATAGCAGTACGTTAGAAGAGAATCATAAAAAGGCTGCACTGTAATGTACCGTTTCGTACCTCTCGGCGTCATTTTTTTAGTTACTGTCGACTTTATGGTGTTAAATACATCCAATATTGTAAAAACTATGTTAAGAAGCAATATAAACGTTACTCTTCGCCTTTGGCATTTGGATCTCTTATTTATTTCGTGTTTTCTGTTAAAATTATTGGATAGAGGTTCCGCCTTTTATGCAAAACAGTACTTTTTCTTCTTACCCAAACATGTTTCAGCCCCTCTGTGCTATCATCAGTGGCTTAATTTAATGGGCATCTATAAAAGTGAACATATATTAAGTTGTAACTGATCTCACAAAACAGTTTTGTCTTTAGGCGTCATTTTGGTACACCAGTTACAACCAAAAATGTATTCACTTTTACAGATGACCAATAAACAAAACCCATCGATGACGGCATAGAGGTGCTGAAACATGTTTATGTAACAAGACAAAATAATGTCATGCGTAAAAGGCGGAACCTACACCCAATAAGTTAGTAATCGCAGCCATCCTGTATCGTGTGAAGTAGTGTCGGTTCCTTGCCTACTGAGACGCTGCTATCGCTGCGGGTACAGAAGCGAGGCGATGCATCACCTCTATGTTAGACAATGGCTCAAGTGTGTGGGACCCGTACCATATGGGACTAGTAGGCGATACTCAACTTATACAGAGAAGGGAAGCACGAATGGTCACAGGTTCGTTTGAGCTGCGGGAGAGAGTGACAGAGAAAGATCTGAGCTGGCAGACTCTTGAATTCGCACGTAAACTGTCTCGAGAAAATCTAGTGTCAAAGTTTCAAGAGCCTGCTTTAAATAATGACTCTAGGAATACACTACAACAGCACACATATCGCACCCATAGGGGTCGTGGGAATAAGATGAGACAAAATGCTGCAGTACATACTAAGGCATTTAAATAATCATGTTTCCCGCCATCTGTATGTGGATGGAACAGGGAAACCCCTAGTAGCTGGTACAGTGGGACGTACCCTCCGCTATGCACTTCAAAGTTGTTCACAGAATATAGATGTAAAAAGTGCGTTTAAAAAGTTTTGCACAGTCGTGTCTAATTTTCTTATTTTTTGCAGGAGGAGAAGGAAATCTTTTGTGAACATACTTGGGACATTTAGCTATAAGTTGGTATGGAAAAATATTTTCTTTTATTGCCAGGTGAGACAGAATGGACCGGCAAGTAGATACCAGGTTGCGACAACGGTCGGTGATGGAGTTCCTCTTCAAGACCGGCGGTGACTCTGCCACAGCGATTCACAGGAAGTTGCTCGCTGTTTATGGGGAGGACACGGTGGATCGCAGCAGTATCCAGCGGTGTTTGCAGAGGTTTAAAGAAGGTGATTTCTCTCTACTGGACAATCTACGATGCGGTAGACCATCGACGACAGTGAATGGTGTACATAATGAGAACATTGATCAAAGCATCCAAAATGACAGATGTGTGACGACACGACGGCTTGCTGAAATGACTCGTTTGTCATTGAGTAGTGTGGTATCACTGGTACAGTCAATAGGGTACAGAAAAATCTGTGCACGTTGGGTGCCTAGATTATTGACAAGAGAAATAAAAACGACGAGGAATAATGTGTGCGAGGGTCTCATGAGGACCTTTACTGAAGAATGGAAACAGTGTTTCGATGGCGTTATTACCCAGGGATGAAACATGGTTGCGCTTGTCCGAACCTGAGAGAAAAACCCAATCCATGGAGTGGCGTTATCCGGGTTCCCCTCGCAAGAAGAAACCAAGACATTCACGAAGAGCAGGCCGAGAGGTGATGGCCTCCTTCTTCTGGAATCAGTATGGTGTTATTTTCATTGTCTTTTTGGAACCTGGCTCCAGAATTAATCGGGACCGTTACTGTTTGTCATTGGACAAGCTGCGACGTGCCATCAAGACCCACAGACCACAGCTTCAGGGTCAGCTCATCAAACTACACCATGACAATGCCAAACCCGATACAGCCCTTATGACGCAGGAGGAAATCAGGAAAATGGGTTGGAAAATTGTTCCTCAGCCTCCCTACAGACCGGACTTGGCTCCAGCTGAATTTTACCTCTTTGTTCGTAAGAAGGCCCACAAGCGCGGTAAAACATTTGATAGTGAGGAAGACCTTATTTCCTATGTCAAGCGATGGTGTAAAAGTCAATCCCTAGAATTTTACCAAAGCGCAGTTATATGATGGAAAGAACGTTGGACCAGTTGCGTCACAGCTGATAGAGGCTACGTTGAGGAGGTTCAATGTGTAGCTTAATGTTCCAAGTATGTCCACAAGAAAATTAATCCTCCTCCTGCAAAAATAAAAAAAGTTAGAGACGACTGCGCAAAACTTTTTGAACGCCCTTTGTAGATATACATATCGATGTAGATGAAGAAATTAAACTATCAATTAGGCAATGAAACACTTGCCAAGAGAATGAGCCGGACTTCTTTATTATTCAGGGACAGAAGACCAGCAGCTGAGTCACTTGTCTTATTACGAAACGGGGACAGACAATGATGTTCCCAGTTTTATTCGTATCATTCATCAGTTACTATTCGTTGGCGAATCAAAATCAGTGGTGTCCAAGTATTAGTATCGCTACAGAAACTTCGGAGAAAGAGAAAGAGAGAGAGAGAGAGACGGATGGACTCTGGGAGGGACGGGACGCCATACTTTGCCGCGCGCTCGCCAGCCGTCCCAAATAGATGTGCTGCCCGCTGCCGGCGTGATTTGTGGCCTGTGTAGCCGGAAAGAGGGCGAGAGAGAGTTGGGGAGGGGGCGGTATTTCCTGTGCCCACCTCCCGAGACGACGGCGGCGTGATCAGCGGCCGATCTCCTACGCAGTGTGTTACCCTGTTTCACCCGGGGTAGACGTCCACTGGGGGGAATAAGGGGCGAATACCCTTACGATGAGACTCGGGGGGAATCTGAGGAACGTGACGGGAAGCCCGAGAAGGAGCTCGCGTCCGGATAAAGGGGGGCCGGCAGACTTCTGTCTCAGAATGTAAACACTGTCCACTACAATCAGAGGCGGAAAAAAAAGAAACACGACAAGGAACCTAATACTGCGAGATAGTTGATCGATTACTGAGTCATCCTTAGTCACCCACTGTCATATGTTCTATGCAGGGTCACGTGGTCTGCACATCCCACATCCAGACCTTGCTGACGTTCCGACCTTGCAGCCGCTACCTCTTATTCAGGTAGTTGCTCACTTGTTGTCACGAGGCTGACACACAAGCCTCGAGATTTCGGACGCTTAGATGGGTACCAAACGTTGTGTGGCGATGGGGTATCGACCAAAACTCCGTTTTATCTCGTGCTATGTGCTGTCGTCCAGGAGAAAGAGCGTAAACGGTAACTAAAAGTGACGCCGGTACTACGGAGCACAAGAGAACCGGGTCTGTCCATGATTGTTTCGTAAATATCTCGTGGGTGATTTGGTAGAGCTTGCGGTAGTCGTATCGGAAGTCCCGCCTTCAAACCCCACAGATAACTTTTTAACTGTTTTCGTGACAGGTAAAGTGACTTTTCGGAGTTTGTACCTACATTCTCTTCGCCGTCTGCTTTTACTTCGTTAGTTGACAGTTATGTACTTAACACTCAACTTATTATTTTCGATTTGTTACTACTACTACCACTGTTATTATTATTATTATTATTATTATTATTATTATTATTATTATCACCGCAAGTGTGATGCAATTGTTTCTTTATTTTTCACTTCTGATTGTGTATTACGAGACACAATAAATGTGATCTATAGGCTTTCTACTCTCAAAACGACTAAGCCAAAGCAGATCACCAAGAGAAATTTGCTGTAAACTCTAAATACCCATTTAACATGTCAAAAAAAAATGGCTCTGAGTACTATGGGACTTAACATCTGAGGTAATCAGTCCCCTGGAACTTAGAACTACTTAAACCTAACTAACCTAAAGACATCACACACATCCATGCCCGAGGCAGGATTCGAACCTGCGACCGTAGCAGTCGCGTGGTTCCGGACTGAAGCGCCTAGAACGGCTCGGTCACTGCGGCCGGCATTTTACTTGTCATAAACATGTTGTCGCATGTAACACTTTCACGCGTAACAGTGTTAAGAAACAAAAATACGAAAGAAAGTCGTCTGAAGGGTCCGAACCGAATATACTTTGCGAGAAAACCCAACGCTCTATCAACTTCCCCACTAAAGCTAGACATATTACTTACAATTATGATTCTCATGTCCTCCATAGTTCTGGTGTAGCTTTTAATGAATGTTTACGCCTGTTCTGCTCGACGACAGCACATGGTACGAACTAAATCGGAGTATTGGTTGATACTCTATGGAGATACAACGTTTGGTACCGATTTGAGAGTCGGTAATTTGGAGATCTGGGTGTGGGGGTATCCCGGTTCATTCCTCCCAACAAGGAAAAATCAGTGGCAGCACGGGGAATTGGAATCGAACGCGCTTCCACTGCACAAATGTACGTCGTGTTGACCAGTCACCTCGGTAGACACACGCTTAACACCTTAAAATGTGTTCGCTGCACACTGCTCCACGGCTACAATATGCGAAAAAAGCGACATGGTGGAACCACCAATACTGCTTGACAAAGGAAGTGAAGCACCCAGAATATGCAGTGGAATACTTCGCCCAACTACGCTCAGTCGGCGAGAATGTATATGATTAGAGTCAGTGTGCGATTTGCAGGGGGGGATGGGGGGGACTCCCCCCCCCCCCCCCCTCTGCATCAGACCATCACCGCCTCTGGTATTAGTTTATGCATCCCAACCTGGGATGTTTATTTCCCACGCACTGGAGTTAAACATTACATATTATTTAAAGTTGTGGAGTCGAACACTGAAAGTTTTCAATAAGTCTTACTATTAATACTATTAATATGTTTCAGTTTTCTATCATCAGAATAAGTACAGCTTTTCACAAATGTGCCTCTACTTTTTGAATTTCCCTCGTATACCTGTACGTAGATGATTTTGTAAATAAGCTTTACCTATAATGTACTTTTAAAGATATAACAAGGGATGGATTTTCTGATAGTGCATACGCGTCAACAGTGAGTTTCACTATTAACATCTCTTTATAAATAGCTTTTTAACCATGCGTAACGCCACGGTCCTAGCTAGTAACATATATAATTCTACTAACCCCCTAAGACATATCCCCCCCCCCCCCCCCCCCACTGGTAAAAGCACAAATCGTACCCTGATTAGAGTTGCAGTTCTCTGAGATAGGCGGAACAGCAACCAAAATGGGTTGGTATTAGTCACGTTT
This sequence comes from Schistocerca nitens, assembly GCF_023898315.1. Classification (NCBI taxonomy): domain Eukaryota; kingdom Metazoa; phylum Arthropoda; class Insecta; order Orthoptera; family Acrididae; genus Schistocerca; species Schistocerca nitens. Next base: position 480,940,795 of record NC_064622.1, on the reverse strand, counting down.
AATGTCGTTACTGGTTGAGCGATCACACTCAAGGACATGGGGATCGCACCTAGCCGTGTGAGACAGCGATAACAGCACCTGACGGAGTTGGGAAGTGGCCTCGCTGTGACTTTCCAATTGGTCGGCTGGTCAAATCGTGCAGTGTCCAGAATTGTGAGGCATTCGGGTATGTTTGGCTGCGTGGAAACGTGAGGGCAAGCATACAGTCATCAACACTACAGTCAACAAACGCAAGGCTTCACTTTTTTGTCGAACAGTCTGTATATTACTGCCTAATCAAGATACATAACCGCTTCTCATTAAAAGCCTTCTGAGAGTACTTACATATACAAATTGTTCTTGGTACTTCGCCTGCTCAAAATCCTGTGACGCATCCGACCTCCCATGTATAAAAATGTACATTTTACAATCAAAAATATAATGAAATTCTCAAATAAACCTTCTTTGCAAGGAACACTGCATGAAACGTAAAGTATTCGAGAACATACAGTGCCAATGACTGTCCGATGACTTTCCTCAAACACCCATTTCATCCATTCTCACCTGTGGCAGGCAACTGGCAGGAGCACACAGGCCGCAAGCTCTGATTTACTCGCCCGTTAACCGGTTCAGTTAACTAACTACACTACCACAGTAGCACAATTACGATTTATTTGGTTTCATACCCCAGTTACATTTGTTTCTGGATAAATACCTTCACAGCACTGCAGAAGTCATCATAATGTACAATAGAATCAGCAGTTAACAACTAACACTGTCGGAGAAAGAAACACGAGACCGAACGAAGCATTGCCGGCACTGAATGGAAGCCAGACGGTGAAGAATACATGACGGGCAAGTCTGCTCAGTGTTAGATTAAAGCCGACTGGGGTGGCCGAGCGGTTCTAGGCGCTACAGTCTGGAACCACGCGACCGCTACGGTCCTGCCTTGGGCACGGACGTGTGTGATGTCCTTAGGTTAGTTAGGTTTAAGGAGTTCTAAGTTCTAGGGGACAGATTACCTTAGAAGTTACGTCCCATAGTGCTCAGAGACAATTTTTTGTTAGATTAAGGCAACAGCATACCACCTGCAACAGGCCGTGTCTAATAACAGACAGTGGCGGACTAAACGATCTTCAGGTTCATGTCACCTTAAGTACCATTCAGTACTTGGTACAACTTTCTGACACGTACCGTAAGGGGAAACATTTTCAAATACCCTATCACAACTGTTGACTGACATTATGGCGTAATACGGACATCTTGAAGGGTGCGGTCTCAGTTCTTCATAGGACCGAGTGAATTCTCCTTTTACTTATCTTGCAGTTATTGCTGGGTGTACGCAATATTTTGGCCACCGTTCCTTCTGCCTCCACTTTATAAGAAGGGCGCAAACACTTACATCCATTTCAATATCCACGTTTACGTCAACTGTTGACCGATTAATAAATCGGTCATGCGTCTGCAGTTAGTGACCAAGTTAAAACATGCCTCGATACTCATATGCTAACGAACAAAATCGAAAATTCTTTCCTGCGCGCCTAAGCTAAGAGGTATAACCTTACAATAAACGTTTAACGCAAAAAGTCAAGAATAAAACTTCGAAAAAGTGTAAATGGCTGCAGGCAATGTAACTCATAGCAAGCAAATTATCCATACTATATTCATTCGGTATTTGAGAATGAAAGCACTTAGCCACTTCCAAGCAACGTAACAGATAATTTCAGAAACTTTCACACTACTTCTCGCAATCCTTCCCCCTAATAACGCCTGCTGGAAGGAAATTAGTGCATAATTTAAGTGAAATGTTTCAAAATGACGTAAAAAACAGAGCCACGGAACATAGGACCTTTATGGGAGTTTACAAATGGATATACAAGTCGCATCTCCGATGACACCAAACCAAAGAGCATCTACAGAAAATTATTTCTTATGGAATGTGAAGACTACGGTCGTCTTTGTGATCATTTTGCTTTGTGTCTTATCGCTGCGTAGACTGTACTAGCTGCGTGCTCTTATTTTGGTCAGTTGATAAAAGGTCTGTAATGCCGGAAATTACGTAGTTGTTATTTTTAAAATGCAGTGTGATATATGCTCTTATTTATATAGAAATTAATATCCATTCTATAAGTGAAACTTCCTGGCAGATTAAAACCGTGTGCCCGACCGAGACTCGAACTCGGGACCTTTGCCTTTCGCGGGCAAGTGCTCTACCAACTGAGCTACCGAAGCACGACTCACGCCCGGTACCCACAGCTTTACTTCTACCACGGTTTTAATCTGCCAGGAAGTTTCATATCAGCGCACACTCCGCTGCAGAGTGAAAATCTCATTCTGGCATTCTATAAGTATTGGCAGAATTAATTTCAGAAGGAGATTTTCATTGTTAGCAGCCATTACTGCCTGTATTACAAATTTGATTAAAATCGGTCGCTATGGCCAAATTATTCAGAAAGAATCTACGTCTTTACTCACGGCGAGTTATTACGCAAGTACCACTCATAAGATTTTCCATAACTTTATCAAATTATATGTTCACCAGGCTGCTGGCTGTCAAGTATGTTCCAGCATTCGATACAGCTAACACTTTTATCTTCTAATAGAAGTATTAAAGGTTGTCTTTAGGTTCAAGCATAAGCTACAATTTCATCAGAAACACATACAAAAGACCATTTTTTTCTGTAAATAAGAGAACATCAAGCTGCTGATTGAAAAGTTACTGTTAAGTGAAGAGAGCAGCGTCTCACTAAGATCATTGCTAGCCATTCGTTAGGAAATTCTTCTTACAGTGAGACGAAGAATATTACATGAGGAATTCATGTAACAGGCTTGTAATTCTATCTATCTTACAACTACAAGGGCATAAACTGCTGGCACTTCGTGTATGAAAGCCCGCAACTGCAAATAACGTTCAACTACACGACGAATATCATTTCATAACATTACATTAGTAAAACCCTTTTTAGAATTACACCGCAATCCACCTCTCTCCCCCCCCCCCTCAAAGCATGAAGTAATTAAAGGAAGTTTATCGTTCACTACATTCTCGCTGTTCATGCAGTAAAATTTCAGCATTAGAGTTATTGCTTTTTTATTATTAAATTTACCCGCACACAATCTGCGGACAGTATTCACATAGCACTGAAGGTGTCTGCTCAATTGTATAATCTTACAACTGGAAATTCGGGAAATAACATGTCAAACATTGAGATGCGTGGGAAACCGGCTGATCTTAAAATGGACCTGTTTTATACAAGGAAGTTGGATTCATTAAAGAATCGGAAGGGAAGTGATTACTGCTAGTGACACCGTAGCGGAAATACGCTCATGAACAAGTAACGTTGGTGTATCAAACTACACTGATTCAAGAACAATCTTTGGAGTGACTCCTTGTGGTATGTTAGTGTACTCGTAATCATTTGTACGGAAAAATTCAATTTTTAGGATATTTTGAGTACCACCTCGTAATTTCATCAATTTACGCTTCAGGCAAATATTTCTGTGGCAGGTAACGAGGAAAGTAGCTTGGCGCCGGGCAGCAGCCGCAGGCCGTCGATGTCGTTAATTGCAGCGACCGCGGCGGCCGCTGATGTCACCACGGGAGCCGTTAATGGGAACGGGTTCGCACGGCCGCCCACGGCGCCGCTAATACTCTGAATGGTAATTACCGCCGGTCACACGGGCCAGCAGAATGGCGGCCTCAGCCCGACCAGAAAACACACGCCACGCGGGCAAACTGTAAGTCAAGGGAGCTGGCCGTTTTACTTTCTGCTGCGTCTGCCCGACGTGCGCACAAAACCTGCCACTGCGCCGACAGTGCCGGCAGGCACTAAAATGTGCAGAAACTCTGGACGGAGGATCACAACTGTCGCCTTGCCTCTTCACTCTTCGTGTAAATCGATAACAGCTCTGTTGCGGTGCCGCTGATGTCAGTGTTACTGGGCGGCTACCCCCAACTCTGCGTCGGCCACGTCTTCTAAAAACACAAGTACTGATATACACTGAAGAGCCAAAACATTATGACCACTCCCACCGCACTGCTGGATGCCACCTGGTGGGGATGCTGACGCGTTACGCGGTAACAAATCTACAGGGTGTTTCAAAAATGACCGGTATATTTGAAACGGCAATAAAAACTAAACGAGCAGCGATAGAAATACACCGTTTGTTGCAATATGCTTGGGACAACAGTACATTTTCAGGCGGACAAACTTTCGAAATTACAGTAGTTACAATTTTCAACAACAGATGGCGCTGCAAGTGATGTGAAAGATATAGAAGACAACGCAATCTGTGGGTGCGCCATTCTGTACGTCGTCTTTCTGCTGTAAGCGTGTGCTGTTCACAACGTGCAAGTGTGCTGTAGACAACATGGTTTATTCCTTAGAACAGAGGATTTTTCTGGTGTTGGAATTCCACCGCCTAGAACACAGTGTTGTTGCAACAAGACGAAGTTTTCAACGGAGGTTTAATGTAACCAAAGGACCGAAAAGCGATACAATAAAGGATCTGTTTGAAAAATTTCAACCTACTGGGAACGTGACGGATGAACGTGCTGGAAAGGTAGGGCAACCACAGAGGGCAACGCGCAGCTAGTGCAGCAGGTGATCCAACAGCGGCCTCGGGTTTCCGTTCGCCGTGGATTTTTCTGGTGTTGGAATTCCACCGCCTAGAACACAGTGTTGTTGCAACAAGACGAAGTTTTCAACGGAGGTTTAATGTAACCAAAGGACCGAAAAGCGATACAATAAAGGATCTGTTTGAAAAATTTCAACCTACTGGGAACGTGACGGATGAACGTGCTGGAAAGGTAGGGCAACCACAGAGGGCAACGCGCAGCTAGTGCAGCAGGTGATCCAACAGCGGCCTCGGGTTTCCGTTCGCCGTGTTGCAGCTGCGGTCCCAATGACGCCAACATCCACGTATCGTCTCATGCGCCAGAGTTTACACCTCTATCCATACAAAATTCAAACGCGGCAACCCCTCAGCGCCGCTACCATTGCTGCACGAGAGACATTCGCTAACTATGTAGTGCACAGGATTGATGACGGCGATATGCATCTGGGCAGCATTTGGTTTACTGACGAAGCTTATTTTTACCTGGACGGCTTCGTCAATAAACAGAGCTGGCGCATATGGGGAACTGAAAAGCTCCATGTTGCAGTCCCATCGTCCCTGCATCCTCAAAAAGTACTGGTCTGGGCCGCCATTTCTTCCAAAGGAATCATTGGCCCATTTTTCAGATCCGAAACGATTACTGCATCACGCTATCTGGACATTCTTCGTGAATTTGTGGCGGTACAAACTGCCTTAGACGACAATGCGAACACCTCGTGGTTTATGCAAGATGGTGCCCGGCCACATCGCGCGGCCGACGTCTTTAATTTCCTGAATGAATATTTCGATGATCGTGTGATTGCTTTGGGCTATCCGAAACATACAGGAGGCGGCGTGGATTGGCCTCCCTATTCGCCAGACATGAACCCCTGTGACTTCTTTCTGTGGGGACACTTGAAAGACCAGGTGTACCGCCAGAATCCAGAAACAATTGAACAGCTGAAGCAGTACATCTCATCTGCATGTGAAGTAATTCCGCCAGACACGTTGTCAAAGGTTTCGGGTAATTTCATTCAGAGACTACGCCATATTATTGCTACGGATGGTGGATATGTGGAAAATATCGTACGATAGAGTTTCCCAGACCGCAGCGCCATCTGTTGTTGAAAATTGTAACTACTGTAATTTCGAAAGTTTGTCTGCCTGAAAATGTACTGTTGTCCCAAGCATATTGCAACAAACGGTGTATTTCTATCGCTGCTCGTTTAGTTTTTATTGCCGTTTCAAATATACCGGTCATTTTTGAAACACCCTGTATGTACGCGTAGCAGACAGGGACGGGGACCACCATGGCGAAGATATGGCCTACAAGTGGGGAACTCCATTGAGATAAGCGACTCTGACAAAGGGCAGATTATTATTGAGCAGGGCCTGCGAACGAGTGTCTAGAAACCGACGAAACTAGTAGAATGACAAGTGCTACTGTCGTATCTACGAAAGAGATAGAAGGACAGTGAAACTACCACTAGGCGCTGAACAGTTGGGCGTCCACGACTCTTCACACAACTTGGGGTTCGGAGGGTTGTGTGCTCTGGAAAGTAGGATAGATGGTGATCTGTGGCATCTCTGCCGAAAGGGCACAATGATGGTGTTCAGAGCACACTGTTCATCGTATGTTAAACATGGATTTACGCAGCAGACCACCACTACGTGTTCACGTGTTGACCCAATGACGTCGTCAGTTCCGATTTTAGTGGGCACGGAACCATCTGAATTCTACCTGCCATCGGCGGAAACGTGTCAGCTTTTGAGATGAATCACATTTTTGCTTCACGGGGTAGTTGTTCGTTCTCCACAAACGTCGTTATCGAGGTGAACGTCGGTTCGAAACGTTCAGTGCGCCATTGACGCATGCTAGTGGGATCAGTATTGTCATGCGGGAGACATTCTCCTGCATGGGACCTGCGGGAGTAATCGAAGACTCGCTGACAGCTGAGAACCAGCTGCATCCCTTCATGTCTGGTATCTTCCCCGACGGCGATTTCATCGAATGGTTGAAATGGCTCTGAGCACTATGGGACTTAACTTCTGACGTCACCAGTGCCCTAGAACTAAGAACTACTTAAACCTAACTAACATAAGGACACCACACACATCCAGGCCCGAGGAAAGATTCGAACCTGCGACCGTAGCAGTCGCGCGTTTCCAGACTGTAACGCCTAGAGCCGCTCGGCCAGCCCAGCCAGCGGCGATGTCATCTTCCAGCAGTATAATTGTCCTTGTCTCGGAGCCAGAACCGTGCTACGCCGGCCGTGGTGGCCGTGCGGTTCTAGGCGCTGCAGTCCGGAACCGCGGGACTGCTACGGTCGCAGGTTCGAATCCTGCCTCGGGCATGGATGTGTGTGATGTCCTTAGGTTAGTTAGGTTTAAATAATTCTAAGTTCTAAGGGACTGATGACCTAAGATGTTACGTCCCATAGTGCTCAGAGCCATTTGAACCAATCAGAAACGTGCTGTAGTGGTTTCAGGAGCATTCTAGAAAACTCGAGTTGACGTCTCGGCGACCAAATTCACCTGATGTAAATCGTATTGAACCCATCTGGGTCGCTATCGGGCGCCATCAACGCGTACGTAAATCAGTTGCCTTTTCTGTACTCCAATTACATGACCTGTGCGTAGACATATAATGCGACATATTTCCGCAAACCTACAAACAAACCTTCTCATCCCTGATGTGCAGAGTAAGTGATGCATTTCGTTCCAAAAATGGCTAAAAACGCTATTAAGCAGGTAGTAATGATGTTTTGGCTCAACAGTGTAATCACCGTGCTTTCTTGCAGAGGCACAAGCTTATTGGCTCAAATGGCTCTGAGCACTATGGGACTTAACAGCCGAGGTCATCAGTCCCCTAGAACTTAGAACTACTTAAACCTAACTAACCTAAGGACATCACACACAGACTGAAGTGCCTAGAACCGCTCGGCAACACCGGCCGTCCACAATCTTAATAACAGGACACAAATACTTAACTTCGTGATCTTTGTACAGTGGAAGTCCATAACAGACCTATCGGAGACTGAGTCCAGTTGCACTGTGCAGCCTCTATCCTGTTGTAAACACTGTCGATGATACTAGTTCACCAAGACCCTCGCTACTGAATAACTCTGTGGAACGCTCCGGTAGATAATCCAGCAGCTTAGCCGCTGGATGCTACTCCTGTAACAGCACGGGGCGATAGCACAGATCTGTACTGTTGCCTGTTCGCGCCAAGTACTGTTACCTGGACGCAAAGAGTGATGTACAACGCAGTCTTTCGCCGTTGGAAACTTCTGCAGGGGGCCGCTGGTTTTCTGTCGTACTAGCTTCGCCCGCCTTGTATGCCGTCCCTGTTACCACTAGTGGCTGGATGGTAGTCGACACGGCAGGGGTTGCCACTCGGGGCAGTAAAAATGATGAATGGTTTTCTTCCTGGGACTGTCTTATAGAATAAACACAGGTTGTCCACTAAACACACTCTTTGAGAGAAACAGCTTTCCTAAAAAATTAAACGTAGTTGCTTTTTGCGGCGACAGTTTAGCGTGCTTCAGGAAGCTCGCCAGGTCACATCATCAACTGAAAACAGAACTTTGGACTACTGTAGGTATTGAATGACGGATATCAGGTCGTTCCGCTGCTGGATTAGCTCATGCCGCTGGCACGATGAGTACGTACCAGTCGGCTGTACATCAGTACAGTAAGATGGCCGACACAGAGACGTGGCTCAGAGGATCTATTCCGTTTGGACGTGCCTATGACCTCACCTTGAATCCTGTTGTTCGATTTGTCGGTATATGGAAGAAATCTGTCCTACGTGTCTACATGGAACGATGTAGCACTCACAACCGTGCAAATTTCGTAGGAACGTTGATCAGAAAAACATAGATTAAGGAACAACGCTGGTTAATGTGAAACGTTCTGAAACTCAACATGAATGTGTGTGAATGTAAGTACATCTCAACCAGTTTCCAAACCAATATTGCGAAAGGAACTGTGTGAAATGGACAGTTGGGTGCGTGTATCTCGTGAAAAGCCATTGCTCACAGTGGCGCGTGAAGTCTGTGTCTCCAGTGGCCCAAACAACAAAGAAACAGGGCGCCAGCTGGCTAGAACATGTAGTGCTGTCCGACGAGACGTATTGTTGCCTCTTTTCAAACATTACGAGACGTCGAATGCACTAACCGCACAATGAGGCGTTTTAACCCCATAGTGTCGAGAAAGTAGTTGAGGCTTCAGATCGTTCTGTCGCGTATTGGTGTGTTTTCGTACTGTGATTCGCCTCTGCTCTTCATATTACCATCAACATGAACTGCGATGCTTATTTCAATATTCTCGCTAATGAAGGGTGGTCTTTTCTGCTACATTTTCATGATAAATATATTCTGGACGTTCTAGGTTCTCAAGATGATGACAGCCACATTCACAAAGACGCACACATTCGTTCCTGGTTTGACGAACACTACATCGCACCGTCACACCCCAACAGGTCTTAAGTATCACTATCTTAATCCTGTAGAGAATGCTTGGGACAATTTGAGACAGCGTGTAAAAAGTAGTAATAACTAACATACCTACTGTTTGGTAGCTGTACACGATCTAATTGTTAATGTGTTGCCTGAACTACGGATGACAAGTCTGAAGAAACTTCTGGACTCTTTACCACACCAAATTTAATTTATTATCTAAACTAGAGGCGGTGTTACACAGTAATTCCGTTCGGACGGTGATTAAATTTTTTACTCGTAGTGCTTGAATTCTCATCCGGAAGCAAACAGTCGCGAGCTCTTGTCATGTGCTGCGACCAGGAGATATAGCAGCAATATGGGGTGTAGTGGGTATTCCTAAAAGCAAAAGTTCAGTGCAATAATAGAACACGTATTAAAACCCTAAAGAGATACAAAGAAGATATCATGAGAATGATAGATAGCTACTTATCATCTACAGATGTTGAATCGCAGATAGCCACAAAAAAGGACTGCTAAATATGTGACCTTTCGGCCAAACGACCTTCTTCCAAAGTGGACAACACGGACATACTCGCGAAAGCACAACTGATACACACTGGTTTCAGTGGCCATAGACAGTGGTCTCGTGTGTATGAGTTGTGCATTCATGAACGTGTATGTGTTGTCTACTGTAGAAGAAAGCCGTTTGGCCGAAAGGTCATATGTTTAGCAGTTATTTTATTGCGTCTGTCTACTGCTCAACACCTCCTCTATATGGCGAGTAGGAATCTAATCTTTTCTCATCATATTGTTATTATTCCAACCTGGATTTTCCATTGTCTGATTTCAAAGTGATACAAAGATAGATTAGAACGTCTCTGTTACTTATCAGCCAAGAAGTAAACTATTGTTCATGTATGAGAGTAGTTTATAAGCGAAAAGGCTTTTCGTAATGTGTGTAAGCAAATACCTGGGTGACTATCAATAACTGCCGATGATACGCACAGTTACGATGGTTGCAAAATTTGAAGTTTTCTGTCCCCAGTTAACGCTCTGAAGTACAATGATGATCCGAATAGAAGCCTTCAATACAGCGAGTGGTTTGTATGAGACTGAAAACAAAATTATCTGGTCTGCTGCAGTGGAACTGAAATTGAACTACACAGGAAACTGTCCTTGTTGCATGTACTGAATTCCTGTAGATTTCACTTTAGCTTAAAAATAAAAAAAAATTAAAAAATCTACTGGAGAGTAATATGTAGTTTTTGTCAATCATGGTCTGATTCGGTCTTCTTTGAAGCTACCGAAATGGCCGACAACCTTCAAGTATCCATTTCTCTTTGTTTGCGTTCACGCCACCACATTGAGTCTCATTTCTAGATTTGTACAGTATGCGTGATCTGTTTATTTCGCACAGACTTTCAATATCAACTGCAAGTTGGCGGTACTAGTTACAGAATAACACTGCAGTTAAAACTGCTTGGTGCTCGATTAAGCGCAGAATCTTCGTCGAGAATCCATGCTGGCCTTCACACTTAAGCTTGATTCACGCTAGACCTGTAATTTAGTCAAGCGACGACATTATTTAGTAACGTTGGTAAGTCAACCGGTTTAGTCGTCCACATCCAGTAAGCTGAACAGGAGCCGGTCAAGTAGCTTCCCCCACCCCAAATGACTTACCAGTGACGCACCACTGAACAAGTGTGAACGCCGTCTGTTTAGTAGTGCGCATTATTGCCTGTCTTCGTTTCGCTCTCTTCTTTCTGTCATCTGTTTTAGTGGATGAACAACGTGGCATGTTGCAGTGACGATACAGTAATGAATTATGTTTCTCTGTACGTTGAACATTCCCATTGGGTATGGAGGCGCATGGGCACATACAATTGTATCCAAACAAGATTCGCCGACAGCATTTATTACAAAACACCATTCGAGATCATCAACCACACTTCGATTCCGTTTCTTCACGTTATGTGTACTGTCTGCCATCGGGTTCCCCTAAATGGCAGGCAGCACCACATTACAGCCACGCTATGAGGGAAACAAACCAACAGCCAAACAGGCGAAGACATCAGGTAAACACGCCGAAGATTCCAGTCGATTAATAGGAACCTTTTCTTGTAGAGGTCGCCGCGACATATGCGGCCACGGATTCCTACGCCGCGTTTCTATTGGCTCCAGCTCACTATATAGGCGCGGCCGGTCGAAGGCAGACCTTTGCGAACGGCCATCATACTGTCGCTGGGTGTGCTTTTAATCTCTTGCGAACGGAAACCAGACTGTCGCCATGTTTTTTAATTGTGTGTGTACTATGTTACTTGTCTGATTCCTGTGTCTTTTATTAACATTGCCAACCCCTTTTGCTTTCTGTTTTAACTTTCCGCATTTTCCGCCGTTTTACTCTTTCAGTCACCGTTTTCTCGCCTGTTTTTCTTGTTTCTTTTCTTCTTCCGTTTTTAAAAACAAAGTCTGTAGGCTGTAGAGCAGCGTACTAAGCTGCTGCCAGCCCGCCCCCTTTGGGGGGAATTGAAAATCAATAAAGAAAAAAAAAAGGAAAAAAAGGCAGACCAGCCTTCGTCCCCTGCTAATGGCAACTGCTATAGCAGAGTCTCAGAGAAGATATCACCGAAGCCGCTGTACACCACCGCCGATCGAAGGACCAGCCGACCGAGAGGAACCACATCTCCGGCTAGATCGACGGACGTCTACATCTATTGTACCGCCAGCTATTGTATTGTAGAAGAAGTTACGTTCAATAAACTGTTGGAGAACACTACATTACGTATGCTCAAAGTCAAGAAAGCGACAACTCCACAGAGAGTGCACTGACCGTGGGAGAGACACTCACATCATCCAATGGGGAAGCATCACATGTTGCATCAAACTCAAAACAGGATGTGTCAAGACACGACCACATGCCTCTCATTCGTCACAGAACTCGACACATTCTCCAACAGACGTTGCCACTTCAGGAATTACATCTGATAATTTAGATTTCATTTGATGTCGTGCAATAAAGTCTTGTTTCAAAAATATATTTCATCTTACAACAATTACTTTAAAAATATACGATACTGAAATGAATAAAATCATAAATGCCTAAAACCATAGTTACGAGACGATTTTGCAGTCCTTACCTTGATGAACTCCTTCTGCACTTCATAAATAGTACCACAAACTTGTCAAAGTAATAAAGAAATAGTTTACCTATTCGAAAGAGTTGTGTCAGTGTGCTTAAACTACACCCAGTGGCAAGAGGGTACAGCACTGCGTGCAGTTTACGAGGAGTGTTCAATAGGTAATGCAACCTTTTTCTTCGGCAAACTTATACTGAAAAAGTGCAGAATTTATTGTGAGACTTCGTCGAATATTTTTGTTTCATCCCCTGTAGTTTAATGAAGTTCCGGTAGGTGGTAGCCTTCAAAGTAGCATTTGTATCGCAGGTGCGTTGCAAGGAAAGAGCTGTCATTGAGCTTCTTTTGTCGGGAGAACAGAGCATCGTAGATATTCATAAGTGCTTACGAAATATCTAAGGATGCCTGGCAGTGAACAAAAGCAGTGTGTGTCGTTGGGCGTCTCTCACATCGCAACAAAGTCGCACAAACCTCTCCGATGTCCCGCGTGCCGGCCAGCCGCACACAGCTGAGACACTTGCAGTGCTGGAACGTGTGGACACTCTCATTGGAGGTGATCAACGGGTCATAATCAAACACATCGCTGTGCAACTGTATATCTCTGCTTGTAGTGCAGACTCTTTCGACCACCAGCTGTGGTACTCGAAGGTGATCTGGTTTCCTCGCCGCCTAACAGAAGACCATAAAGAGTTTCGAAGGACCATCTGTATGGAACTGCTTTCGCGTTACTAGGCTGAGCGTGACGCTTTTTGCCGGAAATCGACACAGGTGGTGGAATAATGGTTAAACACTTCGAACCGGAAACAAAAGGGCAGTCCATCGAAGGCACCACACCACTTCTCCCCCGAATAGAAGTACAAAGCCGCACTCTGAGCAGGTCAAGTCATGGCGAAGGTCTTCTGGACGTCTGAAGGGGCTATTCTGCTTGATATCCCTCCTCATGGAGCCACAAAGAACTCTGAAGAGTTTTGTGCTACCCTTAGGAAACTGAAGAAACGACTTTAACGTGACCTCAGAGCAGGAGAGACTACCCGCTGAATTTAAGCATATTACTAGGCGGAGAAAAAGAAACTAACAAGGATTCCGCCTGTTGCGGTGAGCGAACAGGGGAGAGTCCAGCACCGAAGCCCGCAGGCTGCCGCCTGTCGTGGCATCTGGTGTTTGGGAGGGTGCAATACCCCGACGCCTCCAACTTGAATGAGGCCACGGCCCGTAGAGGGTGCCAGCCCCGTAGCGGCCGGTGCGAGCGTCGGCGGGACCTCTCCTTCTAGTCGGGTTGCTTGAGAGTGCAGCTCCAAGTGGGTGGTAAACTCCATCTGAGACTAAATATGACCACGAAACCGATAGCGAACAAGTACCGTTATGGAAAGTTGAGAAGAACTTTGAAGAGAGAGTTCAAAAGTACGTGAAACCGTTCTGGGGTAAACGTGAGAAGTCCGAAAGGTCGAACGGGTGAGATTCACGCCCATCCGGTAACTGGCCCCCGTCCTCGGTAGATGGGGCCGGCCGCCGGCGCGGAGCAACCCGCGCCGGGTTCGTGTCCGGTTGCCTTTCCACTCGCCGGGGGGTGGGGCCGTTCCGCTGTGCGGTGGGCCGCACTTCTCCCCTAGATATTATTTTACATAGAGCACGCGAAGCAACTTGCGCCCCTTCTTGCAGCGAAGTACCGCAGGTCTCTAGAAGAGAGTAGCGTTCTAAAGGATTGGAGAAGGGCACAGGTCATCCCCGTTTTCAAGAAGGGACGTCGAACAGATGTGCACAACTATAGACCTATATCTCTAACGTCGATCAATTGTAAAATCTTGGAACACCTATTATATTCGAGTATAATGACTTTTCTGGAGCCTAGAAATCTACTCTGTAGGAATCAGCATGGATTTCGAAAAAGACGATCGTGTGAAACCCAGCTCGCGTTATTCGTCCACGGGACTCAGAGGGCCATAGACACGGGTTCACAGGTAGATGCCGTGTTTCTTGACTTCCGCAGGGCGATAGATACAGTTCCCCACAGTCGTTTAATGAACAAAGTAAGAGCATATGGACTATCAGACCAATTGTGTGATTGGATTGAAGAGTCCCTAGATAACAGAACGCAGCATTTCATTCTCAATAGAGAGAAGTCTTCCGAAGTAAGAGTGATTTCAGGTGTGTCGCAGGGGAGTGTCGTAGGACCGTTGCTATTCACAATATACATAAACGACCTTGTGGATGACATCGGAAGTTCACTGAGGCTTTTTGCGGATGATGCTGTAGTATATCGAGAAGTTCTAACGATTGAAACTTGTACTGAAATGCAGGAGGATCTGCAGCGAATTGACGCATGGTGCAGGGAATGGCAATTGAATCTCAATGTAGACAAGTGTAATGTGCTGCAAATACATAGAAAGATAGATCCCTTATCATTTAGCTACAAAATAGCAGGTCAGCAACTGGAAGCAGTTAATTCCATAAATTATCTTGGAGTACGCATTAGGAGTGATTTAAAATGGAATGATCATATAAAGTTGATCGTCGGTAAAGCAGATGCCAGACTGAGAGTCATTGGAAGAATCCTAAGGAAATGCAATCCGAAAACAAAGGAAGTAGTATACAGTACGCTTGTTCGCCCACCGCTTGAATACTGCTCAGCAGTGTGGGATCCGTACCAGATAGGGTTGATAGAAGAGATAGAGAAGATCCAACGGAGAGCAGCGCGCATCGTTACAGGATCATTTAGTAATCGCGAAAGCGTTGCGGAGATGATAGATGAACTCCAGTGGAAGACTCTGCAGGAGAGACGCTCAGTAGCTCGGTACGGGCTTTTGTTAAAGTTTCGAGAACATACCTTCACTGAGGAGGCAAGCAGTATATTGCTCCCTCCTACGTATATCTCGCGAAGAGACCATGAGGATAAAATCAGAGAGATTAGAGCCCACACAGAGGCTTACCGACAATCCTTCTTTCCACGAACAATACGAGACTGGAACAGAGGGGAGAACCGATAGAGGTACTCAAGGTACCCTCCGCCACACAACGTCAGGTGGCTTGCGGAGTATGGATGTAGATGTAGATGCTCGTCGCTACAAGAATGCAAACGAAATTTTCCATCTGCATGAGAATGCAAGGCCTTACGGAAGACGGTGCATCCAAGAGGAGTTCACAGAACTTCGTTGAACTGTTGTAGCCCGGATCTCGCACCTTCCAACATTCATGTTTTTTGCTCAACGAAAGATACGCTCCTTGGGAAGCAGTGCGTGTATGATGGGGAAGTTGTTAATACAGCAAGACTCTGGCGCCCGCGTCGGCCAGTACAGTGGTAGCCTACGGTACCAGCAAACAGGCCCTATCATTAAGGTGGCGTGAGGCAGTCGCAATGAACGGAGATTATGTTGAAAAACAGGATCTTGATGCCAGAATAGGAGGGAATAACATGATATATTGCAATCCTGGAAAAATCCTGTTGGATCCCTCCTAGTCCTCGAATATGGGGAGTCTAGAAAACCCGCTTTCTCGGGCCGCTAGACAACATTCAAACAAACTGTAGTAATAAGCTTTCATTACAATAAGAAAAATGACAATACTTAACTTTGAGGATTATATAGATGTGTCGCAAGCAAAGGGCGTCTGACAAAATGAGAAATCTCTTGTGTATATACAATTCCTAAGTCGCTGGTCCTGAAGCGCCTAATCTTAATGCTGCTGTAGAAGTTGGTCTGGGACCAGTCAGCGCGGTGCTTATCTCCTCTTCACATAGAGGGCGCTGCCGTCGCGTTGTCGTCCTGGAGAGGGGTCGGTCAGCGTGCGATTGGCTGACGCCTTCTTCACAGCCGCCTCTGCTCTCTCGTTTCGGATTGGCATACCGTCGCTTGACTTTGCACCGTAACAAAACCAACCTGCTTTCAGAAAAAAAAAGTGCTGCAGGTGTGAGATCTTTCAGAAGCACGTTGGATGCTCCAAGCAAATTTCTTCAGTCGATCCATTTGCGTACCCACTTTCTCTTTCTCTTCCTTACAGTTTCAATCTCTTCTTCCACCTCTTCTAGTATAACCATTACCGCAAGTCGTATAGATCGGTAAGCCCTCCCTCCCCGCAACATGTTACAGTCTACAGTCGACAAATGCCAACACCGAACTGCCAGCTAAATCGTGTGTGAACGTGCACTTGCTTATCTGCCGTTTAGCGGTCAAGTAGAGCTACGGAATCGCTTGCTACCTGACTACATTACTGGCAAAGTGCGAACCAATCTTTAAGTTTAGGTCTTGGTCCAGTTCTGTCACTACTTTTTAAAGTGTTCATTTCAGGTTGTTTATGCAATAAACCTGCAGTGTTGAGATAGTAAGTGATTCTAGACCATCCTCAGTTTATCGGAACACAGAAAGATCTCAGAGAATCCACGAGAATAATTACTAATATACATAAGCTGTTTAGAGATGGGTTGTACATAGAAGTACAAGAAGAAGCACCGTGAGTAACCACCAGAGACCTCACGCCCGCCAGGAAATTTTGCATCAGTGCACCCTTCGATGTTGACTGAAAATCCGTTTTGGAGGCACTGCTTACTTTTTGGCTACGCTTTTTTTCTCCGCAATATCCTTTCTTCCGGGAGCGAAAGGCCGGAAAAGTACACTGGTCAATTTCTGTGAATTTTAGAAAATAAACATGAGGTGCTGTCACAAGTAAAGCTGTGCGGGCAGGTGATGAGTCGTTCCAGATACCTCGGAAGGCACAGTATTACCCACGCGATACAAAGGTTCCCGGTTCAAGTCCCAGTCCGACACACAGTTTTAGTCTACCAGGAAATTTCAGTGCCGTAAAATTTAAATGTGTGCATCCTAAGTTGATGGGAGCGAGAGTCTGAGGTTAGTAAACGACAAACTGCCTATTGGCTTCTGTCTCGGGTTTTTCGGCCGACGTTCATCTAATGATTTTACGGCTAAACGGTCTGCCAGGGTAGTTGCAGGCTGTCCACCTAGCTGCTCCACTGGCGAAAAGAAATTGCCTTTCAGTATTTCCTATAATTATCGACCGAGTTTAATATTTTAAAATGCTGTCATAATCTATTCATTATGAGGAAAAATTTCCTTAAAGGTTTAAAATAACAAGTCCAGTCCTGAAGTTAGAAATTTTGTGTATTACTCGGAAGACCGTAACTCTTGGCCCGTGCGTATTATTCGGACTATATCCATTCAATGCTTCGGAATAAAAGGTCTTACCAACTTCAACGAACTTTACACATAATTTCAAACATTTTCGAACCTTCTCTCGTTAACACTTACCACAAACAATTAAAAGATAAAAGTTTATCCCTTCTATTACATTTTCGCTGTTCATGTAGTAAAAGTTCAGCATGAAGAATGACGTTTTAATTTACTTCTTTTTTAGTACTGATTATTGGCAACACATTTTGCTGCCTGTAGCCATATATATCACTAAATATGAAGTGCAAAGTAATATGAAAGTATGACTCATAGTTTAGAAGATATGAGTCATAAAAATTCAACGTGTAAAAAACAAAAAAAGAAAGAAAGATAGAAGGAGACGGAGTGCAAATTATCCAGAAAGTACTTATGCAACATTTGTCAATGAGAGCACTAAGCGATTTACAACAGACTATTTACGTAATTTCTAATCTTTGTTAAACTTTTGCTTGCTTTCTAGGTAAATCCCTTGCAGCCTTCAGATTTACTGTTTTTGCTGTTCCCGTATAAGCCGCTCAAGTACAAGCTGAGATGGTTCCTTTGAAAGGCTACGGCTGTTTCCCTTCGCCCTGCGTCCATACATCTAGATCTACATCTACATCCATACTCCGCAAGCCACCTGACGGTGTTTGGCGGAGGGTACCCTGAGTACCTCTATCGGTTCTCGTATTGTTCGTGGAAAAAAGGATTGTCGGTATGTTTCTGTGTGGGCTCTAATCTCTCTGATTTTATCCTCATGGTCTCTTCGCGAGATATATGTAGAAGGGAGCAATATACTGCTTGACTCTTCGGTGAAGGTATGTTCTCGAAACTTTAACAAAAGCCCGTACCGAGCTACTGAGCGTCTCTCCTGCAGAGTCTTCCACTGATCTATAATATCCGTAACGCTTTCGCGATTAGTAAATGATCCTGTAACGAAGCGCACTGCTCTCCGTTGGATCTTCTCTATCTCTTCTATCAACCCTATCTGGTACGGATCCCACACTGCAGAGCAGTATTCAAGCAGTGGGCGAACAAGCGTACTGTAACCTACTTCCTTTGTTTTCGGATTGCATTTCCTTAGGATTCTTCCAACGAATCTCAGTCTGGCATCCGCTTTACCGACGATCAACTTTATATGATCATTCCATTTTAAATCACCCCTAATGCGTACTGCCATATAATTTATGGAATTAACTGCTTCCAGTTGCTTAGCTGCTATTTTGTAGCTAAATGCTAAGGGAACTATCTTTCTGTGTATTCGCAGCACATTACACTTGTCTACCTTGAGATTCAATGAGTCCCTAATCCGTTTCTGTGTTCTGTTCCTAAAGACCTTGTCAACGGAACATGACACTTCAATCTCCCTTTTCATCACTGAACTCGTAACTGTTCTAAGTATGTGCCAATGAGCTATAATCTGGGCATACCCGCGTCATGTAACTGCACTGCTTCACACCCCACCGACTGCTACACTCGTCCCCACATACGTCTTAAATGCAGATGTTAGTCATGCATGTCATTTACACTGCTTTTGATATCCATTTTCAATCTGAAATGTACGCAGGATGAAATTTAGGTACATACAATTTTATGTTGGTGGTCTGCAAGAAATGGCTCTCTGAAGTCCAGGAGCGTGAATTCTTCTACACGCTGTTTATCATCAAAAACAACAATTCAAAAACCGAAAATTGTTACCCTCTCACTTTAGAGCACTCTCGTTAGATATGTGGCGTCTGTTCTTTCTGACATGACCGAAGGAAGATAAACGATGTTGATCCTGCAGCCACTACGAATAAAGACACAAAGGAATTAAAGGCATTAGCTGCCTGTGGACATTGATTTATATCTATGAGGAAATTTGAAAATTTGTGCCGGACCAGAATTTTAGCCCGGGTCTACTGCTTACTACACCACACGTGCTCAGTAGTCACCACAACTGCAAGGGCTGCCTTAGCATGCCTCCAGTCAGACCCGAATTCTCAATTTATATCACACACATACGATGTACTATACATGCTCATTAGCTTCATTACTCGGCATTTCGTCGAGTCCTGCACACCCGGAACTTGGTAGGCATCTGCTCTGAAGCAATCAGTGGCAGGCATCGCCGGATGGCGTTGTAGGTAGCGCATCTGCCTACAAAGCATGAGTCCCAGGTTCTAATCCTGGCCTGTCACAAATTTTCAACTTGCTCCATTGATGTAAATCAATGCCCACTGACAGCTAATGTGTTTAATTCCATCGTGTCTTGATTCATAGTGGGTGCAGGATCAAAATGGTGTCTGTACTTAGAAACATGTCCTAAAGAGCAGACACCACATATGCAAGGTGCGGCAAAAAACAAGTGGCTCAGACGAGTGTATACGATTTTACGTGAATGAATGCATAGCCACGACTCGTGGCGCGCACACCACATGTAAGCCCGTCACGTGATCCACACCCTCATTTACAGAATTTACAAGATTTACACAATCTCCACGCCTGACTGGGTTGTTAGCAGAGGTCAGTTTCATTGCGGCCGTAGTTGCCTTCTGTCAGTGTGAGATTACTTTGTTTGTGGCACCCTTAAGTCTAAGGTGTATCACAACAACCCTCATAGTCTTCAAGAACTGCAGCAAGACCTATCGGATGAGACTGCAGCAATGCCAGCAGTCAGCTTCGATCCGTCTTCAGCAACTTGCTGACCAGCGTCCAGAAGTGCCAAGATCACGATGGTGGTCACTTTCAACATCTGCTATAGTCATGTTGGTATTGTATTTCCTTTCCTCTGCTCTGTTCTTTTGCACCCTGGAAACATGTTCTCCGGGCCACTTTTATTAGCCTCGCCCCGTATAATTACAGGCATACCGGCCACTGATTCCTTCGGTGCAAATAAGAACCGAGATCGAACTGTTACAGGAATCGGCGAGATGCCGCTAATAGTAAGGCTACTGAACAGGTACACTACGTCGGTAGTGGGTGGTATGGGTGAGAATTTGGGTCTGACGGGAGGAATGTTAGGGTAGTCCGTGTGGTTGTGTGCGGATTGTATAGTGGTCGGCACATCTGCTAATCTGGAAAAGCGGGTTGGAATCCCATTCTGAGAAAAATTTTCAATTTGTCCCTTTGATGTAACCAATGGCCACTCACAGCTGTAATTCCCTTGGGTCTTCACTCTTGTTATAATGAAATTTTTTCCGTGTTAGTTTCCTCGTGAGGGACAGACTTCTGCGCCTTGTTTTATAGACACGAAAGGAGCTACTGATGACCTTTTGGCTTTAAGCCTAATAATACAAAAATGTTCAAATGTTTGTGAAATATTATGGGACTTAACTGCTAAGGTCATCAGTCCCTAAGCTTACACACTACTTAACCTAAATTATCCTAAGGACAAACACACACGCCCATCCCGAGGGAGGACTCGAACCTCCGCCGGGACCAGCCTCACAGTCCATGACTGCAGCCGCCCAGCTTACCACGTTCCACATGCAAAGGTACAACTCTCCTTTTGTCGTACAGCCTTTAGCTGACGCCTTCGTTGCGATTCTTCAAGCGTCTTGGTAGCTGTAAGACACGTGCGATGCTCAGCGTCTAAAATGCTATGGGCTTGTGACTCTTCTAATGTCTCGGTAGCTCTTAAGGCCGCCTGATGTTCTGCATCTAAGTTCCGGTGGACATGAGATTGTTCTGAGGTCTGTTTTATCCCAGCAGCTTTCGCAGCTCGAGCTCTCTTGAAACTGTTAGCTAAATCAGACTTAACGTTTGCGATGATTAGAGTAATAGTTTCAAGTACAGTTCTCAGACTTACTGTCCAGTTTTATTCTTGTATCTCTACCAAAACTTTCCAGCTGTACCAGGTGGTGTAGGGACTCAGAATCATAAGACACCCCTGCAATAACGTTGGATGTGCATTTTCACGGAATACTCTATAGACACTAGAGTTGCCGACCATTATTCCAGCGTTGTTCTGCATTCCACTCACGTATACCACATTTAAGAATGTTAATAACACTTGAAAAGGTGCAACTTTCTAAAGCAGCCTATGGTCTTCCACAGGCTTCGAGCTATCTCCATACCAAATACCATCCGAATCGGCTAGAGTCGTGGAAACGTAACAGAGTGAGCTACTTTCGTAATTAATAAGACTAGGATTAGTGTGGAAGTACTGATTAAACACGTCGAGAATTGAAGAAGCACTGGTATAGATTATTTTGAATCATATGGCACAGAAATTATGAACCAATGAAACCATTTTCACAAATATGATGATGTTCAGAAGTGAATAAGTAAATAGCTTTCACAAAAAGTAAATATTTTTCCTTAATTTGGGCACTACTCATCAAATAAATAAATATCTTGTGTTACACACCTTGCAAAATAGCCTATCTTCTTCATCAGAGCTCAAGCCATCGCATACCAGATTTCATGGATATCGGTTCAGCGATTTAATCGTGAAAACGTAACAGTCAGAGTTACTTTCGTATTTATAATATAAGCATGAGTTATTATTATTATTATTATTATTATGATTATTGCTATAATGTTTCTTGTAGTATCTTTGGTATTTGTTGTTCCTCGCCCAGTGTAAGAGAGTGTGTTAAGTCCATATCTGATAGGGATAAATAAGCAACAAATAAATATTTGGGAAGCTGCTCCGTGTGACCGTTTCTTGGCTGGTAATAGAAGGTGTGGTAAAGTAAAGAGCTTTCCGACATCGATGAAGATAGAACTGATCTGTTCACCTGCATGTAGAAATGGAAAGAGGAAGAAATGTCGACAAAACGGGCGGACATTCGCAGCCGATCCGAAATGTTTTCACGCTGCCGACATTTCGCAAGTGACGCTCCTGGTGCGAGAGAGGCCGTCACTCAGCACAACTGGCGGCACCTAGTGTCGTGTTCAGCGGAGTGAAAGCGGACATACCTTGTGCGAGCTGCTGCAGCGGGGGCCTCAGTTTTCTGGCGCGGAAGTAGGGCTTTGCCGGTCCCCGCCTCTTTCTCTGGACGTTGCGGTCGCAGATAAGGCGTCAGTGCCGCGAGAGAATACTCGCCGCCTGGAATGGACGCGGAGGAGCGGCTCAGCTCGAGGACGGAGCTATGGAGGTTGGGGGGGGGGGAGGGGGGAAGGGGCCGAAGGGCGGCTCCCAGCTCACGTGCGGAGGCGACGGCGGGTTGAAGCTCAGAGCACCCAGCAGCAAGGAAACACTCTCGAGGGCGACACTACCTCCATTGCCACCACCCCAAACTGGGGGTAAATACCGCCTGACAGGTGGAATTAAAGTGTCTCGAAAATAAAAGTTTCATTATGGTTTACAGGAAAATCTGGATCATTTTTTAGAAAATATCTCCACAGGAACGCAGTGACCATAATGGCATCATAGCATCGAAGGGAACGATGAGGGAGACAAAGCCGAAATAATGAAAGCCTCGTTCCAAACTTCTTTAAATAAGGACGACTACTACAGCTCCTGTTTGTAATCTTCGTGTGAACAATAAACGACGTGGAATAGAAAATGAACTAAATTTACTCATCCGTGTAAGTGGACTAAACTTGGCGCGATAGCTACACCATCCCAAATGGAGCATCTGAAAGACCTTGCTCCTCTTCTATAGCTCTGGTCAAGTGTACAGACAGATGGCTGTTAGGGCGCTGTTGCGCTTGATAGCCACATGCGGACCTGCTACTCGTTGTAATAAATGTTCAAATGGGTGTGAAATCTTATGGGACTGAACTGCTAAGGTGATCAGTCCCTAAGATTACACACTACGTAACCTAAATTATCCTACGAACAAACACACACACCCATGCCCGAGGCAGGACTCACACCTCCACCGGGATCAGCCGCAAGGTCCATGACTGCAGCGCCCTAGACCGCTCGGCTAATCCCGCGCGGATCGTTGTAATACTTTATGCTTTGGTTGAAGAGTTCCTAGATAACAGAACGCAGCATGCCATTCTCAATGGAGAGAAGTCTTCCGAAATAAGAGTGATTTCAGGTGTGCCGCAGGGTAGTGTCGTGGGACCGTTGCTATTCACAATATACATAAATGACCTTGTGGATGACATCGGAAGTTCACTGAGGCTTTCTGCGGATGATGCTGTGGTATATCGAGAGGTTGTAACAATGGAAAATTGTACTGAAGTGCAGCAGAATCTGCAGCGAATTGAAGCATGGTGCAGGGAATGGCAATTGAATCTCAATGTAGACAAGTGTAATGTGCTGCGAATACATAGAAAGAAAGATCCCTTATCATTTAGCTACAAAATAGCAGGTCAGCAACTGGAAGCAGTTAATTCCATAAATTATCTGGGAGTACGTATTAGGAGTGATTTAAAATGGAATGATCATATAAAGTTGATCGTCGGTAAAGCGGATGCCAGACTGAGATTCGTTGGAAGAATCCTGAGGAAATGCAATCCGAAAACAAAGGAAGTAGGTCATAGTACGCTTGTTCGCCCACTGCTTGAATACTGCTCAGCAGTGTGGAATCCGTACCAGATAGGGTTGATAGAAGAGATAGAGAAGATCCAACGGAGAGCAGCGCGTTTCGTTACAGGATCATTTAGTAATAGCGAAAGCGTTATGGAGATGATAGACAAACTCAAGTGGAAGACTCTGCAGGAGAGACGCTCAGTAGCTCGGTACGGGCTTTTGTTGTAGTTTCGAGAACATACCTTCACTGAGGAGTCAAGCAGTATATTGCTCCCTCCTACGTATATTTGGCGAAGTGACCATGAGGATAAAATCAGAGAGATTAGAGCCCACACAGAGGCATACCGACAATCCTTCTTTCCACGAACAATACGAGACTGGAATAGAAGGGAGAACCGATAGAGTTACTCTAGGTACCCTCCGCCACACACCGTCGGGTGGCTTAGATGTACATGTGGATGTAGATGTACATGTACACCACATTTAAGAGCCTGGCAGGTAGTTCATCCAACCACATTCACAATTCCCTGTATTTCCCGTCTTGTGTAGCACTGGGAAAAAACGAACAAATGTCTTTCCGTACAGGTTCTGATTTCCGTTACTTTATTATGGTGATCGTTTCTCCCTATGTAGGTCGGCGTCAACAAAGCATTTTCGAATTCTGTGGAGAAAGTTAGTGATTTAAATTTCGTGAGACAATTCCGCCGCAACGAAAAACACCTTTGTTTTAATGATGTCCAAGTTAACTCCTGTAACACTGGCTCCCCTATTTCGCGATCATACAAAACGTGCTGCCCTTCTTTGAAGTTTTTCGATGTACTCCGTCAATTACAACTAATAATGTTACCAACCCGCACGGCACTGTTCTAAAAGAGGACGGACAAGTGTAGTGCAGGCAATCTCTTTAGTGGATTTGTTACATTTTCCGAGTGTCCTGGCAATAAAACGCAGTCTTTAGTTAACCTTCCCCACAACATATTCTATGTCTTCTTTCCGATTTAAGTAAGTTGTTCGTAACTGTCATTCCTAGGTATTTAGTTGAGTTTACCGCCTTTAGATTTGACTGATTTATTGTATAACAGAAGTTTAAGGATTCCTTTCAGCACTCATATGGGTGACCTTATACTTTTCATTGCTTAGGGTAAATTGCCGATTTTGGCACCATACAGATACCTTTTCTAAATCGTTTTGCAACTTTTATGATATTCTGGTGACTTTAGTAGAAGATAAACGACAGCTTCTTCTGCAAACAACCTAAGACAGCTCCTTAGATTTTGTCCTAAATAGACTACTGGAAATGGAAAAAAGAACACATTGACACCGGTGTGTCAGACCCACCATACTTGCTCCGGACACTGCGAGAGGGCTGTACAAGCAATGATCACACGCACGGCACAGCGGACACACCAGGACCCGTGGTGTTGGCCGTCGAATGGCGCTAGCTGCGCAGCATTTGTGCACCGCCGCCGTCAGTGTCATCCAGTTTGCCGTGGCATACGGAGCTCCATCGCAGTCTTTAACACTGGTAGCATGCCGCGACAGCGTGGACGTGAACCGTATGTGCAGTTGACGGACTTTGAGCGAGGGCGTATAGTGGGCATGCGGGAGGCCGGGTGGACGTACCGCCGAATTGCTCAACACGTGGGGCGTGAGGTCTCCACAGTACATCGATGTTGTCGCCAGTGGTCGGCGGAAGGTGCACGTGCCCGTCGACCTGGGACCGGACCGCAGCGACGCACGGATGCACGCCAAGACTGTAGGATCCTACGCAGTGCCGTAGGGGACCGCACCGCCACTTCCCAGCAAATTAGGGACACTGTTGCTCCTGGGGTATCGGCGAGGACCATTCGCAACCGTCTCCATGAAGCTGGGCTACGGTCCCGCACACCGTTAGGCCGTCTTCCGCTCACGCCCCAACATCGTGCAGCCCGCCTCCAGTGGTGTCGCGACAGGCGTGAATGGAGGGACGAATGGAGACGTGTCGTCTTCAGCGATGAGAGTCGCTTCTGCCTTGGTGCCAATGATGGTCGTATGCGTGTTTGGCGCCGTGCAGGTGAGAGCCACAATCAGGACTGCATACGACCGAGGCACACAGGGCCAACACCCGGCATCATGGTGTGGGGAGCGATCTCCTACACTGGCCGTACAACACTGGTGATCGTCGAGGGGACACTGAATAGTGCACGGTACATCCAAACCGTCATCGAACCCATCGTTCTACCATTCCTAGACCGGCAAGGGAACTTGCTGTTCCAACAGGACAATGCACGTCCGCATGTATCCCGTGCCACCCACCGTGCTCTAGAAGGTGTAAGTCAACTACCCTGGCCAGCAAGATCTCCGGATCTGTCCCCCATTGAGCAAGTTTGGGACTGGATGAAGCGTCGTCTCACGCGGTCTGCACGTCCAGCACGAACGCTGGTCCAACTGAGGCGCCAGGTGGAAATGGCATGGCAAGCCGTTCCACAGGACTACATCCAGCATCTCTACGATCGTCTCCATGGGAGAATAGCAGCCTGCATTGCTGCGAAAGGTGGATATACACTGTACTAGTGCCGACATTGTGCATGCTCTGTTGCCTGTGTCTATGTGCCTGTGGTTCTGTCAGTGTGATCATGTGATGTATCTGACCCCAGGAATGTGTCAATAAAGTTTCCCCTTCCTGGGACAATGAATTCACGGTGTTCTTATTTCAATTTCCAGGAGTGTAGTTTGTGTAGATAAGGAACAGTAAAGGTAATATTACACTACCTTGGGGAATGCCAAAAATCACTTCTGCCAACAATTAGTATGAATTGTGACGTCTCTGACAGGAAATCACGAATCCAGTCACATAACTGAGACGATATTCCATAAGCACGCAGTTTGACAACAAGCTGCTTGTGTGGTACAGTGTCAAAACCATTCCAGAAATCGATAAATACGTAACCAGTTTCTAATCCCTTGTCAACAGCATTCAACACCTCGTGCGATTAAAGAGCAATTTATGTTTCGCAAGAACGATGTATTCTAAATTCGTGTTGACTGTTTGTGAACAGATCGGTTTCTTCGAGATAATTCATAATGTTCGAACACAATATATGTTGTAAAATCCTGCTGCATATAGACGTTAATGATATGAGCCTGTAATTTTGTGGATTACTCCCATTACCTTTCTTGAATATTTATGTGACTTGTGCAACTTTCCTGTGTTTGGGTACGGATATTTGGTCGAGCGAACGGTTGTATATGATTGTAAAGCATTGAGCTATCGTATCAGCATACTCCGGAAGGAACCTAACTGGTAAACAATCTGGAGCGGAAAAGTTGCTTTTGTTAAATGACTTAAGATGGTTCAGTACTCCGAGGATATCTACTTGTACGTTAGTCATGCTGGCAGCTGTTCTTGATTAGAATTCTGAAATATTTACTTCGTCTTCTTTGGTGAAGGAATTTGGGAAGGCTCTGTTTAGTAACTCTGCTTTGGCAGCACTGTCTTCGATATTATCTCAGTTGCTGCCGCGCAGAAAAGGCGTTAACTGTGTCTTGCTGGTAGCATACTTCACATACGAGTAGAATCTATTTGGATTTTCTGCCAGGTTTCGTGACAAAGTTTCGTTGTGGAAAACATTATAAGCATATCGCATTGAAGGCTGCGCTAAATTTCGAGCTTTCGTCAATCTTGAATATTTTGAGTCCGCTTAAGTTTGGCATGTTGTTTTCTTTGGTTCTGCAACAGTGTTCTTACCCGTTTTGTGTGCCAAGCAGGATCAGCTGCATCGTTTGTTAATTTATTTAGCGTAAATCTCTCAATTTCTGCCGATACTATTTGTTTGATTTGAGCCACATCTCGTCTACATGATTATTGTTAATTTCGGAGTGGAGATTGTCCCTCAGGCAGGTGTCAAGTGATTTTTTATCTGCTTTTTTGAATAGGTATATTTTTCGTTTATTTTTGGAGTAGTCATATCATTAAGGAAGCGATGTGCGTTTATATTATCTAATTAAAAAAAAAACATTCTAAAAGCCTGCCCATCCAATTTGTATTTTCAGGCTACTGAGCGTAAAATTATTACAAACAACATTAGGTATTATATGAAGGGTAAAAGTACGTAAATCACTGACACAAACTCCTATCAGGGCAAAAAATACTATAAAAAATGGCTCTGAGCACTACGGGACTTAACTGCTGAGGTCATCAGTCCCCTAGAACTTAGAACTACTTAAACCTACCTAACCTAAGGACATCACACACATCCATGCCCGAGGCAGGATTCGAACCTACGGCCATAGCGGTCGCGCGGTTTCATACTGTAGCGTCTAGAACCGCTCGTTCACTGAGGCCGGCAAAATACTATAACTTGCGGAATTTTGAACGAGGTCGTGTAGTAGGGCTACGACAAGCTGATTGTTCCTTGCGCAATACTGCAGAGATACATGTCAGGAATGTAGCCTCCATACATGATTGCTGCCTTAGGCGACCACAAGAATATACAGTTTCAAGACGAGTCAAGACGAGCGGTCTCAGGACGGTCACATGGCACTACCAAGAGGGAAGGCAGTCGTTGTGGCGTGTGGTTCTGGCGTATAGTAATGCATCTGCAGCATCAATTTGAGGATCAGCTCCACCATAGTGATAACCAACTGTTACAACTATGTTACTTCAAGGACAGCTCCGAACCGGACGTCCTGTAGCGTGCATTACAGTGATCCGAAGCCACCACCATTTGCAACTTCACTGGTGTCAACCGACAGCATATTAGAGGGCAGGGTGGAAGGCTGTTGTGTTTTCTGAGGAAAGCTGGTTCTGCTTCGGTGATGGATGTCTGTTGGTTAGGAGAAGGCCAGTAGAGGGACCGAGTCTAAGCTATCTGCGCGCTACACACACTGGATCTACAGCGGGAGCTGTCGTGCGGTGATCTATGCGAGCAGGAGCAATCTCGTGATTATCGAACGTACCCTGGCAACAAAACTGTACGTCAGTCTGGTGATTCGAACTGTAGTGTTGCCATTTATGAACAGTTTTCTATAAGGGGTTGTCCAACAGCAGAACGCTCCCTCACATACCGCTACTGAAGCCCGACATGGTCTACAAGATGTCGACAAGCTGCTTTAGCGTGCTCGACCACCAGATCTATCTCATCTCCAGTCAAAGCAAGTGTGGGACGTCATCGGACGTCAACTCCAGCGTCGGCCTCAAAAGCATGAACCATCCCAGTATTGACCGACCAATTGCAAACGAGCATGGAGCTCCATCCGACAAGCTTATATCCGGAACCTGTACAGCAAAGTGCATGCACGTTTGCATTCAACATTCTGGTGGTTACGCCGGTTATTAATGTACCAGCATTTCACATTTGCAATGGCTTCTTCCGCGCTTACATTCATTAATCTTGCAATGTTACTCACTTAAATGTGTTAGGTAGACAAATTCATTCCCGAAATTTCAATACTCTACATTAGTTATTTATTGGTGCTGGTTTTTTCCCGTCAGTGTACATCTTCTTCATTAAGTGGGTTTTATTTGTACTGCTATGGGGCAATAGGCAGGGATCGGGCCGGCGCCTTGGAGGATATCGATGCCCACGAATGCAGCCCGTGCCACTGGTGTTTCTGGCCGTGAATTACTTCGAGAGATGCCATTAGATTCCGGATAACTGGTTACGACCACGGGTTCACAAGCCGGCACGCATTTCCTGAAATGGGACGAATAAAGATTTCCGCCAGATACTTCCGGTTTACGATGCTATTTTGTTTTACGCGCTATATTGCTGGTAATACACCAGCCGGGAGTCAGACGTAGGCTGCGATCATAGGGACATTAAAGATTAAAAAGGGGAGAAGAGCCAGAAGACAAATTACCATGCAGGTCAATACGCTTAATCAAGACATCATGTGGGGACCAGAATACATCGGTCAAAATTAATAGGTTTTAAATTTTCATGTCACGATATACGACGTTTCACAGCTCCTACTGTAGGCATCTAAGGGTTGTAGAGGGGGCTTATCAGACGAAGTTTTTATAAGGAACCCACGTCCGAAAACATACCCTCTGGACCGAAAATAATATTCAAAATCGGATCACTTTCAAATACCACACTTCAAGGTACGTTATAGCGGAGACAGTGAGCTCCGACATGTGAGCTGTTAGCGTTAGCAGAATCCCCACGCATGTCCACTGCTTGGAGAACTCGTCGTCGGTTTCTCTTCGACGTGACGGAGGACACAGCCATCGAGGTTGAGACTGCAGCGCGTCCGTGGAGTGGAGCACAAAGGCCCAGCCTCCCACTTGCGAGTGTATCGGTCGCTCGCAGCCGTTGTAGTCCGACAGAGAGGATATGTGACGTCATAATTACAACAGGCACTGACGAGCGCACCCTCTTACTAAGTGGCTTACCGTGAAGTGGGAGATTTGAGAGTGATGCGATCTTCAAACCGTTTTTACACTGAAGCGCCAAACAATCTGGTATAGGCAGATATATTGAAATACAGAGACAGGTAAACAGGCAGAATACGGCGCTGCGGTTGGCAACGACTGAAAAAGACAACAAAGGTCTTGCGCAGTTGTTAGATCGGTTACTGCTGCTACAATGGCAGGTTATCGAGATTTAAGTGAGTTTCGACGTGGTACTATAGTCGCCACACGAGAGGGCACAGCATCTCCAAGCTAGCGATGAAGTGGCGACTTTGCCCTATCCGTTTCACAAGTGTAACGTGAATGTCAGCAATCCGGTAAAACATCAAATCTCCGACGTCGCTGCAGCCGGAAAAGAGTCCTGCAGCAACGCGACCAACGACGACTGAAGAGAATCGTTCAACGTGACAGAAGTGCACTCCTTCCGCAAATTGCTGCAGATTCCAGTGCTCGGCCATCAACAAGTGTCAACGTGCGAACCATTCAACGAAACATCATCGATATGGGCTTCCTGAGCAGAAGGCCCACTCGTGTACCCTTGATGACTGCACGACACAAAGCTTTACGCTTCGACTGGGCCCGTCAACACCGACATTGGACTGTTGACGACTGAAAACATGTTGCGTTATCAGACGGGTTTCGTTTCAAATTGTATCGAGTGCATGGACGTGTAGGGACATGGAGACAGCCTCATGAATCAATGGACCCTGCATGTCAGCAGGGCCGGCCGCTGGTGGCCGAGCGGTTCTGGCGCTACAGTCTGGAACCGCGCGACCGCTACGGTCGCAGGTTCGAATCCTGCCTCGGGCATGGATGTGTGTGTTGTCCTTAGGTTAGTTAGGTTTAAGTAGTTCTAAGTTCTAGGGGACTTATGACCTCAGCAGTTGAGTCCCATAGTGCTCAGAGCCATTTGAACCATTTGTCAGCAGGGGACTGTTCAAGCTGGTGGAGGCTCTGTAATGGTGTGGGACGTGTGCAGTTGGAGTGATATGGGGCCCCTTATGCGTCTAGACACGACTCTGACAGGTGTCTGATTACCTGCATCCATTCATATCCATTGTGAATTCCAGTAGACTTGGGCAATTCCAGCAGGACAATGCGACAGCCCACACTATGAGAATTACTACAAAGTGGCTCCAGCACACTCTTCCGCTGCCCCCAGAAATGAAATTATCGAACAAATCTTGGTTGCCTTGCAATGGGCTGTTCAGAAGAGATCTCCAGCGTCTCGTACTCTTACTGATTTATGGACCGCCCCACAGGATTCATGATGTCAGTCCTCTCCACCACTACTTCAGTCATTCGTCGAGTCCATTCCACGTCGTGTTGCGGCACGTCTGCGTGCTCGCGGGGTCCCTACACGATATTAGGCAGGTGTACCAGTTTCTTTGGCTCTTCAGCGTATATCTAAACGATACATCTCAAGACGTCTGATGTTTATCGTAATTTTACCTACTAAGTATCCTGTACATCTTCGACAAGACTGTAGTAGGGGTATGAAACCCATTGTTGGCTCATGTTTGGGACAATATACTGGGTGTAACAAAAATTTACTGCACAAATTGCAGGACACATTCTGCAGCGTCTGTCCCGTCCGGCTGCGACATCGGCGTCCCGCATGACAGGACGCAGATGCGGGGAGACTTCATCACAGCGAGTGAAACCAAACCAAATGTTTACCGTACGATCGACGTCGCTGCCGGAGACGAAAACACAGCCTCGCGTCTCAGCCGGCAGCCGCCAGGCTGCCCGAGCACCGCGGATCGACAGCAGCGCCATGGGTGGCGATCAACAAACGGAGTATTTTCCTACTCCACTCACGTGATCGAAAACAGTCCGAGAAGATCCATCCGCCGACCTTCCTTATAAGCCGGCGTACCGCCGACCAGAAGGCACGAGTCGCTGAGATGTGCAGCCGCGAGAAGGACGTACCTGCGCCTGCTAGCGACGCGAAGGGTGTGGCAGATCGCCGTCCGGCCGCGCTTGCGCGGTCGGCGGCCCCATCTGGCCCCCCACTTATGACGACCACTGCTATGGCTATGGATTTGACGGACACTACTCCGGAAACGTTGAAGACTGCGCTGTCTGCTCCGCTGCCAGATTCTGAAGATGAGAGCTCTACCGCCCCTCAGCCACGCGGACGCAGCGGGAAACAGAAGAGGAGGGCAACTGCTGCGACGGCCGCTGCTCGCAGCTCGCCGATTGAGAAGAGAGCCAAGCAAGATTTCGCCCCTGATGCCGACGGTTTTGTCCCGGCCCGGCGAACTGCAAGACGCATGCTGTCGTCGACGACGCCTCCAACTGCCGTCGCCAACTCATTCGACGCGCTCGATGACGCACCGGAACCCACGCCGCGCGTTCCTGCGCCGAAGAAAGACTCCCATCTTCCGCCGGTGGTCCTCCAGTTTCGGCCGCCCTATGGGGAACTGCAGAAGTTGTTGCGCAGCTGGACAACGGCCGTGTACACAGTGAAGCCTGCAGGTCGTGACCTGTACAGGGTCACACTCCGCACTGCCGATGACTATCGCCGGGTCACGCAGGAGGCGTCTGAGCGTGGTCTCCCTTTCTATACCCACGCTTCCGCGCCCGACAAGGTCCTGAAGATTGTCTTCCGCGACCTCCCGTTCAACATGGAAGCCGATCACCTGCATCGTGAACTCGCTGACCTGGGCTTCTACATCCGGACCGTCGTGAAGATGAAGTCGCCAAAATCACGTGAAGATATGCCGCTCTTCCTGGTCGTCTGCTCTGACACCGTGGAGAACCGCAAACTCTATCAATTGACGCGGGTCGCCGACGTTCCGGTTCAGACCGAGGATCTTCGCTCCCGGAGAGGCCCTGTGCAGTGCTTTCGCTGCCAGGGGATCAATCACGTCGCGCGCCACTGCTCTATGCCGGACAGATGCGTTAAATGCGCCGGCGCTCATGCTGGAAGTGCGTGCCCCCGTCCGCCCACCGAGAAGCCTACATGTGCACTCTGCGGCGGTGCTCACGTGGCCAGTTATCGTGGGTGTGAGGTGTGGAAGCGTGCCATCGCTCGACAACGTGGCCAAACACCAGCGCCACATCAGAAGAAGCCAGCAACGAGACGACCAGGCGTCTCTTTCGCGGCGGCAACGTCTGGGACGCCCTCCGCCTCCCCGGCTGCGTCGGTTGCTCCCGCTCCCGCCGCATCCGAGGCCGTGCCGACACCTGAGGCTCCTACACCTCCACCACAGCTGCCAGTGGCGGCACCGGGTACTGCCTTTCCCGGGACGTCGGCCGGACCGCGCCCTGCCAACCGCCGGCGCGGGGGTCGTCGCCCTGTGGGTGCCCAGCGCTTGGCACCGTCCGTCGAGCAGCCCCAGGTGGGCTCTCACAGCGAAGCAGCCACGCCTCCCCCCTCCAGCGACGGGGCCGCGCCAGCTGCCTCCACCGCCGACCTGGCCAACCTCGTCGCGCAGCTCACAGCCCTTGTGACCAGTGCTACGAAGTTGATTGAAGTCCTGTCGCAGCAACTCACCGCTGCAGTGCCGATGGCCTCTCCGGCCCCGACCGCTGTCAACACTCACCAGCCACACCATGGGCAGCGTTAGAGGGCTCACGGTCGTCGCGTGGAACGCCAACGGCGTCCGCACTCAAGCTGGCGAACTACGCCAATTTCTCCGAGATGAAGCCGTCGACGTCTGCCTTATCAATGAAACACACCTGAAGCCTGGGGTCGACGTCAGGGCGGCGAACTACTCCAGCTATCGCACCGATCGATTGACGGCGGGTGGAGGGACAGCCGTCTACGTCCGCACTGGTATTCGTCACCATGTGATACAACTTCCACCACTGGCAACGCTGGAGGCCACTGGTGTCGTCGTTCACACCTCGGCGGGCGCCATCACGTTCGTCGCGGCCTATCGGTCGCCGTCTCGTCCCCTGGACCCTGCTGACATCGGTGCTCTGCTCTCCATGAGGGGGCCGGTGTTCGTCGCCGGGGACTTCAACAGTAAACATGTCTCCTGGAACTCCAGGATCACCAATGCCGCTGGCCGCTGCCTGCTCCGGGTAGCGGAACGTCACCATGCGCTTGTGGTGGGGCCGTACGACCCGACGATCTTCCCTGCCCGTGGCCTCCCAGATATAATTGACATCGCGGTCGTCAAGGGCATCCCTCTTCAGATCACCGCCACGACGAGGACGGCGCTGTCTTCGGATCATGTCCCTGTGGTTTTTGACATCGACCTAGATGCCCTTCAGCAGCCCAGGCGAGGTATCTCACTTGCTGGCATCGACTGGGACAGGTTTCAAGAAGCCGTGACGCACTCACTCGCCGCCGCGCCGCCCCCTGCGGAAGCTGGAGCGGACGAAGCACTTCTGCACTTCGCGGCATCGACGCTCGACGCTGCCGCTATAGCGACGCCGCCCCGACCTCGCCCTCCGCCTGACTACTCCCGCCAGCTGCCGCCGGACATCCTTGCGGCCATCACTGAGAAGAACCGGGTCTACCGGGAGTGGCAGCGGACGAGAAATGCCAACACGAAGCGCCTTCTCAACAGGATGCGTCGGGACATCAGGGCCGCCATCGACGACCATCGCAACCGCGACTGGACCAACAAGGTCGCCACTCTTTGTCTTGAAGACGGCTCCGCCTGGCGGACGGCGAAGCGTTTCCTACGCCGCACGCAACGCATCCCTCCGCTGCTGGTTCATGGTCAGGCTGTCTGCGAACCATCTGCGAAGGCTGATGCCCTCGCAGACGTCTT
Organism: Schistocerca nitens; assembly: GCF_023898315.1. Lineage (NCBI taxonomy): Eukaryota > Metazoa > Arthropoda > Insecta > Orthoptera > Acrididae > Schistocerca > Schistocerca nitens. Next base: position 480,905,946 of record NC_064622.1, on the reverse strand, counting down.
CGAGGCCGCGTTTACGCCTATCGAAGACCCGGCTGACGCTGTCCACGACGCCCTGGTTGCTGACCGGCTCCCACGCTACCTGGAGGCACGCGACGACGACGACGTCATTGAGGAGACAACGGCGGAGGAGGTGTCTTCCATCCTGCGTGCCCTGAACCCCAGGAAAGCTGCGGGCCCAGACGAAGTTTCTAACGCCCTACTTCAGAAGTTGCCGCCCGTGGCTGCCACTCATCTTGCCGACGTTTTTAATGTCATCCTCCGGTCCTGCAGTTTTCCTCAGTCCTGGAAGCATGCAGAAATCGTGGCGATTCCGAAGATGGGGAAGGATCTGCGGCATCCCGTGAACCACAGACCTATTAGTTTACTGCCGGCCGTCTCCAAGGTCTTTGAAAGGGTGTACATCAGGCGGCTGCAGCGCCACGTCGACGAGGAAGGCCTCCTGCCCGAAGAGCAGTTCGGATTTCGCAGGGGCCACTCGGCCGTTCATCAACTCCTTCGGCTGGTGGAAGATGCGTTCGTCGCCCTCGAGCAGCGCGAGTTCTTCGGCGCGGTGTTCTTGGACGTGTCGCGCGCTTTCGACAGTGTGTGGCACCGCGGACTCTTGTTCAAACTGTTTGAACTTGGGGTCCCGACGTCGCACGTACGTCTCATCGCTTCCTATCTTGCCGATCGGACCTTCCATGTGCGGGCCGCGCAGGGCTTGTCCTCCGTCCGCCGCATCAACGCCGGTGTGCCACAGGGCTCGGTCTTGGGGCCACTCCTGTACTCGCTGTACACGTCTGATGCGCCGAAGATCGACCGTGTGCGGCTCGCCCTGTACGCGGATGACACGGCTCTCTATACCAGGAGCCTCAATGCCGCCGTCATGCGCCGCCGTCTGCAGCTCGCCGTTGACACCCTGGCAGCCTGGGCAGTCGAGTGGCGTCTCCAATTCAACGGTGTCAAGACCCAGTTCCTGATCGTCACCAGGCGCCTTGTTCCTGCAGGTTTTCAACCGCTCACCGTCGGTGGAAGCCCTGTCCCGTGGCGCCCAACGGCGCATTACCTCGGCGTCACCATCGACCGCCGACTCACGTGGGTTCCGCATATCCGCGAAGTGAAGGCCAAAGTGCGGAACCGGCTCCGCACCCTGTACCCGTTGCTGAACCCCGACTCCCACCTACCACCGCGGCTGGGCATCACCCTGTACAAGGCGCTGCTCCGTCCTGTACTCCAATACGCCGCGGTCGTCTGGGGGAACGCCGCCGACACGAACCTGAAGAAGCTGGAGACACTGCAGAACCGCATCCTTCGGCTCGCCCTACACCTGCCTTACGATTTTCCCACCGCTCATCTTCACGACGTCGCGGAAGTGCCTCTGCTCCGTGACCTCTTCCAGACGACCGCCCGCACCTTTTACGACCGTGCTGGCCGGTCGCGCAACGCCGAAATCCGGACGCTGGGCCGCAAACTGCCGCGCAGCGTCACCACCCGCTGGCCACACCTGCTCGCTATATAGCTAGCTCTGCAGACCTGTGCTGAGGAGACCCCCAAGAAGACATCCCACATATGAAGACGCAACATCAGCATGCATGGGAGGCAAAGCATTAACTGCTGCGAACTCCATCATACATCGGAGGCAAAGTTATCTCCGTGCAGATCCACGCGACGACCAGAAGGCAGTTCGCCACGCCGCCTGGACTCCTAGGGATCTGCCATTCCCGGCCGCAACATCCACGCGTCTCGTCTGGTGGTAGCTTCTGACTGTGGCTCAACAGTTTTGTCTGACGATCGTCTGGCTCCCTGAACAGCTTTGTGGTGATGCTGTGGCGACAACTCTTTTGTAGTTTTGTTTCTGTTCTTTTTTTTAACTTTCTCGACCGTTTATTTTGTTATTGTTCTCTTATAAGATCCGAAGTGTGATCGATACTTGCTTTTGTGCTTAAATTGTTTTTCGCTTCGACTAATTTGTCTACGTCAGCAATGCTGTTGTTTATTGTTTTTTCTAATAAAAAGAGACTGAGGAATGGCGTTCGCGTTTTTCCTCTCTCATCGCAAACACAACGCACTGCTCACATGAATGTGGCTGTAGAAACGCTTTGTTCCCATGTTACAAACCATTTTCTCCAACTCATTACACATGAGAAACATACTACAACATAATGTTAGAATCATCCATCCTCACGCAAGTGTTGAACCAAGTCATCAACAAAGAATCTCTGTCAGTGTTTGTGGCAGCATTGATGGTGGCAGTCTGGTAGGGCCTCATTTTCTTCCACACAGGCTCCACTGTCATGTCAGAGTTAATATCCGTCGGTTACTAAATAACAGGTGCGATGACGGATGGTTAGGTAGAGATGGACCAGTTGCCTTGCCTCCACGCTCTTCGGACCTAAATCCAATGGACTTTTATTTGTGGGTACATGTGAAAGCTCTTGTTTATGGAACCCGAGTATAAGATATTCAGAGTCTCTGAGAAGGTGTTATGGAAGGCTGCGAAACCTTACGCAGTGCTCCAAGATTCACTACGAGGCGGGTTGATGTTTTTATCAACGCCCAGGGAGGGCATATTGAGCATCTCCTGTGAGGGAGAATTGCACGTGCTACGCTGGTATGTTGTTTGTGTGCCTTTCCCACGTTTAATGAGTTGGAAGAAATGGTTGTAACACGGAAACAAAGCGTTTCCAGACCCATGTTCGTACAACGTAACTTCTTCGTCGCAGGAAGGTGTCCTGCAATTTGTGCCGCACATATTTGTTACGCCCTGTATACGCAGTTGAGGACAATGGTCAAAGTTGAAGAGACTTACGAGCTATGGAATCCTCGTTCACCTGTGCCACATAATGTGACGACAAAAAGTCAAAGTCGTGTACTGAAAACAAGAAAACTACGCCGCCTTAATTGTAGCGTTGAAGTTCTAGTAACGGCACTTCATTTCGTGATGTGGAATCAAGAGCGGTAATGGTAATATTTATCTAAACGTTGGCATCTGTAGCATAACACATTCCTAGCTGTGTGGAAATTATATGTGGACTGCTATTAACAAGAACAACTGAAATTAACAGCTAGAAGATAATGTATATGGAGTTCAAAGCATTCCTGGCTTCAAAGACGAGAACATTCAAAGTGCTTAAACAGAGCGATTTAGCTGCTCCTACGACTGGGTTTTATCCAGCCCGTACTGCGTTTAAATGTCACACAGAATATTTTTATATTCTCTTGCTCGCTAGACGTACAGACTTTTTTGTAGAAAATTTAATGCAGTTAAATTTTGTACTGATATACGGTTTTGTTGGAAGCCACGATTTTCGAGTTATTCATGAAAGGCGCATCTGAAGATCACTTTTCTATGCTTTTCGTGAAAAATTCGAATACTACAGCCTCTAGAGAAAGCGGATCCCATTACAAAATTTAATTTCATTAAATCTCCTACAAAAAGGAACTTAATTTTTTTTCTGTAGGACTAATGGTTTGCACGTGGCGAGCGAGTCTGTATAAAATCTTGAGCATTTTACTTGAATTCGTTGCGGGTTGCATAATACCCAGCGGTAGGGGCAGCTGAATCATAGTACATATTCTATATAAACTACATCATTAACGGCGAGGGTGAATCTCTAATAGAATGTAAGCAGAGCTTGAACACCGAAAGGGAAAGAACTGTAAACAGATTTGGAGAAAAGGAAAAAATTTGGCTGTTTATATACTCGTTACAATTTCGTAAAAAATTATGTTTCAGACGATCAAGTTTCAAGTTTATGTAGAAGTACAGTTTATTTCCTTGATTTCAAATAAAGTAAGAAAATAACGCGACAAATTAAATAATAGCATACCCTTAGAAGAGTTTTAGTTTTAAGAGGAAATAGAAATTTCTATTAATTATAAATAAGAAGAATTTAACTAACTAAGGGAAATACGAATGTAGCAGAAATGACGAAATTAATAGATCCAACAGTTCACGGTTCTTGTTAAGATATTTTCGGCTCACAAATGGTCACAGAATGTAAATCTTTACTCTTCAACTTCAGTGACTGTTCTCTATCTGCGAAGAAGGAAGCCTGTGAGTTCGGTACTATATCTCATATTGTGCCACGTCCTCCGCGGTAGCTAGAGTGACATTCCAAAGGATATCACGGTTTCTTATCGCGGGGTCAGGTGAGTTTTGTCACTAGGTCTCTTTCTACTCTGCCCATTCGTTTTCAACAGGAGGAAGCCAGTTGAGAAGAAAAATTTCGTTCTGCCCTGAAAACCACAGCTGCATCACCACTGACGCGTCCACAAGGAACTGATCCTACCAGAAACAGATTACTCGCTCAGGATATAGTTGTCGCACTGGTAAGATGGTTCAAATGGCTCTGAGCACTATGGGACTTAACTGCTGAGGTCATCAGTCCCCTAGAACTTAGAACTACTTAAACCTAACTAACCTAAGGACATCACACACATCCATGCCCGAGCAGGATTCGAACCTGCGACCGTAGCGGTCGCGCGGTTCCAAACTGAATCGCCTAGAACCGCTCGGCCACACCAGCCGGCCGCACTGTTAAGACTATAATATTATTCGTAATATTGGTATACTGGGCAGTATCGAGTCAACCATGTATCTTGTGAAGCACTCCAAGCCCACGGAAACGCATCCAGATCCAAACTCCGTCCAACAAAAGGGCACAGCGAGATTCATTTGGAGATGGAAAGGACTCTTTTTGGCATGTATGCCCGTACTGGACCATCATTCACTAAGGACAACAGGAAGTCGGCGCCGAAACGTATCCACCTATCCAGGAAACGCAGTAGTATGATTAAACTGCACTTAATTTTAAAAAAATTACTTTGGGTTTTATTGGACAAGTGTCCCGCGCACCTACTGTATTCTCCAGTATCTCGTCCGCACCCGGTAGCTGAGTGGTCAGCGTAACAGAATGTCAATCCTAAGGGCCCGGGTTCGATTCCTGGCTGGGTCGGAAATTTTCTCCGCTCAGAAACTGGGTGTTGTGTTGTCCTAATCATCATCATTTCATCCCCATCGACACGCAGGTCGCCGAAGTGGCGTCAACTCGAAAGACCTGCACCAGGCGAACGGTCTACCCTACGGGATGCCCTAGCCACACGACACTTCACTTCTTCCAGTATCTTGATAGTGTTTTATCGATCGTCGCGAACTGCGCTCATGTACGCCGTATTGTGGCCCGCCCTCGCAGGCCGTCAAATTCCCTTACTGCACAAGAGCAAACTACACCATCACAAATAGCCTGTTGACGATGTGGTGTGTCTTGAATACTGCGACTCGACTGAAATCGATGTGACCCAGGTATCTGACATTGCTCGTGAACTGTCATTGGTCATCACAGAACCAATGGTGCGCCTGTATCCCAACTCGCCGTGAAAGACAGTCTGTTGCCGTAAAATAAAAATGTAACTATGTGAATATTTCTCACGTATTATGTCAAATAGAGGAAGTGACTTTAATTTTTCGACTCCAGGGAGGTCATTCTGCATCAGAATGACTTTCAGAGATTTATAGCCAAAATTTCGTCTCATCTTCTGCAGGATATTAGCTGCACATCGTCCAAATGCTTTCATTTAGTGCAATGGAGGGTTTCATAGACAACAAACTGTTGAAGCAGAATAATGTGTGTCTTATGATAAATAACAAAAAAGAAAGAAATACACATGGGTTCTAAGACGAGGCACTTCGCATATAAACCGTGCATGTTGTTTATTCAACTACAGTGACGATTTCCGTGCATTCGTCTACTCAGTTAACATGCACTATGTATGGGTATTGCCAGTATATTCTAGAATGAGATTTTCACTCTGCAGCGAAGTGTACGCTGATATGAAACTTTACTTGGCAGATTAAAACTGTGTGCCGGACCGAGACTCAAACTCGGGACCTTTGCCTTTCACGGGAAGGCGCTCTACCAATTGAGTTACCCAAAGCACGACTCACGACCCATCCTCACAGCTGCAATTCTGCCAGTACCTCGTCTCCTACCTTCGAATCTTCACAGAAGCTCCTCTGCAAACCTTGGCGAACTAGCACTCTTGGAAGACAGGATATTGTGGAGACATGGCTTAGCCACAATCTGGGGGATGTTTCCGGCATGAGATTTGCAGTCTGCAGCGGAGTGTGCGCTGAGATGAAACTATACTGGCAGATTAAAACTTTGTGCCCGAGTTCGAGTCTCGGTGCGGCACACAGTTTTAATCTGCCAGGAAAGTTCCAATATATTCTATTTGCAGAAAATATTTTGTGGCTTTTTCGAAAAGATTTGGAATGCAGAGAATATAAGTTTCATTTAATTTTTGAAGTAATACTTCCCCGTCTGTATGTTTCCAAGATGAACTGAAAATACGCTGTATGTTGCATTTCATTCACGTCAGTTCAGTATGGGACCCTAACTCTGCCTGCGATTCCAGCCTAGCAAGCTTTGTGCTCTCAACTATACAAGTGCTCGAGGAACGCCGCATACAGCAAAATTAATCCGTTCGTGGGAATGCCTGCTACGAAGTCTGTGGAATACCTGGTGGTGTTACGGAACCGGACAGTGCGAATGTGCGTCGGCAACTTCATAGCGTTACTATCCTCTTAAAAATAATATTGTTGTTTCAGACGACAGCTATACCGGAAAATTTACCTGGCACTAGCAAACAAGTCAGCGGGTAGGAGCAAGCCAAGTGACCAATGTGAGCACCTCGCTGTGAAGACACAGACCAAAATAATTATGAGACCAAGAGTACGTGTCGGGGTACATCAGCTGAAACGAAGCAGTGTCACTTGTGGCTTTGGCTGTTGTCAGCCACTCAAGCATGAATGACGAGTGTGATGTATAACGAGAGATATTAAGGCAGCAGTGGAAGAGGCTGAGAGTTCTAAGTGGAGTCACGAAAAGACGAGACATACCGGCAGCGCAACTCAAAGTACAGGGCTGAAGGGAACGCGACAGGTAGATGGAAGGAACTCTGTTCAGCAGGGGACTGGAAGATCTCCAATTTTCTGTTACTGTGATCAGTTTGAGGGAGAACCTATGAACTACTAAGGGTGTTACTGAGACTTAGCACGTCTTTAACAACCACTTGAGTTTAGATATGTAGGCAGGAATTGCAGGCATTAATCCAATAGCGAAACTTCGAAATTAAAGTAAACAAAATTATCCACTCTTAATTACAAAATGAGGTGGCTTCATTAGTACTTAGCGTTAACTTTCTTTAGAGTGTTACCAGTTATTTTGTGTTCTCACTTCATAGCAATGTACTATGTAATCCAGAATGAGATTTTCACTCTGCAACGGAGTGTGCGCTGATATGAAACTTCCTGGCAGATTAAAACTGTGTGCCCCACTGTGACTCGAACTCGGGACCTTTGCCTTTCGCGGGCAAGTGCTCTACCATCTGAGCTACCGAAGCACGACTCACGCCCGGTCCTCACAGCTTTACTTCTGCCAGTATCTCGTCTCCTACCTTCCAAACTTTACAGAAGCTCTCCTGCGAACCTTGCAGAACTAGCACTCCTGAAAGAAAGGATATTGCGGAGACATGGCTTAGCCACAGCCTGGGGGACTTTTCCAGAATGAGATTTTCACTCTGCAGCGGGTGTGCGCTGATATGAAACTTCCTGGCAGATTAAAACTGTGTGCCCGACCGATATGGTAGAGCACTTGCCCGCGAAAGGCAAAGGTCCCGAGTTCGAGTCTCGGTCGGGCACACAGTTTTAATCTGCCAGGAAGTTTCATACTATGTAATATTTGTGTGTGCCAAATATAAGCGAACGGAATCACTGTCGATATGATTCTATTAATTCTTGTGGATTTTCCGGCGTTTATTTGCCTATATTTCGCCTGTCCCTTGAACCGATGCTGGATCTTCAGGAAATGAGCAGTCAGCAGGCACTAGTGAGTCCAAGTCAGTGAATTACCCCTGTCTCCCGAGTATAACATGTTGGAGTGGAGCCGAGGTTTACACTAAAGGCAGCCGGAAGCGATCAACTTTATTTACGTACCTAAGTAAACGGTTGGTACGTCACATGCCGAACACAACGTCAACATTCGTCGGACAGATCACTTCATGACACACAGCGGACACGTGTAACCGAAAAGCTTAACCCAGATGCAATGCCTGGTGGCAAGGTACCGTGTGCCACCATCTCTTGTCCCCTTGCTGGCAAAATGCTGGCGGTGGACCTTCTCCCATTACCAGGATTAGAAGATGTTACTTCTGCTTGGAAAGCCCCTGCATAAGCGTGCTTTTGCGACATTAGTTACGGAGACGGGTACAGCATGGTAAGCAGTTGTATACCCTGCAATGCTTTTCATTCATCTCATTTATCTTGATGCAAATGATCCTTTCCTGTCGAGTGCCATATAAAGACACTGACGAGACAAAACATGATCACCACTCCACGACGAGATGGAAAGCTGCCTGGCGGCGTTGCAGATACGTAAAGCGGTAAGAAAAGTAGAGAGTTGGGTAAAATAAAATATGTCATGCGCCTTAAGATAAGCAAACCAAATTACATCTCCTGGCCCAGGGTCAGCTGATGTAAGTGTCGAGTATGGTTTCCTGCCTTAAAGTGCATGGAGAATATCACCGGGAGAAAAAAGAAAGAAAACACAAACGTCCTCAACGATAATGTCATTTTGTTCACAAATGAAAGGTAGTTCATCGTTGTAAGAATATAACATAAGAAATTCAGAACAATTGAAACACGCATATCACAGTAAAGGATTCCCAAACAGTCGAATCATTACAAAATGTACCCGCTCTGGCGGTAACCCACGCGTGCGTCTTCGCACGCAAACCATCATATAGGTGCCGAATACATTCCAGCGATAAATAGTTCCAAGCATCTTACGCCTTTTGTGGAGATTCTGGAAAACGAGTTAAGTTCCCGCTTCGTCACGTATCATACGTTCTCAGCTGGCAAGAGATCTGATGATGTTGCTGGCCAGGGAAAGTGTTGCGCACCACGGAGAACACGTTGCCTCGCAGCAGCCGTATGTCGACGTGCATTGTGCCGCTGAAAAGCACATCACCTTCCTGATAAAGAAACGGCACTACACAGGGATAACAGATTGTCAATGTAGAGGGCACTGATTGCTTTACTGTGCAGAAACACAATATTTAGTCTCTGTTGACCTATTGTGGACATTGGACAACGGCTTGTTAAATATTCGCCCATCAGGAGTGCAATTAGAAACATTATTTTGTTTTGTTTTCGCTACCTATTTCGGCAATTCATTATGACATCTTCAGGCGAAATATGCACCTCACAAAAGTAATCGATAATGGCATACTGGGACTATAAGTTTCTGGATGTACTGAATAACATATGGCCCCAGTATGCCAATATAGATTATTTTAGAAAGGTGCATATGGGGCCTGAATATGGCATCATGAATTGTCGAAATTGTTAGCGAAAACAAAATAAAGTAACATCTCAGCTGCACAGCTGTTTAGCGTATTTCATTGTTAAACACAATATGTTATCCTGAGTTGTAGCTTACGACCTCCTCGCACCGACGAAGCCTGCAATGGGATCTGTTTGTCGTGGGCAAAAGCTCTCTGGGTTAGACAGCTCGTCAAGTGTACGCCATACACGTATATGACCATCACTCGCATGCACACAGAACCTACTCTCATCACTGAAGACAACAGAGTGCCATTCAACTCTCCAGGCAACTCTTTGACGATACCAGAGTAGCCTTACTTGTCGGTGTCATGCAGTCAGTGGTAGCTTCGCCATAGGCACAGATGACCTTAGTCCTGCTCCAAGCAGACGGTTCTCAATGGTCCCATGTTCAACATGTGCCCGGGTTTCGTCCCTGGATGATGCTCGGTCGGCCATCGCTGTCCACAATTTGCGTGGATCTTGAAGTGTGCTCATACTATGCGGTTGTCCAGAACCTGGTCTACAGGTGTGAAAGCAGATCCGTGTTGAAAGCAGCAACACACCACTGATTCAGTGTGCCCAATATGTGCAGAAATGCGCCGATATGTCCACCCTATTTCCTGCAGGTCGACACTGTGATCGCCTTCAAATGACTGAAGCTCTTCAACAGGAACACATAGTAACTGATGGGACATGGGTGTACCCAAGAATGAATGTTGCAAACACTGTTCACCTCTCTATAGTTACTGTATGCAGAATCATAACAGAGGGTGGACAGACAGGCCTCCTGGAAGCGCTAAGAGCTTGAAAGAGATTAACATGACGTACTCTACACACACTAGCAGACTACAAATCCTACATAAGCGATTTTCGCTCATAACAACCAAATTTGTCCAGGGAGACGTTACAATAGGCACAAGAGAGCATTCAGGACTAGCTTCAACATGCTGTTATTGGTACAGGGTATCTCACGACTACGGCCCCTGCTACAGCAGGCCCAGCCCGTGTCTTATAGGTGAAGGACGGAGGGAAAGTTACGCGGACAGATTACACCTCCCATCAAACATCTCCCATCCCCATTCTCCCACCCCCACCCATGGCGCTCCCGATCTACCGAAATAGGACATCGGCCACCATATCAACGACAACAATCGACAGTAAGGAGATCACCGCTGATAGGCACAGAAAATCTGCGACATGCTGAAGCGAGCAACGCCTCTGGGTAAGCGGCCCGATCAAGAATACAATGAAGTGATTCCGAAGATGAAGAGATGTGTCTGACAGAGTCCGAACCGGACACCGTGCACAAATGTAGAAGAGGCAAACCCACACAGGAGACAATCAATGAAGCCAACCTCAGAGAAGTCATCAAAAAATTCCACGAAGAGAAGACTCATCATCATAGTCAGCGCCACCGTGATACTCGAGCAAATCACTAAGTATGTCCGAAAAGACCAATCGTCATAAATCATTCCGATATGGAACTTGTGTTCTGAACATCATGGGCCAAAACTGAAAGAATCACAGCCACTGACGCCAAACCAGAGACTTCAAGAACAAACTGGGTGTCTGCACTGGTCGTGTGACACGCCTCCAACCACAGAGAGGTAAACGAAACGACAGAGAGCGCTATTTTTGGAGATTTTCGAGCGAGCTCCAAGAATAAGCATATAAAGCATTGGGATACCATGGACGATTACAGAAGGGAGAATTATTTCGTGGAGAGTCAAAAGATTAAATTCCGCAATCACCTGTCGCCAGCTCACCATAACCTGAAAGGGGCGACGAAAGCGTTTGAAGGTGCTGCTTGTTTCCTTAGCCAATCGGACGGTGAGGTGGCGCTTGTGGGACGCAGAGGATGCGTCTAGCACTGCTTAACATTCTCCAGAGACCTCCAACTCTACTCTGGGCAGAGTGGCTCGCCCATACTACCCCTCTCACTCCCCTCCAAACTATCCATCATTTTGTCTCTCATTGCATCCTGCTTACAGTTAGGCTTCCCAGGATTTGCCTTTTGCTTCCATCTTCTGAGGATTATTCCTGATTCACACATATAGAAAGAATTGACTGATGACCTTGCAGTTTGGTCCCTCTAACTCCAGCAGACAAACAGCCATTCCATCCCTAGTAAATCGATGTCGAAAGCAAGCTTGGTGTTGACGGCAACTTTGCCTTTAAGATGTCCAGATTCTATGAACCTGTTAGGGTCGAGCCTTCTGAAGCGAAGTGGTAGCCAAACGTTATTTCCAAGTGTTTCTTAACTAAGCATTCCACGTGGTAAATCCATTGCATGCCCAGTATTCCCAGTAGCGCACGTCTTCTCAATAAAACGCCATTAACGTAGCTTCTAGCGTCCACTACGTCGTTTCGTTCCTATTACAGTATTTCCTCCTGATACAAATGCTTTTCACTAACAAGGGCACCGGACAGTGTGGTCCTCTTTCATTTTATTAATACTTATACAGTCCGAAGACCAGTGCCAGGACAGCAATTTCTTAAAGCACAACGACGCGCTTCTGAAAGAAAACTTGAGAAAAAGGAATGCATTTGCAGGTTAGAAGACTTCCGAGCACTTTTAACTATAAAACATTCACAGTTTTGCGCGTAGCGTAATGTGATTTCAATCGTAAAGTCCCTCGTCTTAATTTCACCAGCAACAAAAAGCTCTGGTTGTCAAATATCGAATCATAATTTTAATGAAACTACCATCTCTTTACCTTTAATTACTATTCGTATGAAAATACGAAACTTCAAACAGAAAATGAAATACATTTAATTTCCAGAGATTGAATTGTATTATTGACGGATATAATTTTTTTTTATTTAACGAAAAAGTATTTCAATTGTCCTCATTCAATTTACACACATCAAAATAAGTTTTGCATCACCCCGGTTCCCAGAACTACTGAAGATAGACGTTGACTGTGGATACTGCATCACAGACACATTCCCTTGGACTGATCAGAGATGTCACTAAACCCGCCCAAAGATGTAAAGAACCATGCATGAGCAGCTACTATTACATAGACGGGGAGGGTCCGATAGCCGATCAGTTCCAGCCATTCCATCACGAAGGAAGTACATTGGTCGTGTTGTCAGTAGTTCAAACATGCCTAGACGGTCACTACCGTGGTTCGCCCGCGTCCGCATTGTTACTTTGTGCCAAGAAGGGCTCTCAACAAGGGAAGTGTACAGACGTCTTGGAGTGAACCAAAGCGATGTTGTTAAGACATGGAGGAGATACAGAAAGATAGGAACTGTCGATGACATGCCTCGCTCAGGCCGCCCAAGGGCTACTACTGCAGTGGATGACCGCTGCCTACAGATTAAGGCTCGGGGGAACCCTGACAGCAACGCCACCATGTTGAATAATGCTTTTCATGCAACCACAGGACGTCGTGTTACGACTCAAACTGTACGCAGTAGGCTGCATGATGCGCAACTTCAATCCCGACGTCCATGGCGAGGTCCATCATCACAACCAGGACACCATGCAACGCGCTACAAATGAGCTCACCAACATGCCGAATGAACCGCTCAGGATTGGCATCATGTTCTCTTCACCGATGAGTGTTGCCGATGCGTTCAACCAGACAATTGCCGGTGACATGTTTGGAGGTATCCCTGTCAAGTTGAACGCCTTAGACACACTGTCCAGCGAGTGCAGCAAGGTGGAGGTTCCCTACTGTTTTGCGGTGGCATTATGTGGGGCCGACGTACGCCGCTGGTGGTCATGGAAGGCACCATAGCAGCTGTACGATCCTCCGACCGATAGTGCAACCATATCGGCAGCATATTAGCTTATTGGCGAGGCATTCGTATTCATGGACGACAGTTCGCGGCCCCATCGGGCATATCTTGTGAATGACGTCCTTCAGGCTAACGACATCTCTCGACTAGAGTGGCCAGCATGTTCTCCAGATATGTATCCTTTCGAACATGCCTGGGATAGATTGGAAAGGGCTGTTTATGAGCGACGTGACCCACAACCACTCTGAGCGATCTACGCCGAATCACCATTGAGGAGTGAGACAATCTGGACCAACAGCGCCTTGATGAACTTGTAGACAGTATGCCACGACGAATACAGGAATGCATCAGTGCAAGAGGGCAAGTTACTGTGTATTAGAGGTACCGGTACGTAGAGCAATCTGGACGACCACCTCTGAAGGTCTCACTGTATGGTGGTACAACATGCAATGTGTGGTTTTCATGAGCTATAAAAAGGGCCGAAATGATGTTTATGTTGATCTCTATTCCAATTTCCTGTACAGGTTTCGAAAGTCTCGGAACCGAGATGCTGCAAAACTTTTTTCGATGTTTGTAAGTTCCATCGCGAATAACGTTCGGAATAAGGCATACACTGACCACTCAGAACATTTCGACCAGCGACCTTCTGTCGATAAAACTCGTCCGGGCGATACCAGCGTCACCTGGCGAGGGATCTCTACTAGTCAGACACACGCACCGTGCATGCAGTATCAGTGAGCGTGCTGTCCGTGTGTAGGATGGGGAAGCCACACAAACTATTTGAGTCTGACTGAAGGCGGATTGTGACAGCCCGGAGGCTCGGCACGAGCAATTCGGAAACTGCACTACTTCTCGGGTGTTCGACGAGTGCTGTGGTGAGTGTCTTCAACAGGTGGCGAAACCAAGGTGACACCACGTCCACACGTCGTGGGTTTCGGCTGCCATCCTCATTACAGATATTCGATTTCGTAGGTTGGGCACACTGTTAGGCTGTTAATACGGGACAGGCAGTGAATTGTAGTGGAGCTAGCATCAGAATTCAATGCTAATCAGAGTACAAGTGTGTCTGAACACACCGAGCAACGAACACTCCTAACGATGGGCATCCGCAACCGATGACCCATGCATGTGCTAATGTTACCACCACAGCATCGGTAACTACGACTGAAATGGGTACTTGAGCATTGGCACTGTACGTTGACTCAGTGGCAGAGCATCGCAAGGTCCAGTAACGTTTTCATCATGCTGATGGGAAGGCGCGAATCCGCGTCTTCCATGGGAACATCTCCTTGACACCATTACTACGGGACCGAGACAACTGGCGGCGGCTCCATTATGCTCTGGGGAACATTCACGTCGGCATCCATGGGTCCTCGTGCAAGTCACCATGACGGCCATGTTTCCTGATAGCCGGGGCATTTTTCAAAAAGACAGTAGGCTTTGTCACGAGGCCAGGAGTGTGATGGTTGCAGGAACACGGCGGTGAGTTGCAATTGATGTGCTGCTCTCAAGTCTCCAGGTCTGAACCCGTTCGAACACATTCCCGGAATAGTACCGCTCCCTATAAATGTTCGAATACCCTAACATCAGCTACGGTGAACATGTGCTCTCTTGGAAGAGCATGTGTTGGTTGTATGAGTGCCTCTGCGCATTCCGTAATTAGAACAGCAAGCAGTTCGTCTCGCGGATTCACTCTTCGTTTGTACACCTTAGACTTCATTCGAACCCATAAACAATACCGTAATGGCATAACATGTGGCGATATAGGTGGCACGTTAATGGCCTATCATGGCCAATGTTAATCAGGTTTTCTTCGGCTGCCAAAGGAGGTTTCAAGAAATGCATGCGAACAAGCATTACAACTCTCATAGCAACAGAAGGCACAAAAGTGCACAAGCTCCTATACGATTTTATAACAGATGGTCAAATAAGACTATATAGAGAAATAATTTGTTTACTTTATTATTATTAAATATGCTAATTTACCTAGATTGTTTACTTAAGTTTAGTTTAAATGGATCAGCAAACGAATAAAAAAATTTCGAGAAATTCTGTCCCGTCATTCGCTCTTCTAAAATGACTGAAACTGATAATGTGTTACTGATGATGCTTCTCATTACAGATACACTACCCATTCAGTGTGTTCTATCCCGGACATCTTCGGAATAGGACATATGTCAAAAAGAAGCTTCTTGCTTTGTGTGGTGGTTCCTGTCATGTGATTAAGTACTGTCCATTACTTCTGCGGCAACCTGCACACAACTTTACCAGCAGTGAAAGAAAATGTGAATGAACAAAGGACAACATATGAAGCAATGAGAAAGGGGAAGAAAGATTAAGGGTTAAAATTGAGTCATTAGAGACCAAGCACAAGCTCGTGTTGGAGGAAGACTGGCGAAAATTTAGGACGTGTCCTTTTTTCAGAAGAACCAAATCTTCCATTGGCCTCGTGCTACTTACGGAAACCACGGTGAACCTATGTCGGTGGGTGGACAGAGATTCGAAACTTTAGGCTGCAGAGTGACAGCCCAGGTCCTCACCAGCGCCACATCGCTGTGTAGAACTGTCTAGAGACAGAACTGCAACTTCAAGTACGTGAGGCTTATTGCCTAAGAGGAACCAACACATCTTATTGTGAACAAAACAATTTTATCGCAGTTCTTCAGTCACTAGTTCCCAAAATGTGATCATAACAAATATTGTCTTGTTAGGATGTCGTCCGCATATTACTTTAATGCATTACATGACAATAAATTACTCACCTTCCAGAGCACATTATGTTGATGCCGTGTAACACTAGACTTGATAATATTCTGAATTCGGCGAGGAAATTCCACAAGTTTCTTCAGGTATGCCATGTACAGCTAAAGCCACTGTATGCTGATGCATTGCAGTGTAGTCTGTGACGGCCCATACTTCCGCAGTCAATGCGATGGATGATTAGAAGTTCCTACTTCAGCGGCTGAACAAAGTTGTTAAGGCTTTCGTGGCCGCTCGTTGAGAAGCTGGCTGTTAGCTTCTCTCTCGGGCTTTTCGGCTGACGTTTGTTAGATGGTTTTTTTGACATTTCACCATCACGAGTGGCTGACATTGTCAGAACTCCACCATCCATTGCTGGTGATGAGCTGCAATAGTGGCTGAAGCTGTGACTGGCGTTTGTTGGATCGTTTTTTTCTGATGCTTCGTCAGAGCGAATGGCTGGCATTATCAAAGCTTCACCCATCATAACAGTCCATCACCGGCAATGCAGGGTGGAGCATTGAGAATGGCAGACACTCATGCTTGCGAAACTTCAGAAAAATCATCAAACAATCGGCGGCCGAAGAACCCGATACAAAAGCAAAACGGCAGTTTCTTAAGCAGATGTGTTTGTTTCTGTATCCCCCTCTGACCGATCGACACCACAGAGAAAAAGAAATACGTAGAACCAATTCCTGCTGCAACTACATCCTCTGGATCAAATTCCTCATTGGGTCGACGATGCACCTGACGTCGTGTATCACCTGTAAAGGGGGAAAATCGTGATTCGTCCGACCACACTGTAAGTCTCCTATCCACACTGTGTGTCATTTGGCTCACTGAGGACCTGCAGATTTATATGTTGTGGACTTCCCTCTTGCAAGACACCTGACTCGAAATTTACATCAGATACAGTTCCCTTTTGTGTGGTTCACTGGGAAAACTAGTTGAGATGAACCTATATTCCCGACTATAGCAACTCTACTCGAGTTTGAAGCCGATCACTATGGGCGGGGCGTAACAGTCGTATTCGGTCCTTATCAGGATTGTTTCGAGAGCACAGCCCTTACGACGTGTTACGCGGCTGTGGGTGGTGCACCGTTCGTTCCTTGTAGACACGTTGGATATTCGCTTTGATTCATCAACAATTCGGGTAACGTCATTTGAGGTATGGACGTGAACAGAGCCACACACGTCGATCCTTTCTCCTTCTGTGTCACGTATTCGCGTTGACCTACCTACGCAGCTCCGCTGATTCAATAAAACCGTCTGACACGCACACACACACACCACCGTCGTAGCTCGTGTCAGAGGTGGAGAATCACGTGAGCGCCTGCTACCAATTCTGCAGCAACCACTGCTCTCAAAGAGACTTCCTTGCTCTTTTAAGCGACTATCTCGGAAAAAGGACGTGGATATGTCGGCGTGTAGGCTCATTTAATAAACTGAAAATAACTCCACTACGTAAGCACGATCTCACTGAAGTTATTCTGCCTACTCACACAAGAGAACTGGACAGAAAATGATGGTTCGGCGCTTCTGCTAAATGAAAAGCGCCAAGCGCTCGTAGAGGGGGAAACTGTCTTTCCCAGAAAAGTGCTGTAGTTGGCGTAGAAGATGAATGGGAACGAATTTCCCTTCTAGCAGTGTAGAACAGTGTGAAGTATTTTGCGTAGGTTCTGTTCAAACGCTTTTCTTGCGTTACCAACTAAGGACCACGACATTCAACTATTTCGTTTGGAGTGGGCTTTGACGTTTGCCCAGTAGTTACGCATCCTCTGTCTATGTTGTTCCTTCGTGTCCTGTGTCCAGAGGGCACCAGTCTTCTTTCTCGATAGTCTGTCCTGGAACCTCTTTTGTCTAATATGCTTCCTGAGTATTGTCTGATCCTTCAAGTTTCCTTCTGTTATTCCCAGTTCCTGAAGATCTTTCTCCAATTCCATCAACCATGGTGACTTGGTCTTCCTCTTTTGCCAGTAAGAGAGAAACTGATTGGTCAATCACGATGCATCCTGTAAACGTGTCCATAAAATGCTAGACGTCTTTTCGTAGCTACATCTGCGATTCTTTCGCAGTACTCGTAGAGCTCTCGGTTGGCTCTCCTTTTATAACTGTCGCCTTTCATGACAGACCCCAGTATCTTCCTCATTATCTTTTTCTCCTGGATTTCTAGCTTTTCAGTAAGCCCCTTCCTATTGAGTATTAAAGAGTCTGAAGCATATGGGGCTTCAGGACGGATGACCGTCTGGTAGTGCTTCAGTTTAATGTTATGGGAGTGAAATTTTTTTATTATAAGTATTCTTGGTCAGCTGGTGTGTCAGCTCTAGCTTGTTGACTCGAGTTGATAGTACTATTCTTTCAGATAGATTAGGTTCCAGCCATTCTCCCAAGTACTTAAACCTGTTGGTTTTCTTGCGTTCCTATTATTAATAATCCATTTCCGTATTCGAATGGTGTTAACGTACTTTGTGTAAAATACACACACAGGCAAGTGAGTGCACTTTGTCATCAGTGATTCAAATAAGCCGCTGCAGAGGGTCGGTATAACTTTTCAAACACCCTGCAGCTGATTCTTGTGAATTCGCCTGCTTGCTCTTCAGTTCGCAGATGTATGAAGGAGAGAAATGCATGACCCCAATCTGACAACGTTTCTTCTCTCGCGATTCTACCATCACCACCACCCACCACCACGACCACCACTACTACTAGAAAATAATTTATCCTTCAGTTCCGTTCTATTGCACATAGAGGTGCGTAACGCAGCAAGTTGTTGCGAGATGACATTCGTTGCAGTAAGGCACGCAGCCGTTTGGTACGGTGGCTCCAGGATGGCTATGTTTATTGTGGCTTTGTTCACAGCGCAGCTGACGCTACCTGCCGTGAGAACTGCATTGTGTAACAGTCAGTCAATACGAAGATTCAGACCCGCTACGAATCTAAATATTCCATATTAGTTATTATCCGATTTTGTTCTAATTTACTACACAGCCGTGTTTTATTAATGGAACGATACTGTCAAAATTTCAGATTTTTATTTATTATAGTTCCGGAGATAAAGCAAATTACCTAAAAATCCTAAAACAAATGCTTGTTTCTTAAAACCATGTTAGAAAACAAATACAGATTGATTTTTATTATCATTTGAAGCCATTACAGCCGGCTGGTGAGGCCGAGCGGTTCTAGGCGTTTCAGTCTGGAACCGCGCGACCGCTACGGTCGCAGGTTTGAATCCTGCCTCGGGCATGGATGTGTGTGATGTCCTTAGGTTAGTTAAGTTTAAGTAGTTCTAAGTTCTAGGGGACTGATGACCTCAGCAGTTAAGTCCCATAGTGCTCAGAGCCATCTGAACCATTTTTTGAAGCCATTACAAATTGACCGGTGCATAAAATTCAGTTCATTAGAATTTTGTTTTTTTAACACTTCAGTCACTATGCATTACGTAATACAAAAATCGGTCAAAATTATTATTTGATTATATTTTGTTGTGTGAGTGTGTGAGAATGATTGAGAGAGTATATGTGGGACATACGTTAAAACTTAATATACCATTTTTTATAAAACCTTGTACAAATAGACAGTGGGAAAGTTATGGTGCAACCATGATTCCGATGACGTATGTCAGTGTGAGCTTGCTTTTGTATAAAGGCAGCCAGAATCAAAGTTAGAGGCGGAATAAGTTTATTTATCAATTTGGAGAATAATTCGTACTTCGCTTATTTTGATTAAACAATATACTAGAAATTGAAGTTTTATTGACGTTAATTACTATCAGATTATTGATTGGATAAGGCAAGTTATGCCGCGAGAATGATCTGGAAGGAACATTCTGATTAGTCGTTTAGATCAACAGCCAATCAGAATTAAGCTGTTCCTTCACGAATATAGTGGAGTGGGCAGTGAGTAGAGTAGTTCGAGACAGTCGCTTGCTAACCGGCCTACGGATAACACCATGTTAGATAACTCCGTAAAAATACTCTGGAAAGTAAAGAAATAGTGAGTTAATTGCGGTTCGAATACCTCGTGACTGAAGCGACGGGAGTTACGAACATTTTAATGAAAGTGTGGTGTTTCTAAATTAAATAGTCGTCGTAACAATTGCGTGTGGCATGTTTCGTGCTCTGTAAGTAATGCTTTAGCGACCACTTCTTTCGAAGAAGACCAGTGAAACGACCGAATGTTTAAGTCGCGAACAGTTGTGGGTCTCTGACTGTTAGAACGTGAAAATTAGTCGGGTCGGACTTGCAAAAATTCTGGCGGTTTTTCGAGTGAAACCATGTTGTACAGACAGTGAACTTTGAATGATAGAGTATTACCATAGTAAATACGGACTTGATAGCCACTGCATGTGTTTGCATATGAATGAAAAGTAGATTCAATCTAATTTTAAATGCTTTCTGCAAGTAGACTGTATCCTCCGAACGCCCAATTTTTTTAAAAATGAACTTTCAGGAACTGACTTTCAACTCGAGTTGCGCGGCCTCTGTGTGGTAGGTATTAGGTAGTGGCTTCATCAACGCTGCTTAACACTGCCTAGCACGTATCTGCTACTACACAGTGAAGGGACGTCGGAAAGAAGCATATCGAGGTAGGTGGACTTTCGATAAGTGAAAGAGAGAACGCAGACGACCGACCCCTCCCCGCCGCAGGTGGCACACACATTTAATATAACTTACAATTATACCTACATCTACATCGATACAATGATAATCGTACTTAATGGCCTGGCAGATGGTTCATCGAATCACTTTCACAATAATTCTCTGTTATTCTACTATCGAACAGCGAGCAGAAAAAAAGGAACAACTAAAACTTTCCCTCATTTTATTATGATGATCACTTCTTCCTACACTCCTGCAAATTGAAATAAGAACACCGTGAATTCATTGTCCCAGGAAGGGGAAACTTTATTGACACTTTCCTGGGGTCAGATACATCACATGATCACACTGACAGAACCACAGGCACATAGACACAGGCAACAGAGCATGCACAATGTCGGCACTAGTACAGTGTATATCCACCTTTCGCAGCAATGCAGGCTGCTATTCTCCCATGGAGACGATCGTAGAGATGCTGGATGTAGTCCTGTGGAACGGCTTGCCATGCCATTTCCACCTGGCGCCTCAGTTGGACCAGCGTTCGTGCTGGACGTGCAGACCGCGTGAGACGACGCTTCATCCAGTCCCAAACATGCTCAATGGGGGACAGATCCGGAGATCTTGCTGGCCAGGGTAGTTGACTTACACCTTCTAGAGCACGTTGGGTGGCACGGGATACATACGGACGTGCATTGTCCTGTTGGAACAGCAAGTTCCCTTGCCGGTCTAGGAATGGTAGAACGATGGGTTCGATGACGGTTTGGATGTACCGTGCACTATTCAGTGTCCCCTCGACGATCACCAGTGGTGTACGGCCAGTGTAGGAGATCGCTCCCCACACCATGATGCCGGGTGTTGGCCGTGTGTGCCTCGGTCGTATGCAGTCCTGATTGTGGCGCTCACCTGCACGGCGCCAAACACGCATACGACCATCATTGGCACCAAGGCAGAAGCGACTCTCATCGCTGAAGACGACACGTCTCCATTCGTCCCTCCATTCACGCCTGTCGCGACACCAGTGGAGGCGGGCTGCACGATGTTGGGGCGTGAGCGGAAGACGGCCTAACGGTGTGCGGGACCGTAGCCCAGCTTCATGGAGACGGTTGCGAATGGTCCTCGCCGATACCCCAGGAGCAACAGTGTCCCTAATTTGCTGGGAAGTGGCGGTGCGGTCCCCTACGGCACTGCGTAGGATCCTACGGTCTTGGCGTGCATCCGTGCGTCGCTGCGGTCCGGTCCCAGGTCGACGGGCACGTGCACCTTCCGCCGACCACTGGCGACAACATCGATGTACTGTGGAGACCTCACGCCCCACGTGTTGAGCAATTCGGCGGTACGTCCACCCGGCCTCCCGCATGCCCACTATACGCCCTCGCTCAAAGTCCGTCAACTGCACATACGGTTCACGTCCACGCTGTCGCGGCATGCTACCAGTGTTAAAGACTGCGATGGAGCTCCGTATGCCACGGCAAACTGGCTGACACTGACGGCGGCGGTGCACAAATGCTGCGCAGCTAGCGCCATTCGACGGCCACCACCGCGGTTCCTGGTGTGTCCGCTGTGCCGTGCGTGTGATCATTGCTTGTACAGCCCTCTCGCAGTGTCCGGAGCAAGTATGGTGGGTCTGACACACCGGTGTCAATGTGTTCTTTTTTCCATTTCCAGGAGTGTATTTATATATATATATTTCTTTGCATTGTAATGACAATTTTTGTATATATGCAGCTGGCATGCCGCTCGCATCTCGTGGTCGTGCGGTAGCGTTCTCGCTTCCCACGCCCGGGTTCCCGGGTTCGATTCCCAGCGGGGTCAGGGATTTTCTCTGCCTCGTGATGGCTGGGTGTTGTGTGATGTCCTTAGGTTAGTTAGGTTTCAGTAGTTCTAAGTTCTATGGGACTGATGACCATAGATGTTAAGTCTCATAGTGCTCAGAGCCATTTGAACCATTTTTGAGCTGGCATGCCATACGTTAAATGAATAACTACAGACTTCAGTTATACCCACGGTGTTGTTTCGTACCTTTTCTTCTGGACGCACCTTACAGTATGTTGTCCATGACACTCCCTTCTACCACTGCACAAAAATCTGCTACTACACGATTTTTCCCCATTTCCCACCGGCTCTGGTCTTCGTTGACTGGACCCTTAGCGTCCCGGCGTGGTCTCCAGGGGAGTGTGCGCCTTTGAAAGCAGCGAGGTGAGATGAGGCGTGGCGAGCTCAGGTCCTGAATGGGGCGCAGCCTCCAGCGGGCTGCGCTCTGTGCGGCGGCCTAAAAAGTTCAAAGGTTGCCGCGGGGCGCGCTCTAATTCCCCCAGAGTGCGCTGCGCCTCAGACTACGAGTCCTGCGACGCTGTGGCCAGCCTAAATGTTTCGGGAACTTCGTGATTTACTCCCCTAACCCTGGCTGCTTCACCGCCGGTCCTGCCGAGGGATACGCGGGGAATCTATTCTTTAAAAAAAAATAAAAACTAAAAAAAATAAAAAAAACGAAGAAATTGTGTGTTGCAAGAAGAAGATGATTATCTACGAGTTTCGACATGGATATACGAAGAAGAGTCACAAAGTTTCGTTTATCACCTCGAAAAAATCAAGCTGCGAGCACGAAATTTTTCTACTCAGCCTTGACTTATTCATCCTTGAATGCGACACACTTTTCCCATCGATGGATAACTTGGGGAGAGAGCTTGGTTGTAGAGTTCTGTATTTTCGTTGTTCACTAAGCGTTCCTTCTTGAAAAACGTCTCTGCGGTGGTTTCTATAATAGAGGAAGAAGTCGCTGCGTTCCATGTCTGGAGATTAAAACGTGGTGTAGTGAGGAGGGGGGAGGGGGGAGGCGGACCGTGGGGCAAAAATTTCACAGTCCAGACAAGCATCGTGTGGACTACGTGCTGCGTGGAATAAACGTTGCAAAGCGATATCAGGTGGAACGAGCATCTGATAGCTGTGGTAGGGAAAGTAAATGACTGACTTCGGTTTATTCGAAGAATTTTAGAAAAACGTGGCTCACCTGTAAAAGAGACCTTATATGCGACGCTGGTGTGACCTATTCTTGAGTACTGTTCGAGTGTTTGGAATTCGTACCAGGTCGGAGTGAGGGAAGACATCGAAGAAATTCAGAGGTGCTCTGCCTCATTTGTTACTGGTAGGTTCGAACAACGCGTAAGTGTGTCGAGATGCTCCGAGAACTCAACCAGAAATCCCTGGAGGGAAGCCGACGTTCTTTTCGAGGAACACTATCGAGAAATTCTTGAGTTTCTCCCGGCGTATTTGATAATCAAAATATCCACGGGTGTATTGCCGGTCTATAGTGTCCAACGGGCACAATATTTCGGCGATCATACATGTCGCCATCATCAGGTGAACTGACGGACTGAGCTCCTGTGAACGTGCCGGCACGGAGATCCGTACGCTATGGCTGCTCAGAGGGAACTGGGTTCGGTTGCTGCTGCTGCCGCCTGACAGGGACAGATGAGCCCCTGTGGGCCGGTGGAGTCCAAGCCGGAAGGCTATGCCTCCAAACTGACGGAGCGTGTGATGTGGCCTGACGTCATGTGCGAAGTCCTGTCAGTCTGCGGGGACGGTGTGCTGGACGTGCTGGCAACTCAGTGGTTGCGAAGCAGGTGGGGCCATCTGGTTGCGTTAAGACGCTGCACTCGGTGGCCCAGGGCTCGAAGGAGCGGGTTCTCGGACTGTGCGGACGTCTCGTAAAAGAGCCGTGCAGCCTGATGAAACCGTTCTCGAACAGTAGGAATGTTGGAGAGGCGGTTAAGGTTGTCCGACGGGAAGTCCCGAGGGAGGTGCAATGCCAGACGTAGAATCCGGTTCTGGAGGCGTTGTAGACGATCGACATGTGTCGCTGCTGCATTGCCCCAAACCACAGCGGCGTAGTCGATAAGCGGACGGATAAGAGTAAGATAGAGCGCAACACCCAGTTCCGGCGGGAGCGCAGGTGTCGGATTGAGAAAGGGGTAGAGTTGAGACAGTCGACCCCTGACCTTTTTGACGACGTCGTCGATATGGTGCCTCCACGTGAGCCCTCTATCCAGCGTCACACCCAGGTACTTAGCGGTATTGCCCCAAGGTACGGCGGTTCCCCTGATGGTGATCTGCGGGAGGTCGGCAGGGATATGCTTCTTGGTGATGAGGAGGGCTTGCGTCTTAGCCCCATTGAAGCTGAGGCGCCACCTCCTGGCCCACTGACTAAGTGAGTCAGCCGCTGCCTGCATGCGTCGTTGGAGCAGAGCTGCATTCATGCTGCGCGTGTACATCGCCGTATCATCCGCGTAGAGGGCGAGGTGGACCCTGTCCATTCGCGGCATGTCTGCGGTATACAGGATGTATAGTATGGGGCCGAGGACGGAGCCTTGGGGAACTCCAGCCCTAACCCTGCGGCGCGTCGACAGAACCTCCGTGCGTACATGAAAGCTTCTGTCGGCGAGGTAAGATTGTAAGAGACGGACATGCGGCAGGGGCACACCGAGGTCCAGAAGCTTGAAGAGAAGCCCCTCATGCCATACAGAATCGAACGCCCGTGAAACATCCAGGAAGACGGCTCCGAAATATTCCCGCCGTTCGATGGCATCAAGGGCCTCTTCAACGAGGCGAAGCAGTTGGTGGGTTGTCGCGTGTCCAGGACGAAAACCACATTGTTCGTCCGGCAGGAGACGTTCGTCCCTGCTCAGAGGGAACTGGGTTCGGTCGAGGCGGTGGCCGATTTAAATACCCTCCGCTCGCGGCGCGCTCCCTCCGCCGTCCGCGCCCCGCGCCACGGTCGCGCGGTGGAACAGATTGTGACGGCGTCTGAGATGACGTCGGTGTGATGGCTCTGTCCGCCGTGGTCGTCACAACTACACGTTTGCTCGATTTACTCTTGATTAACCCAATCGCTGGTTCCCAAGCCTTGCTAAGATTATAGCCACAGTCACGGTTTATAAGGTCGTCATTGGTGCGAATTTCGATGGCCTCTCTAACAACGCTGTCCCAGTATCTCGAGGTCTGTACCAGAATCCTCGTGCGTTCATACTCCATAGCGTGATTTTCCGACAAACAATGTTCAGCGACCGCCGACTTGCTCGGATACATCAGTCGAGTGTGCCTCTGGTGTTCACGGCATCGATCCTCGACGGTACGCATCGTCTGACCAATATACGACTTGCCGCATTGATACGGAATCTGGTACACGCCGGCCTTCTTCAAACCGAGGTCATCTTTGGCGCTCCCCACCAGTGCACGAGTTTTATTCGGAGGACAAAACACAGTTCCAACCCGGTGTTTCTTCAGAATGCGGGCGATTCTCCCCGAGAGTGCGCCTGTATATGGGATAAACGCAGTGCCTACCTCCTCCCTCGTGATTTCATCCATCTCCACAGGTTGTGCTGTAGTTGGTGGGCGGAGAGCACGTTGAATCTGCCACTCTGAGTACCCATTTTTTTCGAAATACAGTTCTCAGATGTTCCAATTCCTGGGGTACTCTGCGTCAGAGATAGTGCGCGCCCTATGTACTAGAGTTTTAAGCACCCCATTCCTCTGTGAAGGGTGGTGGCAGCTGCCTGCGTGCAAATACAGATCAGTGTGCGTTGTCTTCCGATACACCCCATGACCTAGGGTGCCGTCAGCCCTTCTCTTGACCAAGACGTCAAGGAAAGGTAATTTACCCTTCGTTTCAGTCTCCACAGTGAATTTGATGTTGGGGTGTATGGAGTTTAGATGTGAAAGGAAGTCAAGGAGTTCATCCATACCATGTGACCAGATGACGACAGGGCTTCCTCCTCGAAGTTCTCCATGTACAAATTCGCTACCACCGGTGAGAGTGGGCTACCCATGGCGACTCCCTCCGTTTGTTCGTAGTATTCTCCATTAAAAATAAAATACGTGGAAGTCAAGACATGCCTAACTGAGAACTGTATTTCGAAAAAATGGGTACTCAGAGTGGCAGATTCAACGTGCTCTCCGCCAAACCACTACAGCATAACCTGTGGAGATGGATGAAGTCACGAGGGAGGAGGTAGGCACTGCATTTATTCCATACACAGGCGCACTCTCGGGGAAAATCGCCCACATTCTGAAGAAACACCGGGTCGGAACTGTGTTTTGTCCTCCGAATAAAACTCGTGCACTGGTGGGGAGCGCCAAAGATGACCTCGGTTTGAGGAAGGCCGGCGTGTACCAGATTCCGTGTCAATGTGGCAAGTCGTATATTGGTCAGACGATGCGTACCGTCGAGGATCGATGCCGTGAACACCAGAGGCACACTCGACTGATGTATCCGAGCAAGTCGGCGGTCGCTGAACATTGTTTGTCGGAAAATCACGCTATGGAGTATGAACGCACGAGGATTCTGGTACAGACCTCGAGATATTGGGACAGCGTTGTTAGAGAGGCCATCGAAATTCGCACCAATGACGACCTCATAAACCGTGACTGTGGCTATAATCTTAGCAAGGCTTGGGAACCAGCGATTGGGTTAATCAAGAGTAAATCGAGCAAACGTGTAGTTGTGACGACCACGGCGGGCAGAGCCATCACACCGACGTCATCTCAGACGCCGTCGCAATCTGTTCCACCGCGCGACCGTGGCGCGGGGCGCGGTAGGCGGAGGGAGCGCGCCGCGGGCGGAGGGTATTTAAATCGGCCACCGCCTCGACCGAACCCAGTTCCCTCTGAGCAGCCATAGCGTACGGATCTCAGTGCCGGCACATTCACAGGAGCTCAGTCCGTCAGTTCACCTGATGATGGCGACATGTATGATCGCCGAAATATTGTGCCCGTTGGACACTACAGACCGGCAGCACACCCGTGGATATTTTGATTACTATCAAGAAAATTTAGAGAACCGCCGTTTGATGCTGATTGCCGGACGATTCTACCGCCGCCAATGTATATTGTGCGAAAGGGCCACTAACACGAGATACGAGACATTAGGGCTCATATCGGTGCACACAGATAGTCATTTTTCCTTCGCTCTGTTTGAAACAGGACTGGAAATGACACGTACTGATACACGGTACAGTACGTCACTCACCTTACGGAGGCTTGCGAAGTATCTGTAGATGTAGATGTAAATGTAGAGCTAAAGAGCTGTCAAGCAGCAAAAACATGCGCTTGGAAAGCTTCCCGTCAGCCTTCTTCTGGACAGTCTGCCGCAAACTCTATTAACACTACATCTTGGAAATCCCGTTTTAAATCATTTCTGGTCAATGACTTACATTCAGCTTACGCTACACACTGTCGTGGTTGTAGAATCAGATCGGCTGATGGGGTAATGAAAGAAGTACACCAATCTTGCCACGACGGCCAAACTGGAGAGGATACAAATTGCGGATTGCCAATAGTAAGAGAAATGTTTGAAATGGAAACTGGTAACACCGAACACAAATGTAACTTTTAGGAAATGCAGTGTTTCTGCACACTGAAGTGACCAATGAAAATTTGTACCAAGGCTTGGATTCAAACTTGGATCTGCTGTCCTTTAGTCGGAGGCCCGAACCTCTACACCATCCTGACACAGAAGCTTTGCACAACTGCACGGACTACTTTCAGATGCTTTCCTCCTCAGTCCAAATTCCCATTCACGCTTCAGACCATTCAGTATTCCCAATAAAAACTAACAGCATTGCAGAGGCTCTTGGAATAGCACCTCAGCATCGAACGAGATTTTTATTCGTCGCTTCAGTCTGCATGAATTTATCATAAAAGATCTCAATCTTTTGGAAATGTGCCTGGAAACGTACGGTTTCACTTGATTGAAGCATAAGTTTCAGGCAGGGTGCCCCACTTCGTTCGATCCTGAAGTGCTACTCCAATACAGCTGAAGAGCCTCTTCAATGCTTTTCGAGATTAGGGGAAATGCACTACTGGCCATTAAAATTACTACACCAATAAGAAGTGCAGAGGGTAAACGGGTATTCATTGGACAGATATATTATACTAGAACTGACATGTGATTACATTTTCACGCAATTTGGGTACACAGATCCTGAGAAATCAGTACCCAGAACAACTACCTCTCGCCGTAATAACGGTCTTGATACGCCTGGGCATTGAGTTAAACAGAGCTTGGATGGCGTGTACAGGTACAGCTGCCCATGCAGCTTCAACACGTTACCAGAGTTCGTCAAGAGTAGTGACTGGCGTATTGTGACGAGTTATTTGCTCGGCCACCACTGACCAGACGTTTTCAATTGATGAGAGATCTGGAGAATGCGCTGGCCAGGGCAGCAGTCCAACATTTTCTGTATACAGAAAGGCCCGTACAGGACCTGCAACATGCGGTCGAGCATTATCCTGCTGAAATGTAGGGTTTCGCAGGGATCGAATGAAGGGTAGAGGCACGGGTCGTAACACATCTGATATGCAACGTCCACTGTCCAAAGCGCCGTCAATGCGAACAAGAGGTGACCGACACGTGTACCCAGTGGCACCCCATACCATCACGCCGGGTGATACGCCAGTATGGCGATGACAAATACACGTTTCCAATGTGCGTTAACCGCGATGTCGCCAAAAACGGATGCGACCATCATGATGCCGTAAACAGAACCTGGATTCGTCTGAAAAATGACGTTTTGCCCTTCGTGCACCCAGGTTCGTCGCTGAGTACACCATCGCAGGCGCTCCTGTCTGTGATGCAGCGTCAAGGGTAACCGCAGCCACGGTCGCCGAGCTGATAGTGCATGGTGGTGTTCGTGGAGATGGTTGTTGTCTTGTAAACGTCCCCATCTGCTGACTCAGGGATCGAGACGTGACTGCACGATCCGTTACAGCCATACGGATAAGATGCCTGTCATCTCGACTGCTAGTGATACCGATTCCATATTCTGCTAACAGTCATTGGATCTCGACCAACGCGCGAGGAGCAATGTCGCGATACGATAAACCGCAATCGCGATAGCTTACAATCCGACCTTTATCAAAGTTGGAAACGTGATGGTTCGCATTTCTTCTCCTTACACTAGGCATCACAACAACGTTTCACCAGGCAACGCCGGTCAACTGCTGTTTGTGTATGAAAGATCGGTTGGAAACTTTCCTCATGTCAGCACGTTGTAGGTGTGGCCACCGGCGCCAAACTTGTGTGAATGCTCTGAAAAGCTAATCATTTGCATATCACAGCATCTTATTCCTGTCGGTTAAATTTCGCGGTGTAGCAATTTTAAAGGCCAGTAGTGTATCAAGTGGGCTGAGGGGTGAATGGCAATTTGGATAGAGGGGGGAGGCGCCTTGTGGTGTACTGGTTAGCGCATCTGTCCAGTTGCGGGAAATCTCTGGATTAGAATCGCAGATTTGGTACAAATTTTCATTCCTCACTTCACTGAAGAAGTCGCTGGAACAATATAGCTTCATTTCATTTTAGGAAATACTTTTTGGGTGTATCTGTCGTGACTCCAGCCTTCTACAGAAGTGAGACGTGGACGATATACAATTCAGACCAGAAACTTTTGAAATATGGCGCTTAAGAAAAATGGTGGTTGCTGGATGGGTAGACGCAATAACTAATGAGGTGTTACTGAAATCGAATTCCTAAGAAAATAATTTATGGCACATCCTGACGAAAGGAAGGGATCGATTTATGCGAAACATCCTTACGCATCAAGAATCGTCAATTTGGTAACGGAAGAAAGTGAGGGGAGTGAAAATTGTATGAGGAAGACCAAGGACTGAATACAGAAAACAGGTTAAAATGGATGCAGGCACCAGTAGATGTGCAGGGATGAACAAGCTCGGACACGATACACTAGCGTGGAGAACTGCAAGGAAACGACCTTCGGACTGAAAACCGGATCAACAACGATATGTTAAGTGAAACTGACGAAGAGCATCTCCAAACAATTCATTTTTGATTTCTCGTCCACAAACGCCGGTGCTTTCGCTAGCGTTGGTTTAGAACCACTGCGAGAACTAGTGAATGACGCAGCCTACTTTACACATACACAGAACACATCATAGCATCAACAAAAATTGGTTTTTGGTTGAATATACGTTATTTCTGCTTGCATAGGGATTACTGTCGAACTGCTATAATTTGTAAATTTGAAAATCAATGTAAAGAAATTCCGTGATTCAGAAACACATTGAGCAAGTCTATCAAAGTAAGTAGTAGATGTATCACTTTTTTCCACCAAGTCGCAGCGAGTTGGGATCGGGAGAAGTATGTCCGCAATTACGAATATTTAAACGGTATTTAATGTTCTGGTATGCGCTTCCTACCTTGCAGAATCCTCCAGAAACCCATGTCAGGAACCAGGTATTCTAACCATTCATTACTGTTTCGTTTCTGGGCTTGTACCATTCTGAGTCACTTTCTTTTTATTGTATACGCCCTTCTCCGGCGGGTAGAGTCAGACATTGAAGATCTATTCTCAAGAAGACTTCGGTTCTTTCCAGTAAAATGCCAGTGAATTGTCTCGGGTGAAGGGGCCAGAACGAGTTGAATGTTTGCAAGGGTAGATTTATAATTCTTGCATTTATTTTACTAGCGAGGTAAATCTCCCAGATACTAATTTAATGTGTATTTCGTTTAGCAAGGTAAGCAGCCAGTAAGTTGCCCGAAGTTAATTAACTAATTTAAACTTGACCTACGCTTCGTTACTGCTAAGGACATGTTACTGGTAAGCAGATGATGCTACTAGGTTGCATTGATTAAAACATGTTACTTGAATCACGAGCTACTGAGTGCAAGTCACACTCCGTAATTTAAGTTACATGTTCACTTTGACTATGCTAACTTAGTGTCACTCTGACGATGCGTCCCAGACAACAATAAGGAATGTAGTGCACGGATGCGCGCAGACATTTATCCATGTGTGGGAAAAATTCGAGAACTGCCAGCTTACCAAAGTGGTCCTCGTCTCCCTGATTTGGTACATTACTGTGTAGCCATGGCAACTGGACAACGGAACTGTTAACACTATGGTTAGACATCGCCATGTATTACACCCCTTATAGTTTAAGAACCATTTACGTAGTTCAAGAAAGTCCAAACAACTGTTTCTCCGTGATATTATCACTTTTTCCTCTCTTGCAGTGCAGGAATTGGTCTCTCGCCTACAGTATAGCACGGCCATGTTCTTCATACTCTGCTTCAGTCACTCTACCGAGTGAAGCTGAGGAAGTACCAGGAAGCGCTGATGGGTTAAATGGAAACCTACCTACTTCTGTGATTAAGATGTGCTGCAGGAGAACGGGCCGTTCGTGTGGAAACAGGGAACGAATGCCAAGCAGGTATAGTGCGGCCACAGTGTGCTGGGTGTTGGAGCTGTGCCTTTCTGTAGCTCGTTAAGGGCTGTACAAGAAAGCGACAGAAAAACGATGGGACGTCTAGTGTCACTTAAACATCAGCAAACTGTCGATTAATCGATAGCAGCTTCACTATCGGAAGTTTGGTTTAACTATCGATGGTCATGACGTTTATAATGTAATTCTTCTTTAACTGACGCGAGAGAAATTGTCGGACCCTGTTATCTCCGTGGCGTGTGGAGTGCACAGGGAAGGTAGGTTGCACGGTGGCAATTAGTCGACATCAAATATTGTGGCGCCTTAGCCAGTCTATGCTGTTTATAAACGTGTGTTGTTAATAGATCGGATGCTGTGGAGGAGGGGACATTTGAGACTGAGTTTCCTTGTTTGTCTTCCAGTGACGACAACGCACGGTCGTGAGCATATCGTACCGATCAGATACTTATGGTCAAAATTACACACGTAAATGACATGGATTCATGAATGTGCATTATACAGATTGTCATCTTCAAATGTGTGAGCCTGCTTGCTTGTAGCAAGGAATACAGATTTATATAAAAAGGCTGTTGTAATACAACGCAGTTAGTAAAGAAAAAAAAGCGACACTTTAACGATTTGTTAAGCGTTTCGATTGCACTGCATACTGCATTTTAAAATAAATACGATTATTATTGTTATTGATTAAACACAACCGCCATTGCTAACTCTTATGTTTCTGAGCCCATATTGTACTTACAAGTATTTTCAATTGTAAATGTTTATAGGATGATTCGAAAACAAAACATCGATGCAATGCTAATGTCTCTGCGTCAGTTCTGAAGCACGAATACCGCTCATACGTTGGTTACCTGTGTTGTGTTCGATTAGCGGAGCTTATTCCTTCAAGGACGCACCAGTTCCCGCAAAACTGAATACAGAAAAAGCACAACTATTCGACTGTCAAGTTTTTTTGTTTGTATGGTGGCTGAACATCGTCATTAAAATGTACAGCTGTATTTATGTGCTATCTGCATGGATGCTGTAGTGCAGTGCATATTCGTAAATCATTCGGGAGAAATGTGTTTCAATGGATGCGACACAAAACTAGCCTCTTCTTGCCAAGAGCTGACGCTGATGTCCGGTAATGTTTGTGTAATAACTCCTAATCCTATATATATTTCTTAAGTTCTTGTCCGTTAATGATGAAATCCCTTGTTTGGAACTTGAGAAGCGGATGAATTAGCTCACCACCATTTTAATTTTTTTAAATTTTTTTCGAGTTTACAGCCTTCTTTGATTAATAATTTTTCTAGCGTCACGAAGAAGAATTCTGATCCTAAGCCTTCTAGCTCTTCGGGGAATCGTAGGAGGTGAGCGCAATGTGCCAACAATGGTTTCTTCGCCACGCCTTTCATTATTTAAACATCCCACAACCACAGGATTATTCTTCGTCACGAAACTATAGTACCACAACTGTTGAATCGCTGTCGTTGTTAGCTGTGAGACAGAGAAAACAGTCATTTTTGAGAACATTTCTCTTAAAGAGCAGAGGTTTGTTTAATGCTTAAAAATCACCATGAACAGTTACAGCAGCAAGAAACGTCGTTTTTTTATGAGGATACTGGTTTCGGTCTGTTTTAGACCATCTTCAGACCTACCACCATGATGGTAGACGGTGGTGGTGTACGGAGCAGGCGCTACGACTCTACGAACGCTAACGCTGAGCAGTGGTAGGTCTGAAAATAGTCTAAAACAGGGCGAAACCGGTAACCTCATTAAAAAAAAGACGTTTCTTGCGGTTGCGACCGTTCATGTTCATTTTCAAGTAAAAAAGGACACAGTCACCATGAAGTGTTCCAAATAGTGCCGACATGAAACGATCAGTACTTTTCACGCGCCACCTATAGTCTCTGTCAGCCGAGGAAATTCCGCGTTTCCAACATAGCTTTGTTCACGCGAGAGGAGCATAAACAGATTACAGAGCTTTTGTTTTTGTTTTGAAATTGAATCGTAAAAATGAATCATCTGTGTGGAATATTTTCAAGAAAGTGGGGGGATACTAATTAGTTTGTGAAATAAAGAATATAAACATTCAGGGAATTCAACTAATTTAAGAGACCAATTAAAAAGAAAGCGTAGTGAGAAACTAGAGAACCGTGGATTACCAATACTGAAGGGTGATGGATCAGCTAGTGTGCTAGATCGAGTGCAGGAGACGCTGCCGAAAAAAATCGAGAAGCTTTATAAAAAAATAATTTTAACAGAAGTCACTTGTACGACGCCAGTTCAAAAGTAAAGAAAGGGCTTGATTATCATCATGCATAAGTGACCGTTATAGATTTGCTCCCGTACACAACTTTCGTCCAGCAAGATTTGAAATAATTGTTCATGCCTTAGACAGTTGAAAGATAAAACCACACTCAAATGTTCACTGATCCCAAAACTATCTGAGGAGATAAAAAAAAATGGTTCAAGTGGCTCTAAGCACTATGGGACTTAACATCAGTTGTCATCAGTCCCCTAGACTTAGAACTACGTAAACCTAACTAACCTAAAGACATCACACACATCCATGCCCGAGGCAGGATTCGAACCTGCGACCATAGCAGCTACGTGGTTCCGGACTGAACCGTATAACCGCTCGGCCACCGCAGCCGGCTCTGAGGACATCAAAAATAATTATAAAAATCCCTTACAAAATGTATTTATTTTTTTGTGTTACAACGGACATGTGGACAACCAATGCAAGTGAAGGCATACTGACATTGACTTGTCACTTTATAATGGATGAAAAATTTGTTTCACCCATATTAAAAGTGATAAAAATTGCAGGTCATCACAATGCAGACTCTATGGCACATATTAGTAACATTTTATAATGTTTCCTTCTTTAACTTGTCAATGGCATGCTGAGTTTCGGTTCATTCTTCTGATCGGTACATGACGGTACAAGTCAAGTCGGCATAGCTTGTCAAGTTTTTATTGGCAGCTTCACCTCTCTTACCCCCACCCCTCTTCAAATGGCTCTGAGCACTATGGGACTTAACATCTGAGGTCATCAGTCGCCTAAAGCTTAGAACTACTTAAACATAACTAACCTAAGGACATCACACACATCCATGCCCGAGGCAGGATTCGAACCTGTGACCGTCGCGGTCGCGCGGTTCCAGACTGAAGCGCCTAGAACCGCTCGGCCACACAGGCCGGCCACACCCCTCTTGTCGATGCAAATCTGAAGACGTCGAATCGTTTGTGTACTGTTTACGGAGACTGCCAACCTTAACAAACCATTGAATAATTGCTTTTCAACAGACTAAATTTATTTTCTTATTCATAACTACAAATAAGTAACACATTTGAACGTGGATGTCTTTGTAAAGCGCTTTCTTAAAATACTGTTACTGCCGCGCCCCACTTACAGCAGACCGCCCAAGATTTACACTTAAGAGGTGCATTCCAACTTTTTCCGATAAGAGAGTAACAAGAGAGTAACGAACGCGAACCCCAATACAGTCTGAACCAAAATTAATAGAGCATCGCACAATCAACTGGTCTTGGTGTTACTAATACTGTGTTGCTGTCTCCTGAGTATACAAACAACATACTTTGGCGTGCGATTTATACGGAAATTCTTCCATCGTGTTAGCGAATCGGAACAGAATTAAAACTTCTGACGCTTCTGTTTTGCCAAAAAAGGATAAACGTAGCAAGTTGTAAATATAGGCCACATTAGCGTTGTGTAATTTAAGCTGTTGTTTATGAACTTGCAGCATACTGCAAGTGAAATATAGGTCAGCAACTTGACTTTTTATTATGGAATAAAATGTAGATACTTCTCTGTGCAAATTGTGACGGAGCTACAACCGTTTAGTTCTATTTTAAGCTGTTGTATCACAAGCCGACGAAACGCTGTCTATCACGGTCGGTCAAGTGCGAACTTTGTGCGGCCCAGGTTTATGACAGGAATACATCGGTATGATGGGTGAAGGTACCAGCCATGCTGTCCCTCTCCACGCTGTTGTGTTGTGCTCTTTACACCCCTCCGTGCTCTTTTCTCGGCGAACGGCGAAGCTCCCAAAAAAACTTCGACAAGCTACACACTTTACATCGGCTGCATTAAGCTCAAGGATGCTACCGACCTCAGCTATGTAGCACCTGTAACACTACAATAAAGTGCTGGTCCTATTGTTTTGCATTCACTGTCAGCTCAACTGAGAAACACCCCTAGTCACTTCAGTGCGCTTTCACTATACCTTCTTACTCCTGTGTGCAGTTTATACCGTAACTGTTACAGTTCATCAGCAAGCATGCACATCTAAGGTAGCAGCATTGCATGGTATACCAGTAAACATTTCCCCTCTCGCATACCTATTCCTCATGGTGACCTTCTTCTTCTTCTTCTTCTTCTTCCTGCTTTCCCCCGCTTCTAAGACGCTGAAGCTCAACTTAGCATCGATAAGATATATAGTAGCCCGATTTTTATGAGAATTATTGGAGATGAAGAAGCTTGCACAGGGTAGAGTAACATGGAGAGCTGCATCAAACCAGTCTCAGGACTGAAGACCACAACAACGGCATATGAAAGTAATTTTTCACATAACAAGACGTAGAAAAAATATTTTTTTGAGAATATTATGCAAAATGTAGGAAACATCGGCAGTTAATTTTAAAATTACACTTTTCAGGTCATCAGTCAAATCTTAGAAGAATACAGTATTCGTGATAAGTTAGTTCAAATGGTTCAAATGGCTCTGAGCACTATGGGACTTAACTTCTAAGGTCATCAGTCCCCTAGAACTTAGAACTACTTAAACCTAACTAACCTAAGGACATCACACACATCCATGCTCGAAGCAGGATTCGAACCTGCGACCGTAGCGGTCGCGCGGTTCCAGACTGTAGCGCCTAGAACCGCTCGGCCACCCCGGCCGGCGATAAGTTAGTAGTAGTGGTTACAGACAACGCTGCAGTTACGAAAAATCTGCCAAAATCTTAAGGATTCAACATTCACCCTGTTTTGGCCACTTCATCAACTTAACAGTACAAGACTGTTTCCAGGTGGACGGGTTTTCCGAAATTTTATTGAAAACAAAGGCTGTTGTGACTTTCTTTCATAACTCTACACTAGCAAGTGACAAACTGCGTAATGGTCAAAAACGAGGGAAAAAACTTATACAAGAGGTGTCGACTCGATGGAACATCTCATACTTCATGCTCAAAAGAATTGTGGAAGTACGAAGTGCTCAATGAAAGTTCACAAGCGCCACCTTCCTTCACAGCAGGAAATTACTTCTCTAGACAAGAGGTAACAGGTGCGTAAAATTTAAAATTTTCCCGGCGAATCAACTGTTCAAAGAGATTTCGGGATTGCAGCCGGTCGTCGTAAACTTCATTCCACGATATTTCGGCTGGAAAACTGCCAGCATCTTCAGGTGAGCCGAACGAGGACTGACGAAGACGTTCTCAGCTCCGTGTTACATAGTGCGCTGATGGTACTGCCGCGCATACGTTAAAGTCGCGAAGACAGAAGGGCCACATCGGCCAGCGGCAGCGCCCTCGCTGGTGGAACTGCAAGACTCAGCTGCCGTCGGTATTGTCGCTGGCCGCAGCTATCGAAGTCTTCTGGCGTCTTCGACCCGAGCAAATTTCGGAGATTACGGGATTCCACGCGTTATTCAGTTGGTAACCACTGCCA
Source organism: Schistocerca nitens (assembly GCF_023898315.1). NCBI lineage: Eukaryota > Metazoa > Arthropoda > Insecta > Orthoptera > Acrididae > Schistocerca > Schistocerca nitens. The sequence goes on along the minus strand of NC_064622.1, from coordinate 480,868,586 downwards.
CGGTTCGTTAGATTTACCGCAATGCGTATTTCAACGGATTCTTTAATAATGGAGTCACAAAATGATGTTGCTGTGGCCAAAATCGAAGTTTTTTCATACTCCATTCAATGTCCGTTGGAAATGCAATGTTCCGCAACTGCAGACTACTGGATTGAAGGAGGCGAGTGCAACGTTGATGTTCAGTACAACGCTCTTCCACCGTACGCGTTGTCTGTCCTATATAGGACATATCACATTGACATAGTATTTTATAAATTCCCTCCTTCCGCAGTAATAAATCATTCTTCACCGATCCCAGCAAACCCGAAATCTTAGGTGGACGAAAATCCACTTCCACATGAAAATTATTAAGAATCTTCGCTATTTTGAAGGAGATATTTCCAACGAAGGGAAGAAAAGCTAGAGACTAGGTTGGCGCGTTCTCCTCTTTATCCACTTTATCACCAGGGACCGTCAACACAGACATTGGATTGACAATGACTGGGAACATGTTTCCTGGTCTGTCTAGCGGATGGACGTGTATGGGTATGGAGATAACCTCATGAATCCATGGACCATGCATGTTAGCAAGGGAGTGTTCAAGCTGGTGGAGGATCTGTAATGGTGTGGGGCGTCTGCAGCTAGAGTAATATGGTACACCTGATACGTCTAGATACGGCTCTGACAGGTGACACGTACGTAAGCATACTGTCTGGTCACCCGCATCTGTTCATGTCCATTGCGCATTCCGATAAACTTGAGCAACTCCAGCAGGACCATGCGACACCCCCCACGTCCAGAAATGCTGCAGAGTGGCTCCAGGAAGACTCTTCTCAGTATAAACACTTTCGCTGCCCACGAAACTCCCCAGATATGAACATTATTCAGCATATCTGGGATACCTCACAACGTGCTGTTCAGAAGAGATCTCCAACGTCTCATACTCTTACGGATTTATGGACAGCCCTGCACGATTCATGATGTCAATTCCCTCCAGCACTACTTCAGATATTAACCTAGCCCATGCCACGTCGGGTTGCGGCTCGCTTGCTCGCGGGGGCCTTACATGATATTAGGTAGTGTAGCAGTTTCTTCGGCTTCAGTGTAGAATTATATCGGTGTAACGGGGTGATGAGAACTGGTGGAATGTGATGACATGCAAGCGAATGCGAAATAGTCTGTTGTGGAGCTTATCGTGAAAGTGGCTATGCTTTAAGGCGCATATGCAGATAGTGCGATAATACGTTTTATAGGCACGGGCCGCGCGGGATTAGCCGAGCGGTTTCTGGCGCTGCAGTCATGGACTGTGCGGCTGATCCCGGCGGAGGTTCGAGTCCTCCTTCGGGCATGGGTGTGTGTGTTTGTCCTTAGGATAATTTAGGTTAAGTAGTGGGCAAGCTTAGGGACAAATGACCTTAGCAGTTAAGTCCCATAAGATTTCACACACATGGGAACATTTTTATAGGCACGGAAAAAGCAAACATCCAGAGGCTGAATACGTCCAATGGTTCCAGGTAACATGAAGTGCAATATCATACACTTTACAGGAATAATAATTTGCACTAAGGGAGTACGATTTTTGTATACCGACCAGGAATCAAGCAAAAGTACGTTATTTTGAACAACTACTTGTATAAAGTGGTACTCATATCATAGTTGTAGTTCTTTTACGCCCATCCCCCCCACTCTTGCTTGGTGTCACGTAAATATTTCCTACTGCCCTTTCAAGATCACGCACACGAGAGGGGGCAGAGCACCTCCAACTTCTCGCAGCACAATAAATAACTTTCCAGCCAATTTATCCCAGAGATTGCCAGTCGGCAATTTGTATGTAAATGCGTTAGGGCGCAGATGTTAGTTGATCTTGATCACGTCTTTTGGTACCTCTAATTCCCTAGGTTCCTTTCATACGCATTGCCTCTTCAAATCCCGATGGCTCGGAGTTATAGACAAATTCCTTACTGAACGATAAGTTTATCTCATTTACAAAATTTCGGGCAGGTTACACAGTATGCTGTCCATAATCAAGGTGACACTTTAATTGCAGTTTTCGCTATCTTACGTGTTAAAATTCTGTAGCACTGGTTGAAGTTATGATAGAGGCGAAGTCCAGAATCGTATAAGTTCGCAACAGTACAGTGCCCAACGGTTCCAAGTATAAAATCTCCTGAGAGCAAGGACAGCAAGTTCGTCTGTACCAACAAAGCTGAGACTTAACGACCGTCAGACACAGGCAATCAAAACGGAAGACTACTTTCTCTGCAATGCTGGCTTCCCAGCAAAGCTCGGCTCCCCTCCCTCGTAACTGCAGAAACTGAATCATATTCTCGAAACCACGGAATATTCTCCCTCCCTACAGATTCTTCCGAGCGCCGACCAACCATATTTTAGTCTTTTGTCGTCCAGCGTGGAATGTTTTTGAGGAAATACCTATCCCCGTTAATTAAGAATACATACAATGGTACGCTTCTTACAAGGGAACTTCCCCATCGCACCCCCCTCAGATTAAGTTATAAATTGCCACAGTGGATAGGCCTTGAAAAACTGAACACAGATCAATCGAGAAAACAGGAAGAAGTTGTGTGAAACTATGAAAAAAAACCAAAATATACAAACTGAGTAGTCCATGTGTAAGATAAGCAACATAAAGGATAGTGTAAGCGAAGGGGCGCCGTGGTCCCTTGATTAGCGTGAGTAGCTGCGGTACGAGAGGTCCTCGGTTCAAGTCTTCCCTCGAGTGAAAAGTTTACTTTCTTTATTTTCGGTCGCGTGGTTAGCGTGAGCAGCTGCGGTACGAGAGGTCCTCGGTTCAAGTCTTCCCTCGAGTGAAAAGTTTACTTTCTTTATTTTCGCATAGTTATGATCTGTCCGTTCGTTCATTGACGTCTCTGTTCACTGTAGTAAGTTTAGTGTGTGTGTTTTGTGACCAAACCGCAAAACCGTGCGATTAGTAGACGAAAGGACGTGCCTCTCCAATGGGAACTGAAAACATTTGCTCGCAAGGTCATAGGTCAACCGATTCCTCACAGGAAAAGACGTCTGATATATTCTACACGCCACTGGTGACGGCATGTGCGTCACATGACAGGAATATGTTGTCGACCCACCTAACTGGTAGAGTTGGCGAATGGGTAAAAAGATTCTTCTAGCTTGCCCGATTTAGGTTTTCTTGTGGATGTGATAATCACTCCCAAAAAAGTGATGAAAACATAAGAGTTTGTCACGTAAACTGAAAATAAAAAATTAAAAGTTTTCACTCGAGGGAAGACTTGAACCAATGACCTCTTGTTCCGCCGCTGCTCACGCTAACCACGGGACCACGACGCTATTGACCTCACACTCTCCTTGATGTTGCCTATATTGTGCATGGACTACTCAGTTTGTATATTTTGCTTATTTTTCATAGTTCCACTCAACTTCTTCCTGTTTTCTCGATTGATCTGTGTTCAGTTTTTCAAGGCCTATCCACTGTGCCAAATTATAACTAAATCTGAGGGGGGCGCGATGGGGAGGTTCCCTTGTTAGAGTAAATATCCTCAGAAATAACCCTGCCTGCGTGATTTCCGAGGTAATGCTTCCTCGTTCCTCTCTGTTGCATCCAAGATTTTCAGAGTTTCCGATGTATTATCCGGTTATCCTTCCGGCCCTGCTACAAACCGGCCGGCCGCCGCTGTATTGTGCTTCAGCGCCCAGGTGCCCCGACCATCCGTCTTGGTTACTTCCTGTGTGAAGCAGGACCAACACACCGGTGCGGGCTTTTACACCCGACGCTTTAGTTATGCCTGCCGTTTCATTTCCACTGGCGTTCCTGCCTCTACTAGTATAGGCAATCACTCATTCCGCTGTTTTGATAATAAAGACACTCTGTCACCTTTCATGCCATAAGCCTTAACAGCTATTTACAAGGTGTACGTGACAATGTCAGTCTTCTTTAAATATTCATATATACGATGTACAACCTATCAAATGTTGTCTTCTCTTGAATATCCGTAGTTTTTATGATGCATTACACGGTCATATTGCTGCGGACTTATTCGAAATCTGTTCATAATTCTTTTCTTCCTACGCTGTGGATGATCTATGGAATTAAATATGTCTTGTACCTGCTCCTTGGACAAAGATTGTCCTTCACTACGTTTGACGTGATTTGTGGCTCCGTGCCCGACAAGGATGACGAATTACGTGGACCGACTCCCGTTTCAAAGTCACTTTCACTTGTTAAGCGCCTACTGTCATTATTGTTCTCCTCATGTACACCGTCAGCACAGTCGGGAGTATACAAAGCCACATATTCCACTGATTCATCTAGCAGATACGCTAATACTTCATCTATCACTTCTTTCTCACTCTGCAAAATTCCTTGGGTTCGTTTCTGACGAAATGTCAACTTCGCTAGCTGTTGTTGCAGATATAATGCCATGTTTGCTTTGTTTATCGTAGACTCTGTTGTGCTTTGTCAACACCACTAACAGTGTAGCGCAGTTGTGGGCTACAAGTCGGCTAAGCTGTTCAGCTGTGCTCCGTAAGCTCATGCTGTGCTCACCATTGGGTAACTCCGCCGTCTATTGCCATCAGCAACCAATATTGTGGTTACACGGTAGACAAAGCAAAACTCCTTATGTATAAGAGTTGTTACTTGCCTATTATCACCTATGGTGGAGAAACATGGACAATGACAGAAAGGGACTGCAGCAGACTACAAGCAGGGGAAATTAAATTTCTCAGAGCAGTTAAGGGAAAGACAAGAATGGACAGAGTAAGGAATGTAGAGATTAGAAAGAACCTTAAACAAGAAAGTATGAGAGAAGAAATTGAAAAAAAGAGATTAAGATGGTATGGGCATGTTAAGAGGATGCATGGGCAGACTCCCCAAAATTGTGGAAGAACTAAAGATGGATGGGAAAAGACCTAGAGGGCGCCCGAGAACACGGTGGAAAATAGGAGTGAGAATATCTGTGGAAAGTAGAGGTGTGGCCTGGCAGCAAGTGGAGGAAGAAAAGTGGGAGGACCGAGCCAAATGGAGAGGACTCATCAGCACCCAGACCCGGCAGTAGCTGGAGCGGGATTCAGATATAGATATATATAGATAGACAATGGTAGTCAACATACGGGAGTGGAAGGCTGGGGGGGGGGGGGGGGGGCGTCGAAAGGCGTAAACATCATTGGCATTTAGCGACCTCTCACTTAAGGGGAACCATGTGAGAAGAAAATTTTTGGGTTTTTATGACTAACTTACGACAGAAAATATTTCTTAATACGCAGGTAAGAAGATCAATTACACTAAGCACTCTTCATCCTGGAAAAGATTGTCAACGAATTCCAAAACCGAAAGCCAAAAACATCGTTGTGCTATCACGGCTAACGCAAATAAACGGCTGCTAGCAAGGGATAACAGTTCGATTGAAATGGCTAGAGAATATGCAAAAATTGAATAGAACGCTGATTTAGAAAGCACGAAGAGCAAACCGTAGCAGATCATCAGCAGTAACGAGAACAACAGAAGGCATCTCAAATATCGAGGCTATGACATTGAGAGAAGAGACAACTTGTAAAGTACGTGACACTATTAATTGTCAAACCGAAATGAAGTTCATGAAACTCAACAACCAATAGGGTACCGGTATACTTTAGTCTGATTCTCTTAGGCTGCTAAGAAACCTTGATTTCGACAAAGTTTCAAGAGAAAATATGTAAGATCTTCGAGATCTTAAGTCTCAAGAGAGAAGAATGATAATAAAAACGAAAAGAACTGACTGGTCGATGTTAACCACACAACAGAGTCAACGGAATGAAATTTAGAAAGCCCTGTTGGGCTACGTTCATAATATCAGAACCCAGAGTGAGACGTCTGAATAAAGAGATCCTGTAAAGTACTGAACTAAATGCGAATGGTACCATCGACCCATTCACCCGTTACTTGTTCCTCGTTACTTTCGTTACTAATTTCGTCTAGCCAGACGAACCGTTTGTGGATGTGACTGTCTGATGCAGAACAGACGGTACACACTCCAGATTTGGTTTCATAGTTAAAGAGAAGATTAAAGCATTTCCAGTTATCATCGGCGTAGCATATTCCAGCTGATTTTGTGTCGTGCAACAGTGAACTATTACTGAACACTACCCATGCTTTCTTCTGCCACAAAAGTTTCTGTTTTCTTTCCTGCATTGTAGCTGTTGTCATTACTCACATCCAACAAACAAAGCGATGAAATTGCTTGTCACAGACTTTCTTGAAGTACCAAATAATCGTCCGCAGCTCGTGGTCGTGCGGTAGCGTTCTCGCATCCCGCGCCCGGGTTCCCGGGTTCGATTCCCGGCGGGGTCAGGGATTTTCTCTGCCTCGTGATGACTGGGTGTTGTGTGCTGTCTTTAGGTTGGTTAGGTTTAAGTAGTTCTAAGTTCTAGGGGACTGATGACCATAGATGTTAAGTCCCATAGTGCTCAGAGCCATTTGAACCAGCCACCAAATAATCATTACGATATGTATTTTTTTACCTTCGTACTGGCCAACAAGCACCATTTAACAACTCAAGCACCATTTAACAACTTTAGTTACTCGTTTTTCTTTATTGTTTGCTATTTTTCCAGAACTACTCTATTTTATTCCAATACTTTCTGCTCCTTCCTTATGTCTGTGTTGTTCCCGATTTCTTATTTATTCTGCCTCGAAAGCCTTCTAAGTTCACTATTTTATTCTTAAAAAGAATTCTTTCTTTGTGGATCTCGCTACTTATCACTATCTAATCATCTGTAGTTTTTGTTGCACTCATTAGTTTTCTAGTAAAACGTATTTAAAGTACCTCCGTTCTCTCCAGCTTATACGTAGTTCATCGTTAGGCTTTTGCATGCACACAAAAATTCTGGTGTTACCACTGTGGTAGAGCGTGTTAGTTTTGTTTTTCTAGGAATACATTTCTTGTTGTAAATATTTATTGTCAAACCATATGCTCTTTCCCTTTCATTAAATCTTACATTCACACCAGTGGAGAAAAATCACAATAGCAAATATTAATTAATGTAGACTAACGACATTTACAGAATAAACTGGTCTAGGTAGCATACTGAAGTGATTAACACTGCAAGGTAAGCCACTGAAAATGTGAAATACTGGCATAATCGGCAGAATGTCGAATTCAAGAAGGGAAACGTGCATACATTTTGCTGTAAGGTACCGCATATCGGTTTCTGGGTGGAGTTAGATACCTGTAGCAGTCGGTCGGTCAGTACGGGGACGATTAATGTTGGTTCTCGTCCGATGATGTCCAATATGTGCTTGACGGGAGACAGATCTGGAGATCAAAGCAGGCCAAGGGGACATGTCGACATACTGTAGAGCATGTTGCGTTGAAACAGCGGTTATGTAGACGGGGATGATCCTGTTGAAAACACCCCTGGAATGCTGGTCACGAATGGCTGACAACAGGTTGAATCATCAACCTGATATACAGATTTGCAGTCAACGTGCGTGGGACAAGCACGAGAGTGCTCCTCGTGTCAAACGAAATACAGTCCAGACCTTAAACTCTCGATGTAGTCCAAAACGCAGACAGGTTGGTTACACGCCCTCTGACGATCTCCTTCTAACCAATACACGGCCATCACCGGCACCGACGAAGAACAAGCTTTTATCAGGAAACACAAGCTCGACCTTGCCCTCCAATGAGGTCTCGTGTGACACCAATGAAGTCGCAAATGCCAGTCGTTTGGGGTCAGTGGAATGCACGACACATGACGTCCGGTTCGGAGCTGTCCTTGAAGTAACCTAATTGTTACTGTTCGCTGTCACTGTGCTACAATGTACCTACGCGTTTAGTTTAACGTTCATACTACATCAGAATATTTTATGGATGTATGGCTGGTAAACATGGCTGTTAATCATGTAAACACTTTTTATCTTTTCTATGTAGCGCTAGAAGTTTTACAGATTTAACGTCAGCAAACTGAACTTAGTTGGTTACTCACTGTTTTTGTTTGTAACAGATCTGAAGATGGCAGTAGCCGAAGCCGGTAATGCTGAAGTGTAAAAACATTTCTGTGATCAAGACAGACCTGTAAAATGAAGTGCCAAAAATGTGATCACGGACTCATTTTCAGACTTTATGTCTTCAATTCATAAGTTTGTGCCAAGTAAGGCAAAGACTGAGGTGAACCTGTTCCTTGAAACAAAAATGCGCATTATGAAAGATACAATGAAAATAAGGTTGAAGAAATTCTATTTGAATGAGGAGACTGTTCCTAAATCGTTGATGTCGGGATTAATAATAACTAGGGAGCAGTCATACGTGTGAAACGCAAAAGTGAAATTCTATGGATAAGGACAGAGATCAGGGAAGCATACTAGAATAATTTGGAAGCACTCAGACTTAGTTACTTTTAGGCACGTTACTCTCGCCATTACAATTCTCATTTACTTTCAAAGGTGTTAATAGTGTAGTGGACAATGAACAGAGAAAGATCGCAATGAGAAACAAGAAAATCTCCGTTTTACAGACGAAGAATAATATAAGATTACACGAAAAGCGGGAGGACGACCGCGGTGACCGAGCTGTTCTAGGCGCTTCAGTCCGGAACCTCGTGACTGCTGCGATCGCAGGTTCGATTCCTGCCTCGGGCAAGGATGTGTGTGATGTTCTTAGGTTGGTTAGGTTTAAGTAGTTTTAAGTTCAGGGGGACTGATGGCCTCAGATGTTAAATCCCATAGTGCTCAGAGCCATTTGAACCATTTTGAAAAGCGGGAAGTCAAACATCAATTTTCGGACAGGGTGGTTAACCTCACGTACTTGATCTTCTGAATTAGGGTTTACATTTTAGAATTACTCCGAAATTGAGCCCGTGCATAATCAAAACTACTATTGGGGAAGTAAAAGTTGCTTGTGCCCTGGCTAAACTCAATACATCTGTTCAAATGGACAGAGCAGTAAAAACTATCAAATGTGTATCCAAAGTAGGTCGCAATGAACGAAAAAATGCAAAACATTTAGAAGCACATAAAAGCCTAAATCAGAAACTGGAAATGGAAAAGGCGATAGTTACGAGGGCTGACAAAAGAAATTCGGTTGTTTTAATTTATAATTGCGATTACATCCAAAAACCTGGAAAATATCTCGTATATAATTATAGTTGATATAAAGAGAAATGCTGTGCGCAAATTTCAGTCCGACATAAGGAAAAAAATTGAGGACAGTATCTTTTTGTTTCCAGATGAAAAAAAGAAACGTTGATTAAAAATGATGAATCCGTCCATTTATGTGCTTCGTTAGCAAATTAAATTACACAAGAGAGGGGAACCGATTCGGCCGATTATTAATAATATGTCATGTACCAATTAAAAATTTAACCGGTAATGCACCAAGAAACTAAGAGCAGAACATACTTATAAAAAATCATTCAGTGTCAAGAATAGTTATGAATTTGCGAATGAGATTAAAGATGTACCAATCCCAGCTGTAGCTACATTGGCTTTCTTTGACATTGTTAACCCGTATACCAACGTCCCAGTAAACGATACGTTGGAGATTATACGGAAGAACTTGCTAATGTATAAGAAGATTAGTCAGGGCGAAATAGTAGAACTTTTGGAAATTTTAGTGCTTGTGTTTGAATTATTTTAAATTTAATGATAAGATTTTGTATCAGAAGGACGGACTCGCAATGGGCAGCAGTTTGTCTGGTACTTAAGCTGAGATATTTGTAAATGAGCTAGAAAAGAAGTTTAACAAAATCCTGACATCTACAAAAAAAGTGTCTATTACAGACGTTATGTAGACGACGTCACAGTAATGTACAAAGGTGACGATATTGAAATACGCGAGGTAGCAGAGAGAATTGGTGCGATGCATGAAAAAATTAAATTAGCAGTGGAACTGGAAGAAGAAGGAAGTATAAGTATTTTGGATCTTAGATTAAGTAAAAGCGATGGAAGGCATAAGGTTGGCATATTTAGGAAGACGACGGCCACTACCACCATTTTAAATGCGAAATCCTGTCACCCAAAGAGGCATAAATGGGCATACTTTAGAGCTATGATCAACAGGATGCTAAAACCGCTTCTCACCCGTAATGACGAGTTGGAAAAATTAAATGTGATTAGATAAGTAGCCAAAGCAAACGGATATAAGGATCGTAATGTCATGAAACTTTATAATAAACTAAAATCAAAAGTACGTGACGAGAAGGAGATAGTAGAATCAGAGGGCAAGAGGTTTGTGGCTGTGTCGTACAGTGTTCCATTTTTCGATAGAATTGCGCAGGCTTTCACAAAAACGAAAATAAAAATTGGATTTCAAACGCGGTCAGACAGGAGGGAATTTCAAGACTCGTTTTAGAGAGCATACTTATAACCAAAATAAGAGCGCTTTTGGTACAGATTTAGACAGAGAAAAACATACGGTAGGAAACACACAGTTGTTGTTGTTGTTGTTGTTGTTGTGGTGGTGTTCAGACCTGAGACTGGTCTGATGCAGCTCTCCACGCTACTCTATCCTGTGCAAGCTTATTCATCTTCCAGTACCTACTGCAACCTACATCCTTCTGAATCTGCTTAGTGTATTCATATCTTGGTCTCCCTCTACGATTTTTACCCTCCACGCTGCCCTCCAATACTAAATTGGTGATCCCTTGAAGCCCCAACACATGTCCCAACCGATCCCTTCATCTAGTCAAGTTGTGCCACAAACTTCTCTTCTCCCCAATCCTATTCAATACTTCCTCATTAGTTATGTGATCTACCCATGTAATCTTCATAGAGATACATAGAGAATAACATGAAAGTGTTGCATCTACATCTACATCTACATGATTACTCTGCAATTCACATTTAAGTGCTTGGCAGAGGGTTCATCGAACCACAATCATTCTCTTCCATTCCACTCCCGAACAGCGCACTGGAAAAACGAACACCTAAACCTTTCTGTTTGAGCTCTGATTTCTCTTATTTTATTTTGATGATCATTCCTACGTATGTAGGTTGGGCTCAACAAAATATTTTCACATTCGGAAGAGAAAGTTGGTGACTGAAATTTCGTAAGTAGATCTCGCCGCGACGAAAAACGTCTTTGCTTTAATGACTTCCATCCCAACTAGCGTATCATATCTGCCACACTCTCTCCCCTATTACGTGATAATACAAAACGAGCTCCCCTTTTTTGCACCGTTTCGATGTCCTCCGTCAATCCCGCCTGGTAAGGATCCCACACCGCGCAGCAATATTCTAACAGAGGACGAACGAGTGTAGTGTAAGCTGTCTCCTTAGTGGATTTGTTGCATTTTCTAAGTGTCCTGCCAATGAAACGCAACCTTTGGCTCGCCTTCCCCACAATATTATCTATGTGGTCTTTCCAACTGAAGTTGTTCGTGATTTTAACACCCAGGTACTTAGTTGAATTGACAGCCTTGAGAATTGTACTATTTATCGAGTAATCGAATTCCAACAGATTTCTTTAGGAACTCATGTGGATCACCTCACACTTTTCGTTATCTAGCGTCAACTACCACCTGCCACACCATATAGCAATCTTTTCTAAATCGCTTTGCAACTGATACTGGTCTTCGGATGACCTTACTAGACGGTAAATTACAGCATCATCTGCGAACAACCTAAGAGAACTGCTCAGATTGTCACCCAGGTCATTTATATAGATCAGGAACAGCAGAGGTCCAAGGCGCTTCCCTGGGGAACACCTGATATCACTTCAGTTTTACTCTATGATTTGCCGTCTATTACTACGAACTGCGACCTTCCTGACAGGAAATCACGAATCCAGTCGCACAACTGAGACGATACCCCATAGGCCCGCATCTTGATTAGAAGTCGCTTGTGAGGAACGGTGCCAAAAGCTTTCCGGAAATCCAGAAATACGGAATCAACCTGAGATCCCCTGTCGATAGCGGCCATTACTTCGTGCGAATAAAGAGCTAGCTACGTTACACAAGAACGATGTTTTCTGAAACCATGCTGATTACGTATCAATAGATGGTTCCCTTAGAGGTGATTCATAATGTTTGAATACAGTATATGCTCCAAAACCTTACTGCAAACCGACGTCAATGACATAGGTCTGTAGTTCGATGGATTACTCCTACTACCCTTCTTAAACATTGGTGCGACCTGCGCATTTTTCCAATCTGTAGGTACAGATCTATCGGTGAGCGAGCGGTTGTATATGATTGCTAAGTAGGGAGCTATTGTATCAGCGTAATCTGAAAGGAACCTAATCGGTATACAATCTGGACCTGAAGACTTGCCCGTATCAAGCGATTTGAGTTGCTTCGCAACCCCTAAGGTATCTACTTCTAAGAAACTCATGCTAGCAGCTGTTCGTGTTTAAAATTCTGGAATATTCCATTCGTCTTCCCTGGTGAAGGAACTTCGGAAAACTGCGTTCAATAACTCCGCTTTAGCGGCACAGTCGTCGGTAAAAGTACCATCGGCACTGCGCAGCGTAGGTATTGACTGCGTCTTGCCGCTTGTGTACTTTACATACGACCAGAATTTCTTCGGATTTTCTACCAAATTTCAAGACAATGTTTCGTTGTGGAACCTATTAAAGGCATCTCGCGTTGAAGTCCGTGCCAAATTTCGCGCGTCTGTAAATTTTTGGCAATCTTCGGGATTTCGCGTTCTTCTGAACTTCGCATGCTTTTTCCGTTGCCTCTGCAACAGCGTTCGGACCTGTTTTGTGTACCATGGGGGATCAGTTCCATCTCTTACCAATTTATGAGGTATGAATCTCTCAATTGTTGTTGCTACTATATCTCTGAATTTGAGCCACATGTCGTCTACATTTGCATAGTTAGTTCGGAAGGAATGGAGATTGTCTCTTGGGAAGGCTTCTAGTGACATTTTATCCGCTTTTTTAAATAAAATTATTTTGCGTTTGTTTCTGGTGGATTTGGAAGAAACGGTATTGAGCCTAGCTACAACGACCTTGTGATCACTAATCCCTGTATCAGTCATGATGCTGTCCATTAGCTCTGGATTGTTTGTGGCTAAGAGGTCAAGTGTGTTTTCGCAACCATTTACAATTCGCGTGGGTTCGTGGACTAACTGCTCGAAATAATTTTCGGAGAAAGCATTTAGGACAATCTCGGAAGATGTTTTCTGCCTACCACCGATTTTGAACAAGTATTTTTGCCAACATATCGAGGGAAGGTTGAAGCCCCCACCAACTATAGCCGTATGATTGGGGTATTTATTTGTTACGAGACTCAAATTTTCTCTGAACTGTTCAGCAACTATATCATCGGAGTCTGGGGGTCGGTAGAAGGAGCCAACTATTAACTTAGTTCGGCTGTTAAGTATAACCTCCACCCATACCAATTCGCACGGAGTATCTACTTCGACTTCACTACAAGATAAACCACTACTGACAGACACAAACACTCCACCACCAATTCTGCCTAATCTATCTTTCCTGAACACCGTCTGAGACTTCGTAAAAATTTCAGGCTTTAGCCAGCTTTCTGTACCTATAACGATTTCAGCTTCTGTGCTTTCTATTAGCGCTTGTAGCTCAGGGACTTTCCCAGCACAACTACAACAATTTGCAACTACAATTCCCACTGTTCCTTGATCCAAGCACGTCCTGTATTTGCCATCCACCCTTTGAGATTGCAGCCCACCCTGTACTTTCCCGAGGCCTTCTAACCTAAAAAACCGCCCAGTCCACGCCACACAACCTCCGCTGCCCGTGTAGCCGCCAGCTGAGTGTAGTGAACTCTTGACCTATTCAGCGGAACCCGAAACCCCACCACCCTATGGCGCAAGTCAAGGAATCTGCAGCCAACACGGTCGCAAAACCGTCTGAGCCTCTGATTCAGACCCTCCACCCGGCTCTGCACCAAAGGTCCGCAGTCGGTTCTGTCAACGATGCTGCAGATGGTGAGCTCTGCCTTCATCTCGTAAGCAAGACCGGCAGCCTTCACCAAATCAGATAGCCGCTGGAATCCAGAGAGAATTTCCTCAGATCCAAAGCGACACACGTCATTAGTGCCGACATTTTCCACCACCTGCAGCTGGCTGCACCCTGTGCTCTTCATGGCATCCGGAAGGACCCTTTCCAGATCAGGAATGACTCCACCCGGAATGCACACGGAGTGCACACTGGATTTCTTCCCCTCCTTAGCCGCCATATCCCTAAGGCGCCCCATTACGCGCCTAACATTGGAGCTCCCAACTACCAATAAGCCCACCTTCTGCGATTGCCCGGGCCTTGAAGGCTGAGAATGATCCTCTGAAACAGGGCAGGCAGCTGCATCTGGCTCAGCCGGAGACAGTACCTGAAACCTGTTTGTCAGACGCACCGGGGAGGCTTACTGATCAGCCTCCGGGGACGTCTTTGGCTGCCTGCCATGCCTTGGAACGACCTCCCAATCAACCACAGGCGAGGGCTCAGCCCCACTGCGGGCAGCAACCGGGGCAACCACAGCGGCAGACCGATCTGGGGACAGACGGGACGAGGTTGATATCCCCGTGATACCCAAGTCCGGCTCCCCACAGTGGTGCCCATTGGCAACAGCCTCAAGCTGTGCGACCGAAGTCAGCGCCGCTTGCAGCTGTGAGCGAAGGGATACCAACTCAACCCTCGTCCGAACACAGCAATCACAGTCGCTGTCCATTGTAATCGATGTTGAACGACAGTTACTGAAACACGAGTCCGTGCCTAGATAACGCAAGGGATACACGCAAACAATGTATGAACTAAGCTGTACAAATGAGTTACTGAACCTACTCGAGGAAATGGAGATTTATGTTCACATGAAACGGCAAACGGAATAACTGCTGAATGAACGGAATGAGTTTAGTCCAAATGCTTATTCTGATGTATTCAGAAACCTACTGCTTTGAGCAGCGTCGAGCCCCCAGCGGATTAGCGTGCAGTCGTGTGCGCCGGCCGTCGGCGACGACGAGACTCGGCCTTCCTCCCCAAATTCCGCCACAGGAAAACACGAACGTCGTACAGAAAAGCCACGACTTGCGGCCACTGAGACCACACTCCAGTTGTGTTATAGATTATCGCTTTTTTTAACTTTTAATTAATAATCATTGCTTCGTTAATTACCTTATAATTACGTTTACGGTGGTAATTGATCTGTGAGTTTGGAAAATTTTATATTATACACTCCTGGAAATTGAAATAAGAACACCGTGAATTCATTGTCCCAGGAAGGGGAAACTTTATTGACACATTCCTGGGGTCAGATACATCACATGATCACACTGACAGAACCACAGGCACATAGACACAGGCAACAGAGCATGCACAATGTCGGCACTAGTACAGTGTATATCCACCTTTCGCAGCAATGCAGGCTGCTATTCTCCCATGGAGACGATCGTAGAGATGCTGGATGTAGTCCTGTGGAACGGCTTGCCATGCCATTTCCACCTGGCGCCTCAGTTGGACCAGCGTTCGTGCTGGACGTGCAGACCGCGTGAGACGACGCTTCATCCAGTCCCAAACATGCTCAATGGGGGACAGATCCGGAGATCTCGCTTACACCTTCTAGAGCACGTTGGGTGGCACGGGATACATGCGGACGTGCATTGTCCTGTTGGAACAGCAAGTTCCCATGCCGGTCTAGGAATGGTAGAACGATGGCTTCGATGACGGTTTGGATGTACCGTGCACTATTCAGTGTCCCCTCGACGATCACCAGTGGTGTACGGCTAGTGTAGGAGATCGCTCCCCACACCATGATGCCGGGTGTTGGCCCTGTGTGCCTCGGTCGTATGCAGTCCTGATTGTGGCGCTCACCTGCACGGCGCCAAACACGCATACGACCATCATTGGCACCAAGGCAGAAGCGACTCTCATCGCTGAAGACGACACGTCTCCATTCGTCCCTCCATTCACGCCTGTCGCGACACCACTGGAGGTGGGCTGCACGATGTTGGGGCGTGAGCGGAAGACGGCCTAACGGTGTGCGGGACCGTAGCCCAGCTTCATGGAGACGGTTGCGAATGGTCCTCGCCGATACCCCAGGAGCAACAGTGTCCCTAATTTGCTGGGAAGTGGCGGTGCGGTCCCCTACGGCACTGCGTAGGATCCTACGGTCTTGGCGTGCATCCGTGCGTCGCTGCGGTCCGGTCCCAGGTCGACGGGCACGTGCACCTTCCGCCGACCACTGGCGACAACATCGATGTACTGTGGAGACCTCACGCCCCACGTGTTGAGCAATTCGGCGGTACGTCCACCCGGCCTCCCGCATGCCCACTATACGCCCTCGCTCAAAGTCCGTCAACTGCACATACGGTTCACGTCCACGCTGTCGCGGCATGCTACCAGTGTTAAAGACTGCGATGGAGCTCCGTATGCCACGGCAAACTGGCTGACACTGACGGCGGCGGTGCACAAATGCTGCGCAGCTAGCGCCATTCGACGGCCAACACCGCGGTTCCTGGCGTGTCCGCTGTGCCGTGCGTGTGATCATTGCTTGTACAGCCCTCTCGCAGTGTCCGGAGCAAGTATGGTGGGTCTGACACACCGGTGTCAATGTGTTCTTTTTTACATTTCCAGGAGTGTAGTTGTTTTTAATCTTATACTTTTTATACTTGTTTTATAAAATTGTATGTTTTATTTTTCCAGGCTAGGAGCTCCACATTATTAGTATTTGCACTTTTTATGTGGATTTTAAGTATGATCCAATTTCACGTATTGTATGTCAGTACACGTTTCATTGTCGAGCGCTCTTTTGGCATGTTGTTGTGTACATAGTTCCGCCTAGTCAGCGCGTACACAACTTTCCCACTAGAGCGCGCCCCGCTAAGCACAACAAAGCAGGCGCAGCGCTCGTCCGTCTCCGCACTACGAGATGGCGCTGTCTTAGAGACGGACCAAATTCTGCTTTCGTCGATCCGCGTATTAATATGTAACGCAGCCAATGAGATCGCTGCTAACGTAGAACCTTTTCTCCTCGCGGATCACACTCGCGCAGTGATACCTGATCGCGCGAGGTAGGCTATTATAACGAGTGTACAGACCTCCGATTAGTCAGTCTGCATCAGTCTGTATTAGTCTGCATTTGTTCGTACCAGTCTATAGTCAAGTTTCAGTCTGCGCCTAATAAGATTATCATGTTCCTGTACATAGCCATGGAGATAAATGAATAGACACTTTATCAAGTATCAGAGATATGCGAGAATAAGATTAACGTACCAAGACCAAAGGAACTTCATATTGTCAATTGTAAATAGCATCCAGAACCAAGTTATTTTTATACTTATTATTTTAATAAATGTGTGTGAAAATTAATCAAGATCTGTTTAAAGTTGGTCACCGTCAATCTGTTACTCTAAGCGTGCAAGTGGCATTTCTGTCGTCTGACCTAACGGCAGAAGATAAACACGCCACGATAAGACCACGCGACATATTGCTGACACTCGCCTACTTCGCTAGAGCGACAAGTCAAATAATCTGATGGTGACTGTACCGAAGGTCTTACAGTACGCACACCACACGTGTGAAGTAATATTAACTAATGACTACGCACACCACTTTTTAACCATTACATTTGTGATACTGGTTAATCGTGTACCCTAGCTATAGTGCCCTCTGCTGGCCTCAGTTTCCTTGTGTAAGTATCAGACGCATTCTGATCAGCAGCAGCACTTTATAAGTTCAAATTGGCTCTGAGCAATATGGGACTCGACTTCTGAGGTCATCAGTACCCTAGAACTT
Organism: Schistocerca nitens; assembly: GCF_023898315.1. NCBI lineage: Eukaryota > Metazoa > Arthropoda > Insecta > Orthoptera > Acrididae > Schistocerca > Schistocerca nitens. The sequence continues at coordinate 480,850,929 of NC_064622.1, read as the reverse complement.
AGAACTACTTAAACCTAACTAACCTAAGTACAACACACACACACATGCCCGAGGCAGGATTCGAACCTGCGGCCGTAGCGGCCGCGCGGTTCCAGACTTTAGCGCCCAGAACCGCTCGGCCATTCCGGCCGCACTTTCACCTACCTACACGTTTAGTTTGATATTGAGAATACATCAAAATATTTTATGGTATGTATGGATGGTATACACGGCTGTTAATCAGGTAAACACTTTTTATCTTTCTTATGTAGCACCAGCACTTTTATACATTTAGCGTCAGCAATCCGAACTTAGTTGGTTACACCCAAGTTCGCGTGATCAAAACGAACCTGTAAAATTAAGTGCGAAAGATATGATCATGGGCTCATTTTCAAACTTTGCCTTCAATTGATAATCTTTCGCTGCTCCCAGAAGAACTTTTCTAAAACGATGAACGTGACTTCTACGGTCTTTTTAGCCTCTTCAAAAATTTTGCTTAGGAGTGCTAAACCCAATAAACAACACGTGGTTGCAGAAACACTACTTTTACCTGCAGCGATTGGTATAAGTATCGTCAATGTTCGGTAATTCATTTGCTCAACAGTATTTCTAACTCAAATAACAAACTGTGTAGAGGAATTTTAGACATTTATGATGATTTACTCTAGCAGTTAACTGATGAAACGCGTAAAAATTGTTTTGCACCTCAAGTGGAAGAAGTGACTGGTATTCATAAAGATGCTCATTCGATTGCTTGTGTTGGTTTCGTTGACGAGTTTAACATTCTGGAGGTATTGCTTTTCCGCGAGCCGATACTGGAAACAGCTACAGAGAAGAGCCTTTTTGCATCGTCAACACATTTTTCAATCAATGAACTTGGCTCATCCCTTCAGGAAGTGTTGCAACCAGTTACAGAAACTTTGTTGATTATTAAAGGATTATTAAAGTGCTATGTGACGAGACGGGTACTGAATACACTCAGCTGTTCTTTTTTAGTTCAAAATGGCTCTGAGCACTATGGGACTTAACATCTGTGGTCATGAGTCCGCTAGAACTTTGAACTACTTAAACCTAACTAACCTAAGGACATCACACACATCCATGCCCGAGGCAGGATTCGAACCTACGACCGTAGCGGTCACGCGGTTCCAGACTGAAGCGCTTGGAACCGCACGGCCACACTGGCCGGCGTTCTTTTTTAGTAACATTCGATTGCTTCAGGGGGAAAAATACTAAAATGAATGTTTGAACTGAGGAATGAGGTACTGTGTTTCTAAATGGATTAAGTCACTCTGGGGCAGACGTTTTTAGCAACGGAACTTTTGTGTTGAAGTGGCCTATCTCACTGACTCCAGTGTAATCAGGCAACTGAAAAATTAAAGACATCAATGAAGAAATTAGAGCTGTGGCAAAACCGAATCGAAAGAGGAATACTAGAAATGTTCCCAGCTCTAGTGTCGGTGGTCCCATGCTTCCAGTGGAAATAAAGGCGCTCCTTCTTCATCATTCTGCAACACTAACAGGTCACTTCAAAAAGCAATGCAACGAAGATTTTTATAACTTTATTTGGATTAAAAGTTCATTCAAGAATGCCCATGTAGCATCACGTCGAAATATGACAGAGCTAGAACAACTCTGATCTGGCTTGTGATGCTCCACAGAAGAGGAAATTTAATTAAGTGTCTTTGTTGGATTTTTTTGGATACATATTACCAAGGAATTCAAAACGCTAAGTCAAAATCCAATGAAAATTTCTTTTGCAAACAATATAATTGTGCTAGACTTATTTTTTCAACTTTGGCAGCTATGAAGTCCAACTACTGTTCAAAGCCAAATATAAACAAAACAATCTGAGCGACTGTTTCTGCTATTACCTCGAGACTTCAGAAACTTTCTTCTCAAAACTTAGCTCATTCATCGCATTGAATCTTGTAACTAAATTTTTAAGGTTCTTGACTCTTTGTTTACTGAGCTGTAAGTATTGTTAATTTCACAGTTATTGAATAAATGAAAGTGTGATAAAGGTGAACATGTTCCATATTTTCATTGTAATTCATACAGTTTTGGTTTCTGTTGTGTAAAATCCTCCTACATTGAATTTAGTAAAACAGAGAATAAGGCAAAAAAATATTAAAAAAATACTAGTTATATTAATGAAATAGGGTTGGGCACTGGTAGAATTTTCCTCTTGAAGTGGGGCCCCAGAGGAAAAAAGTTGGAGAACCAGTGCTCTACATCACCAACTGTTATCAGGCCAGTGTCATTCATACGAAGGAATTTTGGAATATGAACGTTATCAAACTCTCAGACAAGAAGTTACAAAATGTAAACGTAATTCACATCGAGAAGAGAGACAGCTACGTTTGATTGATGGTACCTTCGCAGATTCTCTATTTCTCATAATTCTGTCTTGTCCAAAGACTCAGTTGTTGTTATCGTTGTTTGGTTCACTCACACTGATTGCCCAAAACATTACGACCACCTATTTGTGCCACCAGATTATGCTCAGGTCGCACACCAAGCGTAATTTACCAGCGGATGGTTTGTGGATGCGGAGCTGGCGATCGATAGGGTCCCAGGTGCGCTTCATCGGATTCAGATGAGCCGAATATGATGAGCAAGACATCAGCGTGAGTTATCTATCGTGCTCCTCGAACTATCGCAGTACGATTCAGGCTTTGTGACACGCATAGTTATCGTGCTGGAAGATGCCATCGCTGTTGAGCAAGACATCAAGCACTAGGGGTTACAGCTGGTCCCTAATAATGTCCATGTGTTTCACAGATGCTATTGTGCCTTCGATTACTACCACAGGTCCCATGGAAGCAGAGGTCAATGTCCCTCATAACACAATACTTCTGCCACTGGCCTGCATCCGTGGCGCGCTGCATCTTTCGAGCAGCCGTTCACCTGGATGACGCCACTTCTGGACACAACCATCCATCTGGTTTAACAATAAACCGGAGTCATCTCACCAGACGACACGATTCCTTTGATGTACAGTCCAATCTCGATGATCCCGTGCCCACTGTAGTCATACCAGACGACGTTGTTGGGTCGACATGGGAACACATAGAGGCCCTCTTCTGCGGAACACCATATTCAACACTGTGTGCTGAACGGTGCGCTCCAAAACACTCGTTCCTGGGCCAGCACTGTGCTCTGCCGTCAGATCTGCCGCAGATCGCCGCCTATGCTGCTTTGTGTGTGACGTGGTGTGGACGTCGAACTTCTTGTAGCCTTCTCGGGGTTTTAGCATTCTTTAACCAATTTCCATGGATGCTCACGACAGCAGCACGCGAACATTTGACCAGCTTCGCCGTTTCCGAGATGCCCGCTCCCAGGCACTGGACCACAACAATCTGGCTTTTGTCAAAGTTGCTCAAGTCTGAGTATTTTCGTATTTGTGCCACTTATCGCCGCTAGAATGATTCCCCATTCGTCCCTGCTCCGCTCATATACTTCTCTCACAGCGTCACATGCCCTCAGTGCCACAAGGCAGCATACAGCCTCACGGTGGGCAGTGGTAATGAGTTTTGCCTCACCAGTGTATTATCATTATATTCTGGTGGGATATTGTGATATAATATAAGAAAAAACAACTTCGGAATTAACAATAAACATACACAATGTTAGAAAGCAATCTTCCTGAAACAGTCGGTCTCGACATGTGAAACAGTGAAATTGCTTCGCCTTTTTGTGAATGTGTAGATGGGAATGTCAGTACAACTAAAGCTGCCAGGCAGAGAGTCGTGTGAAGTTAGCACCCTTTTTTACAGAAATCTATATTTTTTTCAGAGTTCTTGATAGATATGAAATAGTTCTAGAGTTCTTTGTACAAAATTTCAATAGTTCTGCAGAATTTAGCAAAAAAACCAACAATACTCGAAAACATTTTCGTATCGAAAACATTCTTTGTCAATTTCCGCAAAATGTAAATAAGTACGACAGTTCTGAGCACAGTTCTGAATAGACCTCCAAGAGTTCTATCGAAAATCCCAGTAACATTTTTTTGTGCAGCTAATAGTTTACGAGATAATTGCAATTTAAGGAGAAAATATTTTCACTTACTGTGAAGTTGGCACCCTTTTTTTCAGAAATGTATATTTTTTTCAGAGTTCTTGACAGATATGCCATAGTTCTAGAGTTCTTTGTACAAAATTTCAATAGTTCTGCAGAATTTAGCGAAGAAAACGACAATATTCGAAAACATTTTCGTATCGAAAACATACATTGTCAATTTTCGCAAAAATTAAACTCGTACAACTGTTCTGAGGACAGTTCTGAACAGAACCCCAAGAGCTCTATCGAAAATCCCAATAACATTTTTCTTTGGCTATAATAGTTTATGAGATAAATTGATTTAATGTGGGACACACTTTCTCTACAGAAAATATAAATATATTCGTACAGCAGTTCTGATGACAGTTCTGGACACCACGTGAAGAGTTCTATCGAAAATCCTGGTAGTCTATTTTTGTGCAGGTAATAGTTTAAGAGGAAATTGCAACATAATTAAGAACTCTATAAGAGCTCCCACTGTGAAGCTGGCACCCTTTTTTACAGAAATCTATATTTTTTTCAGAGTTCTTGATAGATAAGCCATAGTTCTAGAGTTCTTTGTACAAAATTTCAATAGTTCTGCAGAATTTAGCGAAAAAAACAACAATACTCGAAAAAATTTTCGTATCGAAAACATTCTTTGTAAATTTCCGCAAAATGTAAATAAGTACGACAGTTCTGAGCACAGTTCTGAATAGAGCTCCAAGAGTTCTATCGAAAATCCCAGTAACTTTTTTTTGTGCAGCTAATAGTTTCCGAGATAATTGCAATTTAAGGAGAAAATTTTTTCACTTACTGTGAAGTTGGCACCCTTTTTTTCAAAAATGTATATCTTTTTCAGAGTTCTTGACAGATATGCCATAGTTCTAGAGTTCTTTGTACAAAATTTCAATAGTTCTGCAGAATTTAGCGAAAAAAAACAACAATACTCGAAAAAATTTTCGTATCGAAAACATTCTTTGTCAATTTCCGCAAAATGTACATAAGTACGACAGTTCTGAGCACAGTTCTGAATAGAGCTCCAAGAGTTCTATCGAACATCCCAGTAACATTTTTTTTGTGCAGCTAATAGTTTACGAGATAATTGCAATTTAAGGAGAAAATATTTTCACTTACTGTGAAGTTGGCACCCTTTTTTTCAGAAATGTATATTTTTTTCAGAGTTCTTGATAGATATGCCATAGTTCTAGAGTTCTTTGTACAAAATTTCAATAGTTCTGCAGAATTTGGCGAGGAAAACGATGTTCGAAAAAAATTTCGTATCGAAAAAATTCTTCGTCAATTTTCGCAAATTGTAAGTAAGTACAAGAGTTCTGAGCACAGTTCTGAACAGAACTTCAAGAGTTCTATCGAAAACCCAAGTAACACTTTTTTGTGCTGCTAATCGTTTACGAGATAATTGCAATTTAAGGAGAAAATCTTTTCACTTACTGTGAAGTTGGTACCCTTTTTTTCAGAAATGTATATTTTTTTCACAGTTCTTTACAGGTATGCCATAGTTTTAGAGTTATTTGTACAAAATTTCAATAGTTCTGCAGAATTTATCGAAGAAAACAACAATACTCGAAAACATTTTCGTATCGAAAACATTTTTTGTCAATTTTCGCAAAAATTAAATTTGTACAATAGTTCTGAGGACAGTTCTGGACACCACGTGAAGAGTTCTATCGAAAATCTTAGTAGAATTTTTTTGTGCAGGTAATAGTTTAAGAGGTAATTGCAACTTAAATAAGAACCCCATAAGAGCTTCTACTGTGAAGCTGGCACCCTTTTTTCAGAAATATATATTTTTTTCAGAGTTCTTGATAGATAAGTCATAGTTCTAGAGTTCTCTGTACAAAATTTCAATAGTTCTGCAGAATTTAGTGAAGAAAACAACAGTACTCGAGAAATTGTCGTATCGAAAATATTCTTTGTCAATTTTCGCAAAAAGTAAATTCGTGCAACAGTTCTGAACAGAACACCAATAGCTCTATCGAAAATTCTAATAATATCTTTTTGTGGCGATGATAGTTTATACGGTAACTGCTTTGATGTTAGACCCACTTTCTTCACAGAAAAAGTAAATTCGTTCAACAGTTTTGATTAACAGTTCTGGTTAACACCTCAAGACTTGTATCGATAGTCATAATAACATTTTTTGTGGTTATAATAGCTATAGTTTGTATGGTAATTGATTAATACTAGTAACATATTCTGTGCAGGTAATTGTTTACGTAGTAACTGCCTTTATTAAGGAATGCTTATGAGCATTTCCCGTGAAGTTTGAACCCCTTTTACGATAAATATACATTTTTTCATAGTTCTTGATATATATGTAATAGTTCTAGATTTCCCTGCTCAAAACACGAATAGTTCTGCAGAATTTCTGGAAGAAAACAATAACTCGGCAATAAATTTTGGTATGGTAAAAAATTATTTGTCAGTTTGGAAAAAATAAATTTGTGTATCAGTTCTGTTGGCAGTTCTGGATAGCACCGGAAGAGTTGCATTGAAAATGATAAGAACATTTTTGTGGCGATAATAGTTTATACGGTAATTGTTTTAATCTGATACTCACTTTCTCTACTATAGCAAAATTCGTAGAATAGTTCTGATGACAGTTTTGAATATCACCCACAGAGTTCTACCAAAAACTATAATAACATTATTTGTGACGATGACATATGAGATAATTAATGTGGGACTCACTTTTGTCATGTAAAAGTAATAAATTCGTACAAAAGGTCTGATGGCATTTCTTAATACGACCCTAAGAGTTCTACCGAAAACTGTAATAATATTTTTTGTGGGGATAACAGTTAATGAGATAATAGCATTTTCGAGAGACCCACTTGGTCTACATTATAATAAATTGGCACAACCCTTTTGCTGACAGCTCTGGATAGCACCGAAAGAGTTATTTTAAAAACCCTCATAACATTTTTATGGTGCCAGTAGATTATGAAATAGATTGTGTGTTCACTCTGCAGTGGGTGTGCGCCGATGTGAAACTTACTGGCAGATAAAAACTGTGTGCCGGACCGGGTCTCTAACCCCAGGCTATGACGAAGGAATATCGTCACAGTATCCTTTCGTCCAGGAGTGCTTCTTCTGCAATTTTCGTAGGACAACTTCTACGAAATTGGGAACGGTTGAGATGAAGTACTGCTGGAAGTACAGCTATGAGGACGATCGTAAATTCTCACTTTTATTTTGGAAAACCGAAAATCGAAAACCCGGATGTATATTCCACTAAATACAAAAAATCTAAATGTTCAGCACTATACAAATGCCAGTACACCTTCTTAAGACTGACTGTAGTAACTGTAGGTGGAAGCGTGGGATGTGCACGCTTAGATAATTCAAGGAGAGAAGGCTGGTCAGTGCAAAACAAACAGATGGCTGAGAGAGCGGATACATTCACACGCACCACTAACCAGATGGTGTCACACCTGTCGAGAAGCGCACCAGAGGTACAATGAGCTGTGGTGGAGTGCTGTTGGCGTGGTTACTATGCAACTTACTTGATGGGCATCAATACACCGTTTTATTAATGTAAAATACTTGAGAAACAATGTCATTCACACACTCCGAGTTCCTTATCACTCAGTACTAGACTAAATTGCCGGCCTAGTGATAAGCAGCCTATGTATCTCACCGACTACACATCTTCGTGTTATAAGAAAAAAAGAGAAAAATACAAAATATGAATCCGGATAAACCGGGAATCCGGATTACTGAGGACCAAATAAACGAGGTTCTTATTTACAAATTTCTAACTTCTTATTAACTTTAATACTGTATCCCCTCAACATAACACATCTATCAGTCATGTATTGAATTAGGATTTAGACATACTAATTAGTTCGCTTGTACAATATATTCAGTAAATATACTTACATTTCTATACATTGTAAAGACTTTTAACTCTCGCTGTAGTGTAACTCATCAAACTTCCACACTTCCTTTCTAACTAGAGCAAATGATTGCAACAATATTAACGACAGCAATTTCAAATTTATTCGTTACACACAGCACATGTTTTTATGTATCCTAGTGTCTGGTGATGTTGCCACATAACTTTCATCCATGAGGGTCCTGGGCATATTTTTAGCTGTTAGTGGGTCCTGGATGTCATGAGAGCTCAAAACAATTACTGTTTTACGTAATAAAATTCATCTGGCTCTTCCTGATTCTAAAAATATACACTTCATGTACAGTACCTCGCAATTCTCGTGTTTAAATGTCATTTTGTTTAATTTGGCGTGTCGCGCCGTATTAGCCGAGCGGTCTAAGGCGCTGCAGTCATGTACTGAGCGGCTGGTCCTGACGGAGATTCGAGTCCTCCCTCGGGCATGGGTGTGTGTTTTTGTCCTTAGGATAATTTAGGTTAAGTAGTGTGTAAGCTTAGGGACTGATGACCTTAGCAGTTAAGTCCCATAAGATTTCACACAATTTTGAACATTTAATTTGGGCAGTTTCCGTAGAACCTCGTTTATGTAATACCTTTGAAGAACCTGTCGACTGTCGTATGTGCAGGAAAAATGTTTACATGGCATAAAACAAAATCAGAATGCGTTTCAACAGTTGCAATACGTTTTAATGGTGGAGTAAAAATGGTTCAAATGGCTCTGAGCACTATGGCACTTAACTTCTGACGTCATCAGTCCACTATAACTTAGAACTACTTAAACCTAACTAACCTAAGGACATCACACTCATCCATGCCCGAGGCAGGAATCGAACCTGCGACCGGAGCGGTCGCGCGGTTCCAGACTGTAGCGCCTAGAACCGCTCGGCCACTCCGGCCAGCCTGATGGAGTAAAGATTAAAAACAACGAGCAGAACAGGCATCAAAACTAGGAACAACACGAAAATTGTGCTGGTATGGGCGGACAGGCAACATGTTACATAAACTGAAAAAGCTGCTAAAAGCATGAAAAAGGAGGCCAGAATAACAAAGAAAAGAAGCAAAACTAAAGAAAACGAAAAGGACATGAAAGGTATCAACAAGATTATGGAGCAGGAATGGTTTGCAATGACGTCATTGAGAAGAAAATGACATACAAATCTTTAGTTTCAATTTTCTGCAATCAACGTGTTTGCATACAGAGATACTGTTACCGGTATCTCATCCACTATTAAAGCTACATAAACAAAGCTATGGATGAATAATAATATAGTGCTTGCCTACACACTGAACCACATTATTCAAGAATGGATTAAATATTTTAAGCTGCAGTATGTCATATTATGTTCTTAAATTATTAGGAGAAAAATTTTTCTCTTAAAATACATTGTTCTTAAAATAATCAAAACATGAAACTGAAAAATATTACTGGTTTGCTGTTTCAACAAGATAATAATTCAAAGAACAAAATTTGTTTTTTATCTTTTATTTGGAATAGCGTGTAAGTACATTGAACCTAAAATAACAATTACATGTAATTCTGTAGGTAAGAAAAACATCAATATTCACTCCACAATGTATTCCACAGATTTACAATGTATTTCACCTAGAGCTCACAATAAATTTCAAAGTACCAGGAAAAACTACAGGCCGTGATATACAGGTCCCCTTAACAGCTCTTCTTCAGGATACACTAAAACCCAGAAGGAAATACATATGTAGGGAATTTAGTAATAAATAAGCATAGAATTTATGAGGTGTGAAACAACTATGAAAAATAAGTACAAAAAATATATAAGTGACATTTAGGGCATAAAATGCTCTTATTCTAGTAACTAAAACAGGGGGTTCCAGAAACAAAGATACGAAGAACTAACATAAGAGCTGTATTTGTAATATTTAGATATCAACTTTTAGCAATTGCTTACCTTATAAAGCAAAGTTCCTATGTAGGAACTACTTGTTTCGTCTCGTCGGTCTTGTAGCTGCCATTTGAAAATTTTCCTGTCTTGACATACATGAACAGGTGTGGAGAAATTATCGTTTCTTTTGAAACTCTCTGTACTTCTTTATACAGGTCATGGTACTGCTTCCAGTAGGTTCCATCGAAGACATATGCCGTGTAGTGTTTGATGGAGCTATTATAATGAATGGCACCAACGAGAGTGTACTCTTGATTGTCGACTACGATTTCTTTCGTGATCGTTTGCAACACACATTTCTTCCTTTGATTCGGTGGAAACTGATCTTCAGTTAGTGGACAAGTTGTTATACTAGTATCCATCATCAAGTAGCATCCGAATTTCTTTTCTTCGACTGCTTCTCCTTTACATTTCTTGCATTTTATAATAGTCTTTAGACCTCCGTCTGTTGCATCTACAGCCTCTTGCATGAAATTATAACCAAGTCTGAAGAGCACATACGTATCAACGGAAATATAATGTAGTTTCACATAGCGTGAATTTAGGCACGTCAGACACGATATCTTTTTGTTGCAAATCGGGTTATCTTTTAATATTGTCTCGTATAATTCCCCAACATTCGACTCTGCATTCAGAGACAATATTTTTCGAGAGATTACTCCTTTTTTTAGGAACGGTATCACATATAAAATATCAAATCTCTGCTTAAAATGCTGGGAGTTTATAATTTTTTTGTCCAACACATCCAAAGCCAGATCCAAAAATGGATGGCTCACCATTTGAATGGTACTTTTGAAATCATCACTGAGTGATACTGCTTGCATGAATAAGGTTATCAAAGAATCGAAACCGCACGTTCCCTTCAAGTTGTAGGTAGCAGATTTGAATTTGCTTGAGGACCCATTTGGGAAAAGTGGCAAATTAATGTCTATGAATTTCTTAGTCGAATTCCAGTTTGGGCAATCATCTAAGTAGTTTTTCTTGCTCTTAGTTTGCATGCTCGATGTGACAATGATTTCGTTTTGAAGCTTTTTCAGCATTGCACTCTCCTCCATTTTATTGTTACAGGTCTCGCGATTTTCTTCCGTTTTCGAACCACAGGACGAAATTTCATTGACATCCCTGGTGAAGCATGATTCTCGATAGTCTTTTGTGGAATGACATCTCTCTTTAGAGTCCAAATTCGGCAGTAAATTATTATCTGAAGAGCGCTGAAAACACACACTCTCACTATTGATTGAGAGACAGTTGTTCTCCGCATTCATAACAAGTGCGCTCGAAGTAGGAGAAAATCTGTGTTCAAAATTATTAAAAATTTTGTTTAACTCTGTCTTATTGGCATCATCGAGTTGGGTCTCTTAAGGTATTGTTCAGTGTGCTCTCAGAATTATCAAGGATATGATTGCTTTTGGGGTTTGTTATCTTCAGCTTCTTATTTTTTCCTCTCCAGTTTTCTTCTTCATGGTAAGGCAACGATGCTTCAGTTGGTTTGTGCTTCACAGCTTGCTTTGAATCTTGTTTTTCCATCATAAGTGGCGCTAACAGTTTTGTTTCCTCACGCATCCACTTCAAATGTTGAAAAATGAATTTGTCTACTCGTAAAGGCAGCTTGTCAAAGCCCAGTGTCTTTAATTTTGAAAATTTTCCTTCAGTCGCTGCTGACGAACGAATAGATAAAGGAACATGGAAAGAAGGATACATCACAGCTGTCCACAGTGGTATATAGTACATCAAATCTTTCAGCATCTCTGCAGCATTAGGAATGTTGTATGGATTCACATCAAATAGATTGTCATCCTTAGTCTGATTCGCGATGACTTCAGCTTCATTGTAGATACGTTTTGCCCTATCAATCCACGCGTTTGCAGTAGATTCCTTAGAGTTCAAAACTGATTCCAAAAGACAGTCATCATTGTTTTCAACATCATCAGTTTTCTTGTCATCATCTTTCTTTTCGTCAATATATGAATGACGTGGACCACCTCTGATAATGTTATCAAGGTGGCGCTGATGTTCCATTGATGCATATTCTTGACCGCACTCATCAATACCAAGATGTTCACTTAACGCAACAACCAAAAGTGAGCGCAAAGCACTTTCAATATCACGAAAATCTGTCATCATGTAAATATGGGCCAAAACTCGAAGATAAAGTTGTTTGACTTGTGATTTAACTCTCGAGAAGCATTTCCACCTCGAAATCATGACCATAAAATGGTTTAAATCTACTCTCAAACAACACGAGGGTAGAATTACTCTTTCATGCAAAACAATATGACTATAACACCTATTCAAATAATCTGTTAAGTCCGAGCAATTGGCTATTGCTCTAGAAATGGCAACCAACAAAGCCTTACCAAAATCAGTTACCATGATTTTTGGTCTGGGAGCTCCAGATCTGATGATTTCCATAAAGAAAAATGACAAGAATGATGCGTCATGCCTAGAGGATATCATCTGATAAGTTGGGCAACTGATTGATGATCGATTGACGATATTTGGATCTTTACTAGTGACGTTTACTTCGCGGATGCACATGTACTGATACAGGTATATGTACTTTGACTTAATTTCCACACAGTCAGCCCTGTTTGACAGATCCCCAAATCGTGAAATAACTCGAAATGCAACGCTACCTGTAGCATCTACTGAATCGTATACACTGCTATTGACTTGATGACAATATTTTTGCAACTGACTTTGATCTTTCAGCCAATATATACAGAAGAATGGGTCCAATCCGATTGCGTGAATTTCGTCCCGATGGGTTGTATGTTTTGCAATTTGCAGGTTTTCAACAGGCTTACTGGTTGTTATACCAAAACGTTTGTCCCTTTCCTCTCTTTAGCCTTTCTCAAGACATCAGCATTTGGTAAATTTGGAGGAATCATGTCTCCAAAAGACATATTTTTCGCTTCATAATTTCGCCAAAGAGCTGCAGGCATCCTGTTATCAACCAATTTAGCAGCTACCTGTTGTCTTCTCGTGCCCTGAAGTTGTCTTCTTTTAAGGTGAATACTATCGTCTGAAAAGTTTGAAAGTCTGCAGTTTATAATAATATCGTTGTCCTTTTTTGGCTTCTTCAGAGCAATCCCTTCGAAAGTGGCTCCGCATTCTGTGCATCTTCCTTTGATCTTCAAGAAATACTTTGAACTTGAACTTTCACATACATTCGCGTATTTGAAAGAAAAGGCACATGGAATTTTGTGATGTTCATAAATTTTATGAGCCATCAAATCGGTCCATTTCCCTATTTCCAGTCTTGAAGGCCTTCCAAGTTTCCTCTCTGTTGGTTTTATGGTAGACCATTTTTCTGCTGACAGTAGTAAGTCGAATTGCTTTGTCATGTCCTTGTTGCACGAAGAACCAAAATCATTCCACGACTCATCTTTGCTGTCGTCGTCTTTTTCTTCAACGAAACATTCCAGCCTGAAAGTGTTTCTAACAAAAGCAAGCAGATCGTGACGATCTTCTTTAATTGTTGTGTAAATATGTTTTGAAGACATTTTCGAGCCGATGTCGGCCATGGCATCGGACAGTTTTTGGACGGAGTGAATTGAATGCCTCTATCATCGATTACTTTAAATTCCTCCATGCTGAGAAGACGTTTCAATTCTGGTAGATTGTACATTTTTATGGGTGTTCTGGTTCATAAATATCACTTACACAACAGCACCGACTGCACAACGGGCAACGACTGCACAAGAGCTCTGACTGAACGAGCATAACGATTATTCCATGAGAGTGAGCAGTATTGTTACATTTAGTCATTAGGGGCAAATCAAGGAGCGAAATGCAGCGCTGGCGGACGGCTTCACACGACGCGGCGCGCGCCACCCAAAAAGTGCAGCTGTTGTTGTCATTAGACTTGATGCTACCGTGAGAAGCTTTGATGCTACCTCTATTGTAACTACTACACTGACGTCATTTGCCGATTGTTTAAAAGACGCAGTTCACGTGTTCATTGTTTCCAGATGTAGTGCCACGACTTTTGCATTGTTGCTGTGCTTTGTTTATTATTTTTTGGTCTTGAGAGGTCTCAGGGACATATCATAGTTTTCATTATTCTTCCATCGGGCGCAGCTGTTCAGATTGACACGTGTCGAAATTTTCTGTATATTACTTTTCAACAATTTGCAGTATTGGCGCTGCTTCGTTAACAGCTTCCCTTCACCGTATGCTTTTCATTGTTGTGTGTTGTGAAATACGAAAGGGCGCAGTGGATAAAAACGAGCAATTACTTGTCAACAATTGGCAGCACTGGCGCCTTCTCGTTATAGCTTCCTTTCTCGGTATACCTTTCATTGTTGTATGATTCAGTATCGACGCTAATGCTCTCTTGATGAGATATGAGCCGATTGCTCGCTTTTATCCACTGTGCCCTTTCGTATTTCATTTTAGCGATTAATTTATTTGTTTATCAACGTAGTAAGTAGTACAAAGCTAATCCAGAATGTAAACTGCACTTAAATTCTGTTTGAACTGTTTAACCGTCAGTGTCCGCTGTCTGAACGTCAAATATCAGATTAATACACTGTGCCTGGTTGCGTTATTTTATAGGAATTTTATTATTTTAAGTGGGAAGTACTAGATAATGTTGAAGAAACCCAATGCATATTGTTCGAAGAGCATAATATTATTCGAAATTTACCTGTACCAATAGGTGAAGCCAAAACAGCCTTTGTGATGCTGTAACTACCTCATAGATAAGGATATTTGTCTATTGTAGTTTTGTATTCCAATCAGAATTTTCAGAGCATCAAAGCCTCATTTCAGCATGATAGAGGGGTAAAATCAATAGGTGATATTGAATTGAAAGCCTTCATCAGTCTCTTGTTTTTAATTGTTGTTAACAAAAGTAACAGATAAAGCCTGGAAGATCTGTGTGGAACTGATGGTGATGGCACTGAAAAATTTTACCTCGCAAATGAACATAAAACGTTTCAAATTTATTCTGGAGAGCCATAGATTTTACAGTCGCGCTATTCGTGATGAAAGGAGACAATTAGACAAGCTAACAGCTATTCGGGAAATATTTACTGTGTTTGTACGCAACTACCACAAATCTTACACCCTTGGAGAAAATGTTACAGTAGACAAGAAGCTGGAAAGATTCTGTGGAAGGTACAGTTTTCGGGAATATGTATCAATCAAAACAAACGAGTATGGATTCTTAAGTATTTCACCTGTACAATTTGGAAATATACTCTGTGTTGCAACCAGAAGGATTTACCAACTGAGCAATAAACATTTTGATGTTGTTCTGTGACTGCGTAAACCTATATATCAGTCAGGTCGAGATGTGAAAGCGGACAACTGGTTTACTAGTACTGGAATGATAATAGAGCTATGAAGGGAAAATTTTTCTTTTGTTGGCATGATGAAGAAAAACAAGCGTGGAGATTTCTCTAGAGTTTGCTATCAGTAAAAGAAGGGCTGCCCACATTTCCTTTTTTGGCTTCCACAAGACTGAACTCTAGTTTCCTACGTACCTAAAAAGGGGAAGTGAGTGATCCAGGCATCACGTTTGTATGAATATAATTCGATAGATGCTGACATTGTAGATAAACGGAAGCCATCCACCGTAAATTTTACAATAGCGTTAAGTGTGGTATTTTCACAACGGATCAGCTGAATGCTTTGTACAACGCTGCAAGAAAAGTGCGCCGCTGGTCAATGGTTATATTTTTGTAATGATCAGTACAGTTGGAATGTATGCACAAGTGATTTATTGTGGCAACAGTAAGAATTGTATCAGAAGGAAAGGGTTCCTGAATCAGCTATGATATACAATGTTGTTTTCTTCGCTAAATTCTGCAGAACTATTGAAATTTTGTACAGAGAACTCTAGAACTATGACTTATCTATCAAGAACTCTGAAAAAAATACATATTTCTGAAAAAAAAGGGTGCCAGCTTCACAGTAGGAGCTATTATGGGATTCTTAATTAAGTTGCAATTACCTCTTAAACTATTACCTGTACAAAAAAATTCTACTAAGATTTTCGATAGAACTCTTCACGTGGTGTCCAGAACTGTCCTCAGAACTGTTGTACAAGTTTAATTTTTGCGAAAATTGACAAAAAATGTTTTCGATACGAAAATTTTTTCGAGTATTGTTGTTTTCTTCGATAAATTCTGCGGAACTATTGAAATTTTGTACAAATAACTCTAGAACTATGGCATATCTATCAAGAACTCTGAAAAAAATATACATTTCTGAAAAAAAGGGTGCCAACTTCACAGTAAATGAAAAGATTTTCTCCTTAAATTGCAATTATCTCGGAAACTATTAGCTGCACAAAAAAATGTTACTTGGATTTTCGAAAGAACTCTTGGAGCTCTGTTCAGAACTGTGCTCAGAACTCTTGTACTTATTTACATTTTGCGGAAATTGTCAGAGAATTTTTTCGATACGAAAATTTTTTCGAGTAATGTTGTTTTTTTCGCTAAATTCTGCAGAACTATTGAAATTTTGTACAAAGAACTCTAGAACTATGGCTTATCTATCAAGAACTCCGAAAAAAATATAGATTTCTGTAAAAAAGGGTGCCAGCTTCACAGTGGGAGCTCTTATAGAGTTCTTAATTACGTTGCAATTTCCTCTTAAACTATTACCTGCACAAAAAAAGACTACCAGGATTTTCGATAGAACTCTTCACGTGGTGTCCAGAACTGTCATCAGAACTGCTGTACGAATATATTTATACTTTCTGTAGAGAAAGTGTGTCCCACATTAAATCAATTTATCTCATAAACTATTATAGCCATAGAAAAATATTATTGGGATTTTCGATAGAGCTCTTGGGGTTCTGTTCAGAACTGTCCTCAGAACTGTTGTACGAGTTTAATTTTTGCGAAAATTGACAATGTATGTTTTCGATACGAAAATGTTTTCGAATATTGTCGTTTTCTTCGCTAAATTCTGCAGAACTATTGAAATTTTGTACAAAGAACTCTAGAACTATGGCATATCTGTCAAGAACTCTGAAAAAAATATACATTTCTGAAAAAAAGGGTGCCAACTTCACAGTAAGTGAAAAGATTTTCTCCTTAAATTGCAATTATCTCGTAAACTATTAGCTGCACAAAAAAATGTTACTGGGATTTTCGATAGAACTCTTGGAGCTCTATTCAGAACTGTGCTCAGAACTGTCGTACTTATTTACATTTTGCGGAAATTGACAAAGAATGTTTTCGATACGAAAATTTTTTCGAGTATTGTTGTTTTTTTCGCTAAATTCTGCAGAACTATTAAAATTTTGTACAAAGAACTCTAGAACTATGGCATATCTGTCAAGAACTCTGAAAAAAATATACATTTCTGAAAAAAAGGGTGCCAACTTCACAGTAAGTGAAAAGATTTTCTCCTTAAATTGCAATTATCTCGTAAACTATTAGCTGCACAAAAAAAAGTTACTGGGATTTTCGATAGAACTCTTGGAGCTCTATTCAGAACTGTGCTCAGAACTGTCGTGCTTATTTACATTTTGCGGAAATTGACAAAGAATATTTTCGATACGAAAATTTTTTCGAGTAATGTTGTTTTTTTCGCTAAATTCTGCAGAACTATTGAAATTTTGTACAAAGAACTCTAGAACTATGGCTTATCTATCAAGAACTCTGAAAAAATATAGATTTCTGTAAAAAAGGGTGCCAGCTTCACAGTGGGAGCTCTTATAGAGTTCTTAATTATGTTGCAATTTCCTCTTAAACTATTACCTGCACAAAAAAAGACTACCAGGATTTTCGATAGAACTCTTCACGTGGTGTCCAGAACTGTCATCTGAACTGCTGTACGAATATATTTATATTTTCTGTAGAGAAAGTGTGTCCCACATTAAATCAATTTATCTCATAAACTATTATAGCCATAGAAAAATATTATTGGGATTTTCGATAGAGCTCTTGGGGTTCTGTTCAGAACTGTCCTCAGAACTGTTGTACGAGTTTAATTTTTGCGAAAATTGACAATGTATGTTTTCGATACGAAAATGTTTTCGAATATTGTCGTTTTCTTCGCTAAATTCTGCAGAACTATTGAAATTTTGTACAAAGAACTCTAGAACTATGGCATATCTGTCAAGAACTCTGAAAAAAATATACATTTCTGAAAAAAAGGGTGCCAACTTCACAGTAAGTGAAAATATTTTCTCCTTAAATTGCAATTATCTCGTAAACTATTAGCTGCACAAAAAAATGTTACTGGGATTTTCGATAGAACTCTTGGAGCTCTATTCAGAACTGTGCTCAGAACTGTCGTACTTATTTACATTTTGCGGAAATTGACAAAGAATGTTTTCGATACGAAAATTTTTTCGAGTATTGTTGTTTTTTTCGCTAAATTCTGCAGAACTATTAAAATTTTGTACAAAGAACTCTAGAACTATGGCATATCTGTCAAGAACTCTGAAAAAAATATACATTTCTGAAAAAAAGGGTGCCAACTTCACAGTAAGTGAAAAGATTTTCTCCTTAAATTGCAATTATCTCGTAAACTATTAGCTGCACAAAAAAAAGTTACTGGGATTTTCGATAGAACTCTTGGAGCTCTATTCAGAACTGTGCTCAGAACTGTCGTGCTTATTTACATTTTGCGGAAATTGACAAAGAATATTTTCGATACGAAAATTTTTTCGAGTAATGTTGTTTTTTTCGCTAAATTCTGCAGAACTATTGAAATTTTGTACAAAGAACTCTAGAACTATGGCTTATCTATCAAGAACTCTGAAAAAAATATAGATTTCTGTAAAAAAGGGTGCCAGCTTCACAGTGGGAGCTCTTATAGAGTTCTTAATTATGTTGCAATTTCCTCTTAAACTATTACCTGCACAAAAAAAGACTACCAGGATTTTCGATAGAACTCTTCACGTGGTGTCCAGAACTGTCATCTGAACTGCTGTACGAATATATTTATATTTTCTGTAGAGAAAGTGTGTCCCACATTAAATCAATTTATCTCATAAACTATTATAGCCATAGAAAAATATTATTGGGATTTTCGATAGAGCTCTTGGGGTTCTGTTCAGAACTGTCCTCAGAACTGTTGTACGAGTTTAATTTTTGCGAAAATTGACAATGTATGTTTTCGATACGAAAATGTTTTCGAATATTGTCGTTTTCTTCGCTAAATTCTGCAGAACTACTGAAATTTTGTACAAAGAACTCTAGAACTATGGCATATCTGTCAAGAACTCTGAAAAAAGTATACATTTCTGAAAAAAAGGGTGCCAACTTCACAGTAAGTGAAAATATTTTCTCCTTAAATTGCAATTATCTCGTAAACTATTAGCTGCACAAAAAAATGTTACTGGGATTTTCGATAGAACTCTTGGAGCTCTATTCAGAACTGTGCTCAGAACTGTCGTACTTATTTACATTTTGCGGAAATTGACAAAGAATGTTTTCGATACGAAAATGTTTTCGAGTAATGTTGTTTCTTTTGCTAAATTCTGCAGAACTATTGAAATTTTGTACAAAGAACTCTAGAACTATTTCATATCTATCAAGAACTCTGAAAAAAATATAGATTTCTGAAAAAAAGGGTGCCAACTTCACACGACTCAGGCAGAGAGACGACGACGTATGTAACTGGTCAGAGTGTGGACTCACCTCCAGCCCCATGTTGTCGTACTGGCTCTGCAGCTCTGGGCCCACCACTTCCAGCAGCTGTCGCCGTTCCTCCGCGAAATCTGTAACCGAAGTGCGTGGAATTACTGAAGATGAGAAATGTGTTAGTAAACAAATCAGGTATGAAACGCAAAATGCGAAGATTAGTTCTTTTTGGCGACACAGCTGACCTTATCTGTGCAAAGTCTTGCAAACAACAGATTGGAGTGAAGAAGTAGATTACCTCTTTCTGCATCTACGAAAGGTGTTCAAAGCTGCAGTATACCTTCGGCTACAGATTAAGTGCTGAAAATGTATTCCGTTTCGTAGTCATCAGTACTAAAGTACCCTTATTCCGCAATAGCTTTAGTTTTAAGTTTAAGAAAGATCGAAGATGCCAGATTGAATTTTCACTCTGCAGGAAAGTATGCACTTACGTAGGGCTTGCTGGCAGATTGCAACTGTGTGCCGGACCGAGACTCGACCTCAGGACCGTTTGCGGGTAAGTGTTATATCAACTGAGTTTTATTTCTTGCAGTACCTGATTTTTAATCGGCCAGGAAGTTTCGTATCATTGCACATTCCGCTGTAGTGTGATATTCCACTCTGGAAAAAGTTCCCTCAGGTTGTGGCTAAGTTATGTCTTCGCAAAGTGCTTTCTTCCAGTAGTGCTAGCCTTGAAAGTCTTGTGAGAGAACTTCTGCCAATTTTTGAAGATGGCAGACGAGGTAATGGCGGAGGTAAAGCTGTAAGTACGGTTCCTAAGTCGTTCTCGAGTAGCTCATTTGCTCCAGCGCTCGCCAGCGGAAGGTAATGGTCCTGTGTTATGAGTTCCAGTCCGACATACAGCTTTAATTCGCGAGGAAGCTTAGTATTTAAGACCTATTTACGCCTACCGTGTTACAAATTTAGGAAAAATGTCGTTGTAACAAGGCTGTAACGATTTCCTACAGGACTGTGGCCATCTGCAGCCTTACGGCATATGGTGCGAAAACATTACGGTGCGTTGTGAAGAGTACCCTCAGTACTTCTGACAAGTAGTACTTACCTATAGTCTGCAGGTCACCAGTGACTGGTAGAAACCTGTTACAGCATTGAGAAAGGCTCAAATTACCCTGTCGTAAAAAATATACAGGTTGGGCCGCAGAATAGTTCATGCCCTTTAAGACTGTCATCATCAGCAGCCAGGACGGATGTCGGAATGCGATATGTCTATCTTAGTGTGCACGAAAGATTTTCGGAACAGATTTAGTTTGCGCACCTTGTATAAAAGAAAACAACAAAGTCAGTGACGTAATCTACAAAAAAAAAATGGTATTCTCTCCTGGCGTATTCGTCTCTAATGTAACGGACATTAATGGGGAAACCAGAACGATTGAAATACGATTTATAGTCGCGAAGTCCCCCCTCCATGAACCATGGACCTTGCCGTTGGTGGGGAGGCTTGCGTACCTCAGCGATACAGATAGCCGTACCGTAGGTGCAACCACAACGGAGGGGTATCTGTTGAGAGGCCAGACAAACGTGTGGTTCCTGAATAGGGGCAGCAGCCTTTTCAGTAGTTGCAAGGGCAACAGTCTGGATGATTGACTGATCTGGCCTTGTAACAATAACCAAAACGGCCTTGCTGTGCTGGTACTGCGAACGGCTGAAAGCAAGGGGAAACTACAGCCGTAATTTTTCCCGAGGGCATGCAGCTTTACTGTATGATTAAATGATGATGGCGTCCTCTTGGGCAAAATATTCCGGAGGTAAAATAGTCCCCCATTCGGATCTCTGGGCGGGGACTACTCAAGAGGATGTCGTTATCAGGAGAAAGAAAACTGGCGTTCTACGGATCGGAGCGTGGAATGTCAGATCCCTTAATCGGGCAGGTAGGTTAGAAAATTTAAAAACGGAAATGGATCGGTTGAAGTTAGATATAGTGGGAATTAGTGAAGTTCGGTGGCAGGAGGAACAAGACTTCTGGTCAGGTGACTACAGGGTTATAAACACAAAATCAAATAGGGGCAATGCAGGAGTAGGTTTAATAGTGAATAGGAAAATAGGAATGCGGGTAAGCTACTACAAACAGCATAGTGAACGCATTATTGTGGCCAAGATAGATACGAAGCCCACGCCTACTACAGTATTACAAATTTATATGCCAACTAGCTCTGCAGATGACGAAGAAATTGAAGAAATGTATGATGAAATAAAAAAAAATTATTCAGATTGTGAAGGGAGACGAAAATTTAATAGTCATGGGTGACTGGAATTCGAGTGTAGGAAAAGGGTGAGAAGGAAACATAGTAGGTGAATATGGATTGGGGCTAAGAAATGAAAGAGGAAGCCGGCTGGTAGAATTTTGCACAGAGCACAACATAATCATAGCTAACACCTGGTTTAAGAATCATGAAAGAAGGTTGTATACCTGGAAGAACCCTGGAGATACTAAAAGGTATCAGATAGATTATATAATGGTAAGACAGAGATTTAGGAACCAGGTTTTAAATAGTAAGACATTTCCAGGGACAGATGTGGACTCTGACCACAATTTATTGGTTATGACCTGTAGATTAAAACTGAAAAACTGCAAAAAGGTGGTAATTTAAGGAGATGGGACCTGGATAAACTGAAAGAACCAGAGGTTGTAGAGAGTTTCAGGGAGAGCATAAGGGAACAATTGACAGGAGTGGGGGAAGAACTACAGTAGAAGAAGAATGGGTAGCTTTGAGGGATGAAGTAGCGAAGGCAGCAGAGGATGAAATAGGTAAAAAGACGAGGGCTAGTAGAAATCCTTGGGTAACAGAAGAAATATTGAATTTAATTGATGAAAGGAGAAAATATGAAAATGCAGTGAATAAAGCAGGCAAAAAGGAATACAAACGTCTCAAAAATGAGATCGACAGGAAGTGCAAAATGGCTAAGCAGGGATAGCTAGAAGACAAATGTAAGGATGTAGAGGCCTATCTCTCTAGGGGTAAGATAGATACTGCCTACAGGCAAATTAAAGAGACCTTTGGAGATAAGAGAACGACTTGTATGAATATCAAGAGCTCAGATGGAAACCCGGTTCTAAGCAAAGAAGGGAAAGCAGAAAGGTGGAAGGGGTATATAGAAGGTCTATACAAGGGTGATGTACTTGAGGACAATTTTATGAAAATGGAAGAGGATGTAGATAAAGATGAAATGGGAGATACGATACTGCGTGAAGAGTTTGACAGAGCACTGAAAGACCTGAGTGGAAACAAGGCCCCCGGAGTAGACAACATTCCATTGGAACTACTGACGGCCTTGGGAGAGCCAGTCCTGACAAAACTCTACCATCTGGTGAGCAAGATGTATGAAACAGGCGAAATACCCTCAGACTTCAAGAAGATTATAATAATTCCAATCCCAAAGAAAGCAGGTGTTGACAGATGTGAAAATTACCGAACTATCAGTTTAATAAGTCACAGCTGCAAAATACTAACCCGAATTCTTTGCAGACGAATGGAAAAACTAGTAGAAGCCAACCTCAGGGAAGATCAGTTTGGATTCCGTAGAAACATTGGAACACGTGAGGGAATACTGACCTTACGACTTATCTTAGAAGAAAGATTAAGGAAAGGCAAACCTACGTTTGTAGCATTTGTAGACTTAGAGAAAGCTTTTGACAATGTTGACTGGAATACTCTCTTTCAAATTCTAAAGGTGGCAGGGGTAAAATACAGGGAGCGAAAGGCTATTTACAATTTGTACAGAAACCAGATGGCAGTTGTAAGAGTCGAGGGACATGAAAGGGAAGCAGTGGTTGGGAAGGGAGTAAGATAGGTTTGTAGCCTCTCCCCGACGTTGTTCAATCTGTATATTGAGCAAGCAGTAAAGGAAACAAAAGAAAAATTCGGAGTAGGTATTATTCATGGAGAAGAAATAAAAACTTTGATGTTCGCCGATGACATTGTAATTCTGTCAGAGACAGCAAAGGACTTGGAAGAGCAGTTGAACGGAATGGTCTTGAGAGGAGGATATAAGATGAACATCAACAAAAGCAAAACGAGGATAATGGAATATAGTCTCATTACGTCGGGTGATGCTGAGGGAATTACATTAGGAAATGAGACACTTAAAGTAGTAAATGAGTTTTGCTATTTGGGGAGCAAAATAACTGATGATGGTCGAAGTAGATAGGATATAAAATGTAGACTGGCAATGGCAAGGAAAGCGTTTCTGAAGAAGAGAAATTTGTTAACATCGAGTATAGATTTAAGTGTCAGGAAGTAATTTCTGAAAGTATTTGTATGGAGTGTAGCCATGTATGGAAGTGAAACATGGACGATAAATAGTTTGGACAAGAAGAGAATAGAAGCTTTCGAAATGTGGTGCTACAGAAAAATGCTGAAGATTAGATGGGTAGATCACATAACTAATGAGGAAGTATTGTTGAATAGGATCGGGGAGAAGAGAAGTTTGTGGCACAACTTGACTAGAAGAAGGGATCGTTTGGTAGGACGTGTTCTGAGGCATCAAGGGATCACCAAATTAGTATTGGAAGGCAGCGTGGAGGGTAAAAGTCGTAGAGGGAGACCAAGAGATGAATACACTAAGCAGATTCAGAAGGATGTAGGTTGCAGTAGGTAATGGGAGATGAAGAAGCTTGCACAGGATAGAGTAGCATGGAGAGCTGCATCAAACCAGTCTCAGGACTGAAGACCACAACAACAGTCGCGAAGTAATTATTGTAGATCAGTAGTAATGTTGAATCTGTGTGGAGGTGCAATAACTATGTCCGGTAAAGTCGCATGTAACACGTCGGAGAGAAAATTTTTAAATTATGAACGGGACCGTATGTGAGGCAGAAAATTGTGTACGAGACAAGCAGCTGACCGACGTTCGCGACAGTTAGCCCCGGCTGAATATTGAATAGTCCCTTGACGATGGTGGTTTATGTTACAGCTGCGGGAAGTGGAAGCAGCAGGAATGCGACGTACAAACATCCGTGAAATAGGCTGTGGTCTGCAGACTGTGGTGTAATTTAAGTAACGGTCTCGTGTTTAGAGTGGTTGGCTCAAATGGCTCTGAGCACTATGGGACTTAACTTCTGAGGTCATCAGTCCCCTAGACTTAGAACTACTTACACCTAAGGACATCACATACATCCATGCCCGAGGCAGGATTCGAACCTGCGACCGTACCGGTCGCGCGGTTGTAGACTGTAGCGCCTAGAACCGCTCGGCCATCCCGGCCGGCCTTTAGAGTGGTCGCACACAGGAAAACAATTGCTCCTTCTACCGATAACGCTTTTCGTGGTGGTACAGGCAAACATTAGGTGTCAGAATGATACAGGTGGTATACATTTCCATCTGCACATTATACTGTACTGACGACCTGTGTGGGAAGACAAGCATCGATTATCCAGTTCATTGCAACAAATTGAAATCTAAGTGTTTTAAGGCTATTGTTCAAATTGTACAAGGAATGTACTTACAACGCTGCCAGAAAGTCTCTCTAGATCTGAAATAAATACTTGTAACTGTGTGAGATGCTTTGATATTTATGATTTGTACTTCCCATCGTTATCTGTGATGTGGCAACACCGTTCCTCACGTGAATTGCAAATTGATTGCAGCGGAACTGCCACATTATTGTCCAGGGAGGAGAATAATGTCTGTGCGTAGACCAATGCATTGTCTGCCTTTCTGTATTCAGTGAAGCACAATGGCAGGTACCGCCGACGTCGCCTTCGTGGAGCGCTTAGTGACAAAAGTTAGGCTCTGTGAAAGGAAGCGCAGCAACAAAACTATGACACAGACGACAGATATGTTTCGTGAAACATTTGGTGGAAAGGGACTGGAGTTTAACGTCCCGACGACAACGAGGTCATTAGAGACGGAGCACAGGCTCGGATTAGGGAAGGATGGGGTAGGAAATCAGCTGTGCACTTTCAAAGGAACCACCCCCGCATTAGCCTGAAGCGAGTCGGGGAAATCACGGGAAGCCTAAACCAGGATCGTCGGACGCGTGTTTGAACCGTGTTCCTCCCAAATGCGAGTCCGGTGTGCTAAACAACGCCGCCACCTCGCTTGGTAAACATTTGGTAAGGAGCCACCAAGACGTCTGGCTTTAAGAACAGAGCTTTTCGCATGGGATGCCTTTTGGATGCCCCATGTCTGGTCGTCCACTAACCAGAGGAGGAACATGCGCCAAAGTTAGGGCGTCAGTGATGCAGTCACTCTCCAACTCGATCAGAGATCTTGCTGCAGAACGTGAAATTAAAATGATGGCAATGCAACACCACTCGGAAATTGGATTAGGCATGTAAGTATTTCAGCTAGTTATCGGCAGGCGACGTCTATTGTTGTTGTGGTCTTCAGTCCTGAGACTGGTTTGATGCAGCTCTCCATGCTACTCTATCCTGTGCAAGCTTCTTCATCTCCCAGTACCTACTGCAACCTACATCCTTCTGAATCTGCTTAGTGTATTCATCTCTTGGTCTCCCTCTACGATTTTTATCCTCCACGCTGCCCTCCAATACTAAATTTGTGATCCCTTGATGCCTCAAAACATGTCCTACCAACCGTTCCCTTCTTATAGTCAAGTTGTGTCACAAACTTCTCTTCTCCCCAAACCTATTCAATACCTACTCATTAGTTACGTGATCTAAACCACCTTATCTTCAACATTCTTCTGTAGCACCACATTTCGAAAGTTACTACTGTCTTCTTCTTCAAACTAGTTATCGTCCATGTTTCACTTCCATACATGGCTACACTCCATACAAATACTTTCAGAAACGACTTCCTGACACTTTATAACACTACAACAGCGTATTTACGTAGCTTATACTATGAAGTACCAAGTTTGGTTTATTACGTAGTATGCCCCCAACAGAACAAAATAGTCCTGTCACGGAAAAGCCACGTATAACACTACCCGTCTGCTACTATTGTACCATAACCTTAAAGCTGGAAACAGGTTTTGAAATAAAACTATTTTGTTATAGCAATTATGGTATAAAGCAACAGAGCAGTGTTACCCTCTGGGAGGATTTTTGTTAAGTTGACCGTGTTGTACCTAACGGAAATGGCTTACCGGAAATGAAAGTTAGAATTACGTAAATATTTGAACAGTACCAAACAAAATTTTGCCTATCTGCACTGTTCAACGGATAAAGAAAACGGCCGCCAGCCTAACTAGGCAAGAGAATGATTAACATTCTCGTTTAAGAAAGTAGGTATAAGTAACTATAACGGACAAACACAACATAGACTTGGCCACACGCGAGTGCAATGAACTCTGATACACATATGTTTTAAGATTGAAGCTAACAACTGACGCAGCACAAAAAAACTATTTGCACAGTTATAACACGTACAGAAAAACACTATCACTTTCAGGGCTTACACAAACTGAGGGGTCTTTATACTGTTAATATGCACACAAGAGAGACAAACACTTAGTAATCATGAGTATATAATTTCCTACTGTGCAATTTTCCACTTTTACTACCATGAGACATAAAATTAATATTAATGTAAAATACTGACTCACTTTCTACGATTAACAGCAGGTAGTAATGTGATCATTTACTAAGCAAAACGTTATAAGCCTCAGTCTTGAGAAATTTTAATTTGAAGTTGGCAACAAAACATTAATAAGCATTTTTACTAAGAATGTTATTTTCAGCAAGCATCATTAACTCTAACTCACTTTCTTGCCACATTAACTTTAACTTTACTATGTTCAAGAGGCATTAATTAGAAAACTGGATTTTTAACGTGCTTTCAGTAAGGACACTCGGTAATCACTTTAGTTCAAACGGAGAGGACCCTGAGAGGTGTTATGATGAAAAGTCAAGGTAGGTACATAAATTCAGATATAAATTACCTTATATTTCAGCACAATAACACATCCATTAAGCTGATCCTTCACTGTACATCATTATAGTGTTATGTTGCAATGATTGCGCAATGTGGTGGCAACTGCATGTTGGTAGGTGAAATTGCAGGCAGAATTGCTGGACTCTGTCATTTCTTGGTGGCGATGATAGGTACAAATTCCAGAATAGCCCAGCTATTTATCCATCCATCCGAGGCATTGGAAAATAACAGAAAAGCCTCTCTCGAAACCAGCACTATGCAACTTTTACACGGCAGTGCACGGACTCGTAGCTCATCTCTGACTGCTTGCTCGTCCCTGACTGACTATCAGTTCCACCTTTTCCACCTATGCCAACCACATTTTGCGCGCGTTGCGCTGTTCCGTTCCCGAGGGGAACCCCTACACCTTTTACATTTAGAATAACTAAGAGCCCTAAGTGAGGATCAGCAGTTTACATAACAGCAAACAAATACATTAAATAAGACAGAACCTTTGCACATATTAACATGTCTACAAAAATTATTCACACAAAATTACAATCATATACAGTAAGTTTTGTTCCCTCCAAATGGGACAAAGAATTTTAAATTACAGATACACTACTTTGCATAGAATCAAATCACGACATCAAAGGCTTGACAAAGAAAGGATTACACAATTTTATGTTATCGATTCAAACACATTTACAGACGATCAACAATGTAACATTAAATAAAGCAAAAATATATGAGTAGAGCATTAGAGCTATGGTGTTACAACTTCAATCTATACTCGATGTTAACAAATTTCTCTTCTTCAGAAACGATTTCCTTGCCATTGACAGTCTACATTTCATATCCTATCTACTTCGACCATCATCAGTTATTTTACTCCCTAAATAGCAAAACTCCTTTACTACTTTAAGTGTCTCGTTTCCTAATCTAATCCCCTCAGCATCACCCGATTTAATTTGACTACATTCCATTATCCTCGTTTTGCTTTTGTTGATGTTCATCTTATATCCTCCTTTCAAGACACTGTCCATTTCGTTCAACTGCTCTTCCAAGTCCTTTGCTGTCTCTGACAGAATTACAATGTCATCGGCAAACCTCAAAGTTTTAATTCTTCTCCATGGATTTTAATACCAACTCCGAATTTTTCTTTTGTTTCCTTTACTGCTTGCTCAATATACATATTGAATAACAACGGGGAGAGGCCACAACCCTGTCTCACTCCTTTCCCAACCACTGCTTCCCTTTCATGCCCACTCGACTCTTATAACTGCCATCTGGTTTCTGTACAAATTGTAAATAGCCTTTCGCTCCCTGTATTTTACCCCTGCCACATTCAGAATTTGAAAGAGAGTATTCCAGTTAACGTTGTCAAAAGCTTTCTCTAAGTCTACAAATGCTAGAAACGTAGGTTTGCCTTTTCTTAATCTTTCTTCTAAGATAAGTCGCAAGGTTAATATTGCCTCACGTGTTCCAACATTTCTACGGAATCCAAACTGATCTTCCCCGAGGTTCGCTTCTACCAGTTTTTCCATTCGTCTGTAAAGAATTCGCCTTAGTATTTTGCAGCTGTGACTTATTAAACTGATAGTTCGGTAATTTTCACATCCGTCTGCACCTGCTTTCTTTGGGATTGGAATTATTATATTCTTCTTGAAGTCTAAGGGTATTTTGCCTGTCTCATACATCTTGCTCACCAGATGGTAGAGTTTTGTCACGACTGGCTCTCCCAAGGGCATCAGTAGTTCTAATGGAATGTTGTCTACTCCCGGGGCCTTGTTTCGACTCAGGTCTTTCAGTGCTCTGTCAAACTCTTCACGTAGTATCTTATCTCCCATTTCGTCTTCATCTACATCCTCTTCCATTTCCATAATATTGTCATCAAGTACATCGTCCTTGTATATATACTCCTTCCACCTTTCTGCTTTCCCTTCTTTGCTCTTGATATGCATACAAGTGGTTCTCTTCTCTCCAAAGATCTCTTTAATTTTCCTGTAGGCAGTATCTACCTTACCCCTAGTGAGACAAGCCTCTACATCCTTATATCTGTCCTCTACCCATCCCTGCTTAGCCATTTTGCACTTCCTGTCGATCTCATTTCTGAGACGTTTGTATTCCTTTTTGCCTGCTTCATTCACTGCATTTTTATATTTTCTCCTTTCATCAATTAAATTCAATATTTCTTCTGTTACCCAAGGATTTCTATTAGCCCTCGTCTTTTTACCTACTTGATCGTCTGCTGCCTTCACTACTTCATCCCTCAGAGCTACCCATTCTTCTTCTACTGTATTTGTTTCCCCCATTCCTGTCAATTGTTCTCTTATGCTCTCCCTGAAACTCTGTACAACCTCTGGTTCTTTCAGTTTATCCAGGTCCCATCTCCTTAAATTCCCACCTTTTTGCAGTTTCTTCAGTTTCAATCTGCAGTTCATAACCAATAGATTGTGGTCAGAATCCACATCTGCCCCTGGAAATGTCTTACAATTTAAAACCTGGTTCCTAAATCTTTGTCTTACCATTATATAATCTATCTGATACCTTTTAGTATCTCCAGGATTCTTCCAGGTATACAACTTTCTTTTATGATTCTTGAACCAAGTGTTAGCTATGATTAAGTTATGCTCTGTGCAAAATTCTACAAGTCGGCTTCCTCTTTCATTTCTTCCCCCCAATCCATATTCACCTACAGTGTTTCCTTCTCTCCCTTTTCCTACTGATGAATTCCAGTCACTCATGACTATTAAATTTTCGTCTCCCTTCACTACCTGAATAATTTCTTTTATCTCGTCATACATTTCATGAATTTCTTCATCATCTGCAGAGCTAGTTGGCATATAAACTTGTACTACTGTAGTAGGCATGGGCTTTGTGTCTATCTTGGCCACAATAATGCGTTCACTATGCTGTTTGTAGTAGCTAACCCGCACTCCTATTTTTTTATTCACTATTAAACCTACTCCTGCATTACCCCTATTTGATTTTGTATTTATAACCCTGTAATCACCTGGCCAAAAGCCTTGTTCCTCCTGCCACCGAACTTAATTCCCACTATATCTAACTTTAACCTATCCATTTCCGTTTTTAAATTTTTTAACCCACCTGCCCGATTAGGGGATCTGACATTCCACGCTCCGATCCGTAGAACGCCAGTTTTCTTTCTCCTGATAACGACGTCCTCTTGAGTAGTCCCCGCCCGGAGATCCGAATGGGCGACGTCTAGGATGATGTTTAATGCCGTTCTCACCATTCCTGCTTGAAGTGCATTCTTTTCCCTATTAACTATGCTCATTCGCGGAATTCGAGGAATAAGTACATGTCATATGCGCAAACGAAACTTCACATTTTTATGAAGAAACTGAGAACAATCCACCACAAGTCACACTTTGGTCGAGTATGACTAAAGAACACATCTTTGATACGTACAGAGGTCTTAGGCGAATAACTTATTAAAGTTACAATAAAATAATTGCATATGCAATAGGATTTTTGGCGACTCTGCGTGTAATCGAATTTGTAAATTGCATATAAATACCGATTAAGCCACCACCCTGTGACAGAGGTTTCACAAATAGTTTCCAAAGGCTAGAGAACAATTTTATAGAGATTATACGGGGTTGAGCCAAATACATTATGACCGCTGGCCACTGCGAAGTTCACTGCGGGCACGTGCTGTAGTGAGGAAATAATGCAGGCGGAAGCGAAACGAATGGGTGGTCGTTATGATGCAGATACGGAGCCGCAAATGCGGAAATCCACTGATATAAGCGGTTTTCAGCAAAGACACATTGTTGTGGCGCTGTGGCTTGGAAACGCGAATCTCTGAAACGGCGCAGCTGGTCGGTTGTTTGCGTATTGTTGTCGTAAGTACCTCTCGAAAGTGGCTGAAGGATGGTGAAATAATGAGTAGGCCGTACAGTACTGGATGGCCACGTCTCATGAGCAAATGTAGAGGTCGGAGGATTGCCCGCTGTGTAGTCCAGGACAGGCAGCGATCAGTGGCAGATCTGGCGACAGAGTACAGCGCTGGCGCAGGCACGAGTGTTTCGGAGCTCACCGTTCGAACGCCATTGTTGAACGTGGAGCGCCACATCATACGATCCCTGCATGTTGATCCAACGACCTCGCCAGTTATGATTGCAGACGGCACTGCGTCACTGAGTTTTCATCTTGGATCTATAGAATGAATCGCATTTCTTGTTTCACCAAACCGATGGTTGGTCCTTACACGCCGTCATTCAGGCGAATGGGTGCACGGAATACGCACCGCTCCGCACATGCAGACCGGTGAGAGCAGAATGATGCTGTGGGTAACATCCTTGGGATGTGTGTTGGTAATCGAAGGCATAATAACAGCAGTTATCTACGTTAGCATTATTATGAACTATCTGTATCGCTTCAAGCTTGAAATCTCCTTACTACGGCGACGACATGTTTCAGCAGGATAACTGTCACAGTTGCAAGGTGAGAATGGTAGTACAATTTTGAGGAGTTCTGTAGTAAACCAATACCCGTGGCCTAGGGCAGCCGGCACAGTAGCTCAGCGTGTTCGGTCAGAGAGCCGATTGGCCTCTGTAATAAAAAAAAAAACTGAGTGGAAGGATCAACCACCGAACTTGAACAGGATGTCTTGCGGCGTGCGCATCAACCAAACACAACGATCAATAACGAACAAAATGAAAAAAAAAGAAAAAAGGGGGGGGGGGGTAGCGTCTTTGATTCAGAATCAAAACGTATTCGGTATCGTGTTCCAATCCCGCCGGTGCTTAAATTTTGATTAATGATCAGCATTGGCGGCCGAAAATTTCCGGCATAAGTACTCACCCCTCATTCTGACAACAGCCTTGTCAAAGAGGGCGGAAGAGCGGGCAGAGGTTCAGTGCACTCTCTTGTGCTTGGGTTGGAAACTGCCCCTGAAGGGGGAAGAATCAGCAATGATCAACGGCATGAGGATGCAGAAGGCAATGGGAACACTGCATTAAAGGCACGTAACGTGTATCCACAGGACATGTGGCCTGTCATTCAAGAAGTGTCATAATCATTTCTCAATTGGCAAAAGATTCCGGAACAGTCCCTCATTCGGATCTCCAGGAGGAAACTGCCAAGAGGGAGGTTACCACGTGAGAAAGATTGAATAATCAATGGAAGGATAATGTTCTACGAGTCGGGGCGTGGAATGTCAGAAGCTTGAACGTGGTGGGGCAACTGAAAAAGGGAAATGCAACGGCTCAATCTTGATATAGTAAGGGTCTGTGAAGTGAAGTGGAAAGAAGACAATGATTTCTGGTCAGATGGTGTAGGGTAATATCAACTATAGCAGAAAATGATATAACGGGAGAAGGATTCGTTATGAATACGAAGGTAGGGCAGAGAGTATGTTACTATGAACAGTTCGCCGACAGCGTTGTTCTTATCAAAATCGACAGCAAACCAACGCCGCCGACAACGACAGTTCAGGTATTCATGCCGAGGTCGCAAGCTGAAGATGAAAAGAAAGAGAAAATGCATGAGGATATTGAATCGGTAATACAGTATGTAAAGGGATACGAAAATCTAATTGTCATGGGGGACTGGAATGCATTTGCAGGGGAAGGAGTAGAAGAAAAGGTTATAGGAGAATATGGGCTTGGGAAAAGGAATGAGAGAGTTGAAAGACTAACTGAGTTCTGGAAGAAGTTTCAGCTAGTAATAGCGGATACTCTCGTCAAGAATTACAAGAGGAGGAGGTATACTTGGAAAAGGACGGGTGATACGGGAAGATTTCAGTTAGATTACATCATGGTCAGACAGAGAGTCAGAAATCAGATATTGGATTCTAAGGCGTGCCCAGGAGCAGACATAGACTCAGATCACAGTATAGTAGTGATGAAGAGTAGGCTGAAGTTTAAGACATTAGTCAGCAAGAATCAATAGGCAAAGAAATGGGTACGGAAGTAGTAAGGAATGACGACATACGATTGAAGTTCTCTAGAGCTGTAGATAGAGCAGTAATGAGTTTCTCAGTCGGCAGTACAGTTGAAGAGGAATGGACACCTCTAAAAAGGGCCATCACACAAGTTGGGAAGGAAAACGTAGGAACAAAGAAGGTAACTGCAAAGAAACCATGCGGAACAGAAGAAATACTTCAACTGAGCGATTGACGGAGGAAGTACAAAAATGTTTCAGGAAACTCAGGAATAAAGAAATATAAGTCGCTGAGGACTGAAATAAATAGGAAGTGCAGGGAAGCTAAGACGAAACGGCTCCAGAAAAAATATGAAGACACAGGAAAAGAAATTACTGTCGGAAGGACAGGCTTAGCGTACAGGAGCGTCAAAACAACCTTCTGTGACATTAAAAGCAAGGGTGATAACATTAAGAGTGCTACGGGAATTCCGCTATTAAATGCAGAGGAGAGAGCGGATAGGTGGAAAGAATACACTGAAAGCCTGTATGAGGGAGAAGATTTGTCTGATATGATAGAAGAAGAGACAGGAGTCGATTTAAAAGAGATAGCGGATCAAGTATTAGAATCAGATTTTAAAAGAGCTTTGGAGGTGGTTCAAGAATCATAAAAGAAAGTTGTACACCTGGAAGAATCCTGGAGATACTAAAAGGTATCAGATAGATTATATAATGGTAAGACAAAGATTTAGGAACCAGGTTTTAAATTGTAAGACATTTCCAGGGGCAGATGTGGATTCTGACCACAATCTATTGGTTATGAACTGCAGATTGAAACTGAAGAAACTGCAAAAAGTTGGGAATTTAAGGAGTTGGGACCTGGATAAACTGAAAAAACCAGAGGTTGTACAGAGTTTCAGGGAGAGCATAAGGGAACAATTGACAGGAATGGCGGAAACAAATACAGTAGAAGAAGAATGGGTAGCTCTGAGGGATGAAGTAGAGAAGGCAGCAGACGATCAAGTAGGTAAAAAGACGAGGGCTAATAGAAATCCTTGGGTAACAGAAGAAATATTGAATTTAATTAATGAAACGAGAAAATATAAAAATGCAGTGAATGAAGCAGGCAAAAAGGAATACAAACGTCTCAGAAATGAGATCGACAGGAAGTGCAAAATGGCTAAGCAGGGATGGCTAGAGGACAAATGTAAGGATGTAGAGGCTTGTCTCACTAGGGGTAAGATAGATACTGCCTACAGGCAAATTAAAGAGACCTTTGGAGAGAAGAGAACCACTTGTATGAATATCAAGAACTCAGATGGAAACCCAGTTCTAAGCAAAGAAGGGAAGGCAGAAAGGTTGAAGGAGTATATAGAGGGTTTATACAAGGGCGATGTGCTTGAGGACAATATTATGGAAATGGAAGAGGATGTAGATGAAGATTAAATGGGAGATAAGATACTGCGTGAAGAGTTTGACAGAGCACTGAAAGACCTGAGTCGAAACAAGGCCCCGGCAATAGACAACATTCCATTAGAACTACTGATGGCCTTCGGAGAGCCAGTCATGACAAAACTCTACCATCTGCTGAGCAAGATGTATGAGACAGGCGAAATACCCTCAGACCTCAAGAAGAATATAATAATTCCAATCCAAAAGAAAGCAGGTGCAGACGGATGTGAAAATTACCGAACTATCAGTTTAATAAGTCACAGCTGCAAAATACTAACGCGAATTCTTTACAGACGATTGGAAAAACTGGTAGAAGCGAACCTCGGGGAAGATCAGTTTGGATTCCGCAGAAATGTTGGAACACGTGAGGCAATACTAACCTTACGACGTATCTCAGAAGAAAGGTTAAGGAAAGGCAAACCTACGTTTCTAGCATTTGTAGACTTAGAGAAAGCTTTTGACAATGTTAACTGGAATACTCTCTTTCAAATTCTGAAGGTGGAAGGGGAAAAATACAGGGAGCGAAAGGGTATTTACAATTTGTACAGAAACCAGATGGCAGTTATAAGAGTCGAGGGGCATGAAAGGGAAGCAGTGGTTGGGAAAGGAGTGAGAGAGGGTTGTAGCCTCTCCCCGATGTTATTCAATCTGTATATTGAGCAAGCAGTAAAGGAAGCAAAAGAAAAATTCGGAGTAGGTATTAAAATTCATGGAGGAGAAGTAAAAACTTTGAGGTTCGCCGATGACATTGTAATTCTGTCAGAGACAGCAAAGGACTTGGAAGAACAGTTGAACGGAATGGACAGTGTCTTGAAAGGAGGATATAAGATGAACATCAACAAAAGCAAAACGAGGATAATGGAATGTAGTCAAATTAAATCGGGTGATGCTGAGGGGATTAGATTAGGAAACGAGACACTTAAAGTAGTAAAGGTGTTTTGCTATTTAGGGAGTAAAATAACTGATGATGGTCGAAGTAGAGAGGATATAAAATGTAGACTGGCAATGACAAGGAAATCGTTTCTGAAGAAGAGAAATTTGTTAACGTCGAGTATAGACTTAAGTGTCAGGAAGTCGTTTCTGAAAGTATTTGTATGGAGTGTAGCCACGTATGGAAGTAAAACATGGACGATAACTAGTTTGGACAAGAAGAGAATAGAAGCATTCGAAATGTGGTGCTGCAGAAGAATGCTGAAGATTAGATGGGTAGATCACATAACTAATGAGGAGGTGTTTAATAGGATTGGGGAGAAGAGAAGTTTGTGGCACAACTTCACTAGAAGAAGGGATAGGTTGGTAGGACATGTTTTGAGGCATCAAGGGATCACAAATTTAGCATTGGAGGGCAGTGTGGAGGGTAAAAATCGTAGAGGGAGACCAAGAGATGAATACACTAAGCAGATTCAGAAGGAAGTAGGCTGCAGAATGGACTGGGAGATGAAGAAGCTTGCACAGGATAGAGTAGCATGGAGAGCTGCATCAAACCAGTCTCAGGACTGAAGACCACAACAACAACAACATTGGAGGACTTAAGACCAAATAAGGTAGAAGTGATAGATAACATTCCATCATAATTTATAAAACCATTGGGGGAAGTGGCAACCAAACGACTATTCACGTTGGTCTGTAGAATGTATGAGTCTGGCGATATACCATATGACTTTCGGAAAAGCATCATCCACACAATTCCGAAGACGATAAGAGCTGACAAATGCGAGAATTACCGCACAATCAGCTAAGTATGGAAAAGAATGACTATCAGTTTGTCGTTAGGAAAGGTAAAGACACCAGAGAGACAATTTTGACCTGTGGTTAATAACTGAAGAAAGACTAAAGAAAAATCAAGACACGTTCATAGGATTTGTCGACCTGGAGAAAGCGTTCCACAATGTAAAATGGTGCAAGATGTTCGAGATTCTGAGAAAAGTAAGGGTAAGCTATGGGGAGAGACGGGTCATGTACAATATGTACAACAGCCAAGAGGGAATAATTAGAGTGGACGACCAAGAACGAAGTGCTCGTATTAAAAAGGGCGTAAGACAAGGATGTATCCTTTAACCCCTACTCTTCAATCTGTACATCGAGGAAGCAATGATGGAAACAAAAGAAAGGTTCAGGAGTGGAATTAAAATTTAAGGTGAAATGATATCAATGATACGATTCGCTGATGACATTGCTCTACTGAGTGAAAGTGAGGAAGAATTATATGATCTG
Source organism: Schistocerca nitens (assembly GCF_023898315.1). Lineage (NCBI taxonomy): Eukaryota > Metazoa > Arthropoda > Insecta > Orthoptera > Acrididae > Schistocerca > Schistocerca nitens. The sequence continues at coordinate 480,814,088 of NC_064622.1, read as the reverse complement.
CTGAACGAAATGAACAATCTAACGAGTACAGGGTATGGATTAAGAGTAAATTGTAGAAACACGAAGTAATGAGAAGTAGAAGAAATGAGAACAGCAAGAAACTTAACATCAGGATTGATGGTCACGAAGCAGATGAAGTTAAGGAATTCTGCTACATAGGCAGTAAAATAACCAAAGACGGACGGAGCAAGGAGGACATCAAAAGCAGACTAGAAATGGCAAAAAGGGCATTCCTGGCAAAGGGAAGTCTACTAATATCAAATATCAGACTTAATCTGAGGAAGGAAATTCTGAGAATGTACGTCTGGTGTACGACCTATGGTAGTGAAACATGGACTGTGGGAGAACCGGAACAGAAGATAAACGAAGCATTTGCGATGTGGTGCTACAGACGAATGTTCAAAATTAGGTGGACTGATGGTAAGGAATGAGGAGGTTCTGCGCAGAATCGGAGAGGAAAGACATATGTGGAAAACACTGATAAGGAGAAGGGAAAGGATGATAGGACATCTGTTAAGACATCTGGGGATGACATCCATGGTACTAGAGGGAGCTGTAGAGGTCAAAAACTGTAGATGAAAACAGAGAATGGAATATATCCCGCAAATAATTGAGGACGTAGGCTGCATATGCTACTCTGAGATGAAGAGGTTGGCACAGGAGAGGAATTCGTGGCGGGCCGCATCAAACCAGTTAGAAGTCTGATGAAAAAAAAAATAGTGAACTGACATTGATGTCTTGGCAAATGTGCCTGATCTGTACCCCCTGAAACACATATTGGGTGCCAGATGCTTGCCCGTTAACCACCAATCCGTTAATTGAGGGAATTTCTTGACCTCTGCGTAGACACCTATGCCACATAATTCTGGAATCCTGTCAAAGGACTTGTAGAGTTCATGCTAAGGAGAATCTCTGTTGTACTGTGTTTGAAATGTGCAACTACATGCTATTAAACAGATGGTCATAATGTCTTGGCTTATCGGTGTATAGTGCGAAGTGAATCTAAAATTAAAGTAGTCAACATACGAAATACGTGGTCGAAATAACAAACTTTCTGGTGTCGGTTCGAGCATGCTGAACTGCATCAGGCAATTCTGCATGCTGTTTCCATTAAAATTAGAGCAACTAGCAGTGTTTGTCAGGAAGTAATTAGCAGGGCATGAGCGACCACCGAAGGGTAAGCTCTTCGGATTTGGTCGTAGAAGCGTCCACTTCAGCTTGCAGTTCGGTCGCGGAAGTGTTCGCATTGTCTTGTGGTTTGGTCGAAGAGGTGTCCGGATCGAATCCGAGGATGGTAGCAATGAAGGACGAATCGACTTGACGTTGCATCGCGGTTGAGCTGCCAAATCTTCGAGTTGCCAAAAGATGCAGACGACATCGTCTTTACGGAGGGGCTGTTGTATTTCACTAGAGCATAAATCTCAAGTGGGCAAGTAGTAAATTCACAGATGGGCAAATAACGGTGCTATCCACTTACACCTGAGTTTGGAAATACAACTGTCGAGGTTTCCATAGCAGAGTTTATACAGTGATCAGCCAGAACATTATGACCACCAACCAACTGCCAGTATAAACCTGTCGAAGCCATACTAGCGTCACCTGGCGAGGGAAGACTGCTAGTCAGGCACACGCACCGCAAAGTAGTATCAGTGAGCATGCCAGCCGTGTGACGGCAGATTGTGATGGCTCGGAGGCTCGGCATGAACATTTCGTAAACTGCACGACTTGTCGGGTGTTCGAGGTGTGCTCTGGTGAGTGTCGTCAACAATAGGTGAAATCAAGATGAGTCCACAGTCACAGGTCGCGGTGTTGGGTGGCCATTCCTATTTACACATGTCGGACGTCGTTGACTGGGCAGACTGGTAAAACAGGACAGGCAGCGAACTGTGCCTTTAACGCTGTTCAGAGTACAACTGACAAGGGAACCTCCCCATCGCTCCCCCCTCAGATTTAGTTATAAGTTGGCACAGTGGATAGGCCTTGAAAAACTGAACACAGATCAATCGAGAAAACAGGAAGAAGTTGTGTGGAACTATAAAAAAAATAAGCAGAATATACCAACTGAGTAGTCCATGCGCAACATAAGCAACATTAAGGATATTGTGAGCTTAGGAGCGCCGTGGTCCCGTGGTTAGCGTGAGCAGCTATGGAGGGAGAGGTCCTTGGTTGAAGTCTTCCATCGGGCGAAAATTTTACTTTCTTTATTCTCGCAAAGTTATGATCCGTCCGTTCGTTCATTAACGTCTCTGTTCACTGTAATAAGTTTAGTGTCTGTGTTTTGCCACCGCACCGCGAAACCGTGCGATTAGTAGACGAAATGACGTGCCTCTCCAGTGGGCACCGAAAACATTTGCTCGCAAGGTCATACGTCAACCGATTCCTCCACAGGAACACACGTCTGATATATTGTATACGACACTGGTGACGGCATGTGCGTCACCTGACAGGAATATGTTGTCGACCCATCTAACTTGTACACTTGGCGAATGGGTAAAAAGATTCTTCTACCTTGCAGATTTAGGTTTTCTTGTGGATGTGATAATCACCCCCAAAAAAGTGATGAAAACATAAGACTTTGTCACATGAACTGCAACAAATGACTGCAAAAGTTTCACAGTCGCACAGTTTTCCCTGTGCTCTGTCAAAACATATGTTTCTAACGTTTTCAAATTTTTCCGTGTGTAGACCGTCAACTCCTGCATGTGTCCAAGCAAATCTGAACATGTCCTGGAATTTTGGAGAGCGAAGTTGATTATGTTTGAGTGTCTTAACTTTGATAATAGTCTGAAAATAAAAAAAATTTTCAGACGAGGGGGGCTTGAACCAAAAACCTTTCGTTTCGCAGCTGCTCACGCTAACCACAAGACCACGGCGCTTCAGAGCTTTCAGTTCCCTTGATGCTGCCTATCTTGCGCATGGACTACTCAGTTTGTATATTTTGCTTATTTTTTTCATAGTTCCACACAACTTCTTCCTGTTTTCTCGATTGATCTGTGTCCAGTTTTTCAAGACCTATCCACTGTGCCAACTTGTAATTAAATCTGAGGGGGGTGCGATGGGGAGGTTCCCTTGTGAGTATGAACACACAGTTCACCAAACGCTCCTAATGAGTCTCCACGGCCGATGATCCATGCATGTACCAAAGTTAACACCACGACATCGGCAACTACGGCTGAAATGGGCACGTGACCATCTGCACCGGTCGTTGGTGTAGTGGCGGAGCGTTACATGGCCGGATGTATGCCGATACCGTCCTTCTCAATCGATGGAAGGCCGCGAATCTGTAGTCTTCCAGGGGAACAGCCCTTGACAGAGACAAGCTGGTGTGGGCTACGTTATGCTCTGGGGAACATTCAAGTGGGCATCTATGGATCCAGTGGAGCTCGAGTAACCTACCATGGCTGCCAAGGAGTATTGCACACTGGTAGCAGACCACGTATGCCCCTTCACGATGATCATGTTCCTCGAAGGCAGCGGCATTTTTAAACAAGGTAATGCGCCATATCATAAGGTCAGGAGTGTGGTGGAATGGTTCGGGGAACACAGTGGCGAGTTTCAGTTGATGTACTGACTCCCCTAACTTATCAGTTCTGAGCCCAATCGAATACATCTGAGATGAAATTGAACAAGGCGTGAGAGTTCATCGCCCACCCCTCCCCGGCATTTACGGGAATTAGACTTGTGTGTCCAAATGTTCTCACTGCTTCCACGCCACGACGCTTCGCCGCTGTTACCCGTCACAAGGTGGACATATCTGCGATAAGGTAGGTGGTTGGTTGGTTGGTTTGGGGAAGGAGACCAGACAGCGAGGTCATCGGTCTCATCGGATTAGGGAAGGATGGGGAAGGAAGTCGGCCGTGCCCTTTGAAAGGAACCATCCCGGCATTTGCCTGGAGCGATTTAGGGAAATCACGGAAAACCTAAATCAGGATGGCCGGACGCGGGATTGAACCGTCGTCCTCCCGAATGCGAGTCCAGTGTCTAACCACTGCGCCACCTCGCTCGGTAAGGTAGGTGGTCATAATGTTCTGGTTGATCAGTGGATGTTGTTTAATAGACGTGTTTGTGAATAAATCTGACTGTTTATCTAATCAGTTTTTCTATTTTGTACCCTCACTGTATTAAGTTAGCTGCAGTCAACCAGTGTTCAGGGAGATAATTCTGATAACAGTAAGTAATATGCAAATATATTTTGTTCCACTCAGATAGCGTCAATCACATACAGATTTATCCAAATTTCCTACTTTAAGGTGTATGCCGATAGCTGTAATTTTGCGTTGTGCACTTAACTTTGAGCACAATTGAAATTTAAATGGTAGATATTAAAGAACTGGGCTCCTCCCAGTTAGTTTTGATGGGCTGGAATGTAACCACAGCTGGAGTTTTGCAGTGTAAAGATGTTCTTTGCTATTCTCACATGTAACGAGAGTGGCATCCGTTGCTGACATACTCGCACTGCCTGTCTGTCTGTCCGAAAATGTCCTCGCTCAGCTGTGTTAGTTTTACTGTCTCATCTAGTGTGTGAACAATATATTTTACGTTATTACTACTGAAAATTTAAATATAAGTCTCCCAAGGTTACAGTATCTGTGTAAAGTGTCTGCTATGAGTCACGACGCTACCGTACAGTCGATAAGCCTAGGAATAAGAAATTTCATTATTTAGCATGACAGAGAGGTTGCTGATTCTGTTAAACATTGATATTCTTTGCTCAGGAATGGCATGCCTCTGCAGAAGAGAGACATCTTCAGGCGAATGTGTGTATTCTTTAATACGGGAAGAAAGGCATTTCAAAACAGCAATGAAAGTAGCCAATAAATAAGTCTTAGGCATACAAAGAACGCTAGCAGACGAATTAAATGTGACGAAATGCCTAGGGAAAATTTTGCACAATGCTACGCGGTAGACGAGACAGTATGCTCACAATAAGGGGCACTTCGCTAGTTGACTCTTCAACAAATACCGGAAGGACTGCTGTTGTGGGCATCTCCAGTAAAGACTTGACCAAGTTCAAACAGGCCACCAAAATATCCTTGTTGCCCCAGAATGCTGTCTTCTCACTTGTACAACGGTTTCTTGACACCAGCAAGCCTGCGAATGAAATTCAGTTAATCTGTCAATGTTCCGATTCCCTCATACTAAGTAAATCCCAGAAAGTATCCCTGAGATAACTGTTGACAAAATTGGGTGCTGATTTCTTTGTTTCAATATCATGGTGAGATGGAAAGTTATTTAATATTTCAGAATAACTTCTGTGAAGGATAGTTACAGCTAACTTAGCTCTTGTCCAGAGTAAGATTACTTTTGGAAAAGGGAATGCAGGTATACTTCAACTGCATCATAGCAGTTGATGCCCCGTATCCTTTTAATGTATACTTATTACCACATCCATGTGAAATTTTTATTGTTGTAAGTGCAATTAGTATAATTTGGTTTGTCAAGACGAAAATCGCAACAAATTTATCATCTACAGTTGCGGTGAACAAGCGACTTTGCAAAGACAGACATCCGACATGTGGCCAGACAGGAACATCGCTGCAAGTTTAACTGGCAGGAAGAGTGTAACTGAAATTAGACACAAGTTCCTGAAAACGAGCTCAGTGTATTCAGTGACTGACACGGAGAATTTTGAAAAGTGTATGACACTCCAGTGGCCGTAATAATACAGCAGTTAAATCAGTTAAATGCTGAAAAGAAAGCTTATTTGATTCATTCACGTTCTCTCCCTGGGGCAACTGAACGTCCCTAACAAAGTACTGGCAACTGACTACGACATTGCTTTCACTTTATGTCGTCATACATCAGGACAAGAAAAGTTTATTACACATTAGTAGACAGGAAGACCCACCATTCTACCATTGCAGTACAATCGCTGGAAGCTTTCTTTTTTTTTTTGTCGTCAGTTTCTCCTTGACGCTGTCCGCTACGAATTCCTCTCCTATGCCAACCTCTCTATCTCAGAGTATGATTTGCAACCTACATCCTCACTTATTTGCTGGATGTATTCCAACCTCTCTCTTGCACCTACAGCTTTTACTCTCTACAGCTCCCTCTGGCACCATAGAAGTTATTCCCTCATGTCTTAACAACTGCCCTATCACCCTGTCCCTTCTTCTTGTGAGTGTTTTCCATTTAGTTCTTTCCTCGCCAATTCTGTGGAGAACCATCTCATCCCATATCTTATTTTCAACATCCTTCTGTAGCACCGTTCTGTAGCAAATGCTTCGATTCTTTTCTATTCTGGTTTTACACAGAAGAAATACAGCCTTTAGAGATCTGAGGGTACGCGTGCGGAGCGATTTAATGTGGAACGACCACATGAAGTTAATCGGGGATAAGGCAGAAGCCAGGCTGAAATCCGTTGGAAAAACCCTCAGGAATTGGAGTCCAGCCCCGACTTAGATACGGTATCAGATGGGACTGACAGAGGAAACAGGGAACATACAAAGAAGAGCACCGCGTTTAATTGCAATTTCTCTCAGTAAGCGCGTAAGTATCACGGAAATTCTTACGAAGATCAGTGATCAACAATAAGGAAGAGGCCTTGCCTATCAATGGGCGATTTACTGTTAAAATTTCAACAGCATACATCAACCAATAAATACGTATATCGCTTCCTCCTACGCATAGCTCGCTACAAGACCGTGAAATTAGATTTACAGATATCCTAGTTCATACGGAGACTTACCAACAATCCCCCGTACTCTTAGTGAAAGGAACAGGAAAAGTCTAAAGTGACAATGGAGCACAAAGTGTGGTTCAAATGGCTCTGAGCACTACGGGACTTGACATCTGAGGTCATCAGTCCCCTAGAACTTGGAACTACTTAAACCTAACTAACCTAAGGACATCACACAAATCCATGCCGGAGGCAGGATTAGAACCCACGACCGTAGCTGTCGCGCGGTTCCAGACTGAAGCGCCTAGAACCGCTCGGCCACATCGGCCAGCGCACAAAGTACCCTGCGCCACACACCGTAAGGTGGCTTGCGGAAGACAGATGCACATGTTGTAGATGTCGAATCCGCTGACGACTTTGCTTTTACTACCTGTACCTTTGAAAGTAGTTCGATATTTGGTAACACAACAGCGTTGAGAATAAAGTTATATGATAAGCACATTCTGCAAAACCACGTAACAGACGAGCCCGTCACCACCAACTACGACGTCAACTTTTGCAGCAGCGCGTGACGCAACTATTACGCCATCAGCCCTAGGTGACGTAAGGCGAATGCTTACGCAAGAATTGCAAAACGAGCGTCGTTGTTAAAAAGTAATTTAATTTTCCCCTTAATTTATTGCATCAACTTTCCCTCCTCGCTGATGGTGGACGTTTCGAGTCAGGGCGCTGTTTTAATTGGCGGGCAGAGTCGGCGCAAATGAAGTTCTCTTTGAGACTGTTGACGAGAAAAACTGCCGCGGAATGGAATTCGCCGTGAGGGGATGGGGCGGGGCGAGCGATGGAAGTTTGCACGCTCAGAGTCGCCTGTCGGGTGAAAAGTTCATTAATATAATTAGTTTATCTGCTTTTGGAGCTCCTTGGCTGAGTGGGAGTTAATAACCACGCAAAACAAATTATTTCGCTTAGCTTGTCCCCCAGTATGCGTCCAGGCAGAAAATGAATTTTGATTCATAGCCTTCTTTCTCGAAGGCAAAAGGCAGTACTCCAGTTTTCCAGTTACATCTCTCGTACCTTAAAGTTTATTGGAGTTGACTTACAAGACTGTTTATGTAGTAACTATTTGAAATAGCATTAACAGCACAAGTTGTTGATATGAGCGAGTTGCTATTTAAAGTCACAGTACATAATATACGGTGGAATCCAATTCTGTCTACATTTGTTCGTTTTCGGCTGTTCTCTTTAAATAGATCACGGCTGTACCGTTTGTACTGTTTCTAAAATTTATAAAGTTCTAACTTGTCATAAGAGAATTGTTGTCACATTAGGCTGTTTATGTAACCATATTAAACATCCGTCAGGTTTTTGCCAATTATTTATCGTAATTTAAAATCCTTAAGCCGCATTGATGATAGGCAATGGAAACCTCTAACTAAATCTGTCTTTGAGAACCTCATGATTCCAGTAACCAGTATATTATCAAACGAGAGGTTTGAAAGTGTATGGAGTGCTCTAATGTGTCAATAACTAGCCTCTTATTATATAGTTACACATTTAGGGCACTATCTGCAACAATTAATATATTTTTTTAGAAACCGTTTTTGTCTTTCCTGTAAAATTCAACAAAATGTCGAGATTTGCCTACCATCGATATGATGCTAACGTTACAACACCACGGTTAGCATCTATAGAGACCTCAAGCGCTGATCCCGAATAAGTAATTTTGGCAACAGGCTGGAATTTAGCAATTTTTCGAACTACTTTGTAGCTTTTCCCATACCTATATTCAACAGGAACATGGAAAACTGCGACTGAGGCTGTTATTATTTATTTTATTCTCACATCAGGAATAGCAAGCGATTCATATATTCCGGAATAAGATTACTGCACTACTAAAACAAGAGGACTAAAGTGTAGAAATAACTGAAATAAAGAATGAGGAACAGCAATGTGCTGACGGCTAAGGTTAAAAAACTTTAACTAATCCGGGTCAAATTGTATCAATATATCCATGTATGGAATCCACGTGATTCTCATTATTCTGCAGCGTACGCTGGCTACCTGATGCTTAAGGAGTCATGAACCATAATAAAATGAGATATATAGTGATACAGAATATGTTAGGGTGAACAGCAGAATGACATATTAAATGGCTCTGAGCACTATGGGACGTAACATCTGAGGTCATCAGTCCCCTAGAACTTAGAACTACTTAAACCTAACTAACCTAAGGACATCACACACATCCATGCCCCAGGCAGGATTCGAACCTGCGACCGTAGCGGTCACGCGGTTCCAAACTAAAGCGCATAGAACCGCTCGGCCACAATGACATATTAAAAATCTTTGGCAATTTGAGCCATGTAGTATGGTATCTAAACCTGGACGCCAGCTAAAATAATTTCAAATACAACGCAGAAATGAAATTCCTGAAAAGAAAACGTGAAGATTAGTATTTAACGTGACCCCGACGAGGGCATTAGAAGTAGTACCGTTGTATACCCTGTTACACCAATGAGTCAAAACATTATGACCACTGATAACGTTTTGTTCCTTTTCAAACTCAGTGCAACAGAGATTCTGCTTGGCATGGATTCTACAAGTCTTTGACAGCATTCCAGAACTATATGGCAACAGATGTCTACTCACAGGGCAAGCAATCCCCGCCAATTACGGGAGGGGTTTTTACGAGCACGCAGCTGATGCCCGATACATGTTCCAAGGAGTACATTTGCTGGCATCAATGTGAGTTCACTATAATGTCCCTCAAACCACCGCAGCACGATTCTGAGTTTGCAACACGGACAGATTTCCTGTTGGGACATATCTTCGGCATAGCGGGCAGACTTGAAGCGTGAAGCGATACAGATGGTCCGCAATATTTTTCAAGTAGTTCACTGGTGTCATGATGGCTTCGGTTACCACCTTAGATACCATGGACGTCCAACTCAATGTAACGCATTGCATAATTCTGCCCTCACCGGTCTGCATCGGTGGTGCGGTCCATGTTTTGTTACGCCATTGGACTGGGTGACGGCGTGTAAGGCTCCACCCACTGATCAGGGTAACACGTGATGCGATTCGTTCGACAGGCGAAACGTTTCTATTGATCCTCGGTAAATCTCACTGATGGTGTGCCTACTGCAATCGTAACTAACGATGTCGTTGTGTCAACACAGGAACAGGTGGGGGTCGTGTGACTGGAGCTTATGTTCAACAATGGCCTTTGAATGGTGTTCTTCGGAATATTTGTGCCTGCACCATCATTGAACTCTGTTGTCAGACCTGCCACAGATCGCTGCCTATCGTGGATTACACAGTTGGGAATGCTCAGACCTCTACGTTTTGTGATGAATCGTGGTCGTCCATTATCACACAGCCGTCCTTCAACCATACAGCCACCCTTCAACCACTTTTCATAGGTGCCCACGACAGCACTACGCCAACAGACGACCAGCTTCGCCGTTCCGGAGATTCTTCTTCCAGCTCCAGCGCCACAACAATGTGCCTTCTTTCAAAACTGCTTGTGTCAGTGGAGTTCCACATTTACATCCGTATCTTCGGACTAATTACTGCCCATTCGTGTCTCTTCCGCTTACATTCCTTCCTTACTCCGACACGTACCTGCAACACCAACAGGATTCATTCAACCTCGAGGCGCACAGTGGTCATGATTTGGCTCATCAGAGTACATGAACTGCGTAAAAAATGAAGTTAAGATGCTTCATTACTTTTGAGAAAGATGCTGAAGAAAATCAGCGATCAATGTACAATATTTGAAATTAGTTATGAAACAGTCTACAGCCCAGAAGCACATTTATTACAAGGTGACCGTTTTTGATCATCTACATCTACATCTACATCTATACTCCGCGAGCCACCTTACGGTGTGTGGCGGAGGGTACTTATTGTACCACTATCTGATCCCCCCTTCCCTGTTCCATTCACGAATTGTGCGCGGGAAGAACGACTGCTTGTAAGTCTCCGTATTTGCTCTAATTTCTCGGATCTTTTCGTTGTGATCATTACGCGAGATATATGTGGGCGGTAGTAATATGTTGCCCATCTCTTCCCGGAATGTGCTCTCTCGTAATTTCGATAATAAACCTCTCCGTATTGCGTAACGCCTTTCTTGAAGTGTCTGCCACTGGAGCTTGTTCAGCATCTCCGTAACGCTCTCGCGCTGACTAAATGTCCCCATGACGAATCGCGCTGCTTTTCGCTGGATCATGTCTATCTCTTCTATTAATCCAACCTGGTAAGGGTCCCATACTGATGAGCAATACTCAAGAATCGGACGAACAAGCGTTTTGTAAGCTACTTCTTTCGTCGATGAGTCACATTTTCTTAGAATTCTTCCTATGAATCTCAACCTGGCGCCTGCTTTTCCCACTATTTGTTTTATGTGATCATTCCACTTCAGATCGCTCCGGATAGTAACTCCTAAGTATTTTACGGTCGTTACCGCTTCCAATGATTTACCACCTATGGCATAATCGTACTGGAATGGATTTCTGCCCCTATGTATGCGCATTATATTACATTTATCTACATTTAGGGAAAGCTGCCAGCTGTCGCACCATTCATTAATCCTCTGCAGGTCTTCCTGGAGTACGTACGAGTCTTCTGATGTTGCTACTTTCTTGTAGACAACCATGTCATCTGCAAATAGCCTCACGGAGCTACCGATGTTGTCAACTAAGTCATTTATGTATATTGTAAACAATAAAGGTCCAATCACGCTTCCTTGCGGTACTCCCGAAATTACCTCTACATCTGCAGATTTTGAACCGTTAAGAATGACATGTTGTGTTCTTTCTTCTAGGAAATCCTGAATCCAATCACAAACCTGGTCCGATATTCCGTAAGCACGTATTTTTTTCACTAAACGTAGGTGCGGAACCGTATCAAATGCCTTCCTGAAGTCCAGGAATACGGCATCAATCTGCTCGCCAGTGTCTACGGTCAATACCGTATTGACGAAGAATGGTTGTAAACTGCTCAGTTGATTATCGTCATTCAGCGGTTCCTGCTCCGTGTACAGCCGTTGTCCCCAATATGGTTTTGAAAGTCTGAAGATGAAAATGTGATGATCGAAACTGGTCACCTTGTAATACATGTTCCTTTGCGATCTAGAATATTCGTAATTAATTACAAGTACTTTCAGCTGAAAAAATTACAAAAATTAAGAGTAAACACTGGTGGGAAGGTACAGAGAGAATTTTCAGCACACAAGCTCGCAAGTGACCATCAAAGCATAAACCAACCATAAGAAGTAGTTTCGAAAGAAAAGAAAGAGGTGGCGGGATTTTGTGACGATAGTACAGTTTTCCAGCCAAATCTATGTAGCGAGGAGGATAATCATGAATCTTCAGTCAACAAGATACGGTTGTCTGTGCCTGTAATGATAAACTACAGATAAATAAATGTAAATGTAAATGTCATGTCACTAGGGCTGCCGCACCTCATTACAGATGTTGGACGCCGCAGTCTGCGCAGACAGCTAAAACAGGACAGGTGTCGAACTGCGGCTGAACTAACATCAGACTTTACTTCTGAGCTCACGACAAGAGTGTGAACACACAGTGCTCCGAACACTTTTAACGATGGGTCTCTGCAGCCGTCGATCCATGAATGTGGCCATTGTTAACACCACGACATCGGCAACTGCGACTGGAATGGCACGTGAGCCTACGCACTGGTCGTTGCTCACTCGCAAATCGTTACATGGTCTGGTGAATCCCGATACCTTCTTCATCTCGCCGATGGGAGTGCGCGGATCTGTGGTCGTCCAGGGGAACAGCTCCTTGACACCTCTACTGTGGCAACATGACAGCTAAGGAGTATCACACGCTGGATCCAGACGACGTACAACCCCTTCATGACAATCATGCCAGTGGCATTTTTCAGCAAGATAGTACGCACATGTCACAAGGGTAGGAGTGTGATGGAATGGTTCAAGGAACACAGCGGCGAATTCCAATTGATGTACTCGCCAGGTCAGAACCCAATTCAAGATATCTGGGATGTGATTTAACGTGGCGTCAGAGCTCATCGCCCTCGTCCGCGAAACTTACGAGAGTTAGGTGACTTGTGCCCGCCAAGTCCCTCCAGCAACCTACCTAGGACCCATCACCGCTGTTATCCGTGCCAAAGTGGGAAACATCGGCTATTACGTAGGTGGTGATAATGTTCTGGCTCATGAATGTATAACGCTACAACTGTACCCTCGGCAGAGAAACGACCAAGTGAACTGATCGATACCGACTCGTCAAGATAAGGAATAGCCCACAAGACAAACATTACAGCACATTGTATTACTAACGTTCTGCTGTCAAGGACGTGTTGCCTCAGAGTAGGAGGTACGGCAGGCTATTAGTCGGCGGTGGAGTAGCTGCTGCGCCTCGTAGCGGCTGCGTGCCTCCTCTGAGCTATGGCACCGTGACCTGGCTCCGGCCGCGACGTCTGCCCACCCCCACCCCCACCCCCACCCGCACCGCTGCTGGTTCCTGTTACACGGTCCGTCCATTGCGGGGGATGCACTCAGCGCGACGCCGCGGGCCACCCCCGGTGGGGCTGTCCGGGTCGCAGCCTCCCCTGTTCACGGCCAAGGACACGGGAAACATCGCAGCCCGCCGTGCGGCTCACCCCGCGTTTCGCAACCTTAGTGCAAACTTGGACTTGCGACAGCCGGGGCCCTTACAGCGAAGCTCACTGCTGTGCTACAGGAATAAGTGTGGGTGTACATGTTGTGCAGAATTTTACAAATAAAAGAGTTCTTGCCTCAGCCACATGTTTATTTTGCCATTGCACGTATCGACGGTTCACACCATCATCTTCAGGTGGAGAATAATTTATTTGGTGTGAATCTTCGAAACGGGTGGTGGCAAATTAAACATGTGACTGATGAAGAAACTGTTTTATTTTTACTCCTCAGCAGTTCCAGACCTGGTAATGCCTTCCCTTATGGACGAAATATTATTGTGCAGAATTTTGCTCCAGAGATTACAAATGGTTCAAATGGCTCTGAGCACTATGGGACTTAACTTCTGAGGTCATCAGATCCTAGAACTTAGAACTACTTAAACCTAACCTAAGGACATCACACACATCCATGCCCGAGGCAGGATTCGGACCTGTGATCGTAGCGGTCGCGCGGTTCCAGACTGTAGCGCCTAGAGTCGCTCGGCCACTCCGGCCGACTCAAGAGCTTACAGAAACGTTGACTGCCCTCTCGCTTTTTCTTAAAATTTAGTTCGACGTATTCCGAAAATGGAAGCTAACAATTTCGTAAATATAGTAGAAAAGCACTGTAACGATATTCTTTTGTGAGTTGTCATCACAGTAGTCGACAAAGCATATAACATGCAACAGAGACAGAGAACAGCCACAGAAAAATCTCGCTCATTAAAGGTAATAGTGTTCATTTAATTATAGCAACAAAAAGCTGGATGAAACGAGACTCAGCAGCAGCGAAATCTAGAATACAGAAAGAAATGTACCTGTACAAAGTATCCAATTTCTCTTCACCAACTGAAGTAACATTCTGTCCAGGAAAAATGAATCTATGAAGTAAATACTGCTTAGCTACCAGTCACACATCAAACAAATTGCCATTTCATTGTATACAAAAATAAGAGCAAAAGAACATTTTTTAAAAGTAGCGAACTGTGTTCTTTATTCCTCTTATCACGATCTGCTCAAATGCACTATGTGATCAAAAGTGCCCGGTCACCCCCAAAAACATACGTTTTTCATATTAGGTGCGTTGTGCTGTCAGGTACTTCATATTGGAGACCTCAGAAGTCATTGGATATCGTGAGAGAGCACAATGTGAGCTCCACAGAACTCATGGAGTTTGAACGTGGTCAGCTGATTGGATGTCACTTGTATCATACCCCTGTAAGCGAGATTTCCACACTTCTAAACATCGTAGGTCCACTGTTTGCGATGTGATAGTGAAGTGGAAACGTGAAGGGACACGTACAGCACAAAAGTGTATAGGCTGACCTCTTCTGTTGACTGACAGAGACAGCCGACAGTTGAAGAGGGTCGTAAAGTGTAATAGGCAGACATCTATCTAGGCCATCACACAGGAATTCCAAACTGCATCAGGATCCACTGCAAGTACTATGACAATTAGGCAGGAGGTGAAAAAACTTTGATTTCATGGTCAAGCAGCTGCTCATAAGCCACACATCACGCTGGTAAAAACCAAACGATGTCTCGCTTTGTGTAAGGAGTGTAAACATTGGACGATTGAACAGTGGAAAAATGTGTGTATTGAGGCAGAGCGGATTCTACCCCAGAGTACCGTTATCCTGAACTATGGGTTCCAAATGACTTGACGGAAATGCAGAAATGGATGCGTTACGAAGCTGCTCAGACGCACTTCGAGCGCCATGAGCGCGGAGCAGAGGTTTTCTTATGCCGTATCCTAACACTGGATTAGACATGGGCCACATCATACGAGCCAAAACCGAAACGCCAATCTAACGAATGGCGTCATTATGGGTCGTCACGAAAGTCGAAAGTGCGTCAGAACCCCAGTATGGTGAAAGTTATGGTGATTCTCGTGTACGACCGTGATGGTGTTATCCTAACGCATTACGTTCCTCCACGGCAGACTGCCAATGCACAGTATTACTGTTCGTTTCTGCAGCATCACCTGCTACCCGATTTTCTAAAGAAGCGGTTACACTTTCTTCGCAACTCACCCATCATTCTGCACGACAATGCGCAGGCGAATACAGCGCAAATTGTGGCTGCTATGTTCGGTACTCCCCAGACAATTGCCGCTCTTCGCACCATCCAGATGTCGTGACTAAGTCGTTTTGTAATAGGTTTTTATCTTCCGATGACTATACTGCACGCTGAATGACAGCATGGTCTGCAAACAAAGTAAGTGGGCTGTCCTTATCGTCCTCTAAAATGTTACACCAATTACGAACAGCGGAGGGCCTGTAATACTTCCTTGTGGGAATGCCAGATTGTGCTTTCTCTCTAGATGATTCTCTGTAAGTTGCTATTAACTGTGACTTTTCCGACAGAAAATTACGAACGAAGTCGCACAACTGAAGTGATACTCCGGAGGCATGCAATCTGAGTAGATGTCTTTTATGAAGAACGCCTTGTGTAAACCTAAAGCATGCAATGACTTTGCAACGTGGATAGCACTCATTACTTCGTGCGAATAAAGAGCTAGTTGTCTTTCAGAAGATCGGTATTTTACGAATCCGTACTGACAATGTGTTAATAGACGGTTACGTTCTAGGTAACTGTTAACAATATAACTCAGGGTATACTCTAAAATCCTATGGCAAATGGGAAATCGTTGTCAGTGATATGGAACTCTACGGTGAATATCAGGAATCCAGTAAAACATCAAATCTCTGACATCACTGCGGCCTGAAAATGATCCTACAAGAACGGGACCAACGACGACTGAAGGGAATAGTTCAACGTGACAGAAGTGTAATCCTTTAGCAAATTGCTGCAGATTTCAGTGCTGCACCATCAACAAGTTTGATTATGCGAACCATTCAACGAAACATCATCGATATGGGCTTTCGGAGCCGAAGGCCCATTCGTGTACCCTTTATGACTGCACTACGCAAAGCTTCACGCCTCGACTGTGCACGTTAACTCCGATATTGGAGTGTTTATGACTGGAAACATGTTGCCTAGTCGGACGAGTCCCGTTTCAAATTGTACGCGGATGGACGTGTACGGGTATGGAGACAAGCTCATGAATACACGGACCGCTGTATGTCTGCAGGGGATTGTTCAAGCTGGTGGAGGCTCTGTAATGGTGTGTGGCGTGAGCAATTGGAGTGATATGAGTCCCCTGATACGTCTAGATACAAGTCTGAGAGGTGACACGTACGTCATCCTGTCTGATCACCTGAATCCATTCATGTCCAGTGTGAATTCCGACGGACTTGGGCAATTCCAGCAGGACAATGCGACACCCCTAACGTCGAGAATTGCTACAGAGTGGCTCCAGTAACACTTTTATGAGTTTAAGCACTTCCGCTAGCCACCAAATTAGCCAGACATGAACATTATTGCGCATATGTGGCATGCCTTGTAACGTGCTGTTCAGAAAGATCTCCACCCCCTCTTACTCTCACGGATTTATGGGTAGCCCTGCAGGATTCATGGTGTCAGTTGCCTCTAGCACTACTTCAGACATTAGTCGAGTCCATAACACGTCGTGTTGTGCACTTCTGCGTGCTCGCTATGTATCTACACGATATTAGGCAGGTTTACTAGTATCTTTGGCTCTTCTGTGTCATTACTTGTTGTATTCTTCGAGGAGAGCATTTTTTCGCCGTATCTCTGGTGATACTGTATGGCTCAGGGTTGGCTGCCATGATGTAGGGGAGATTTTATAGTGCGGCTGATGATGCGCATGGTGTCGTTTAGTACCACATCAGTTCTGCTTGTGTACGGGCTGTTAGTCCATACTGGAGCGCAGTACTGTGCCGCTGAGTAGACAAGGCCAACTGCTGATCAGCGGAGTGTAACCAAGTAGTGCTGCACAATTTATGAGTCATGCTGTTTCTTGGCTCCATTTTGGCTGCAGTCTTTGCCGAGCGCTCCTTGTAAGAGAGCGTCCTGTTCAGTGTAAATCCTAGATATTTGGGGCAGTCGTTATGGTTAAGGCGTTTCCCTTGTAGCTGAGTGGTTGCAAAAATGGAAGCATGACTCTTCAGCCTTGTTCGAATTTGGCTGCAGTCTCCATTTGCGACAGTAGCCACTCAGTGACTTTAGATCGGGACAGTGTGCTCAAATGATCTGTGTTCTGAGATAAGGCCCAATCGCCCGAGTAGCCAAACTTCCTAGATAGTGTGTTTGGAATGTCGGAAACGTAAAGACTGAAGAACGGTGGGGTAAGGACTGAGCCTTGACATCGCTGAGTCCAGAAAATATCCTTGCCGTCTAACAAAACGATACTACAGATTTTGGAAAATTGTTGGGCTCTTAAAGTTGCCCCCTGAATCAACCTCCTGCGTTTCGAAAGAAGATTTTAAATTTCTGTCTCCAGAGAAGACTAAAAAAGGAAACTGGAGAGAAGTGTTCTGAAGTTCTAAAACATCAGCACTCTGATCGAATGACGAAATAAATAAGTGAAACGGATGTACAGCGATGCTGATATGGAAAGTGAGAAGGGATCCTACAGAGGATGGATACCCGGACAGCAGAGCAGCGTTCGCTTGTACCGTGCTGCGGGCTGCAGCAGCAGCTAATAGCTAGGGGCTGGCTGGTGGTATCCCTCCCCTATAACCCGCCCCGCACGTGGCAGTATATATTGGGCGGCGAGCGGTGATGGATGAGGCGCGCCTCGCATGCATCACGGACCGTCCGCCATTGTGCGCGGCGGCCGCTACGTCCTGACACTTGTCACGGCGACACGGGGGCTGACGTCCGATATTGCGGGACGTATTTAAATTTCATGCCCGGAAGCTTCGCCCTGCAATGCCAGCGCACCTGTATCACGGAGATTGCTTATAGGCTTCCGCCAGGTAAAGATACACCACAGGTGATCGTAGGCCACTGTAAATCACGGCTGGGCGTGAAGTTTTAACGATCGGCTCGGAAAGATAAAGTTAGGTAATTAATTTTTTATTTACTTTGCAGGTGCATGTCTGTACTGCTGGCACAAAAAAAAAAAAATGGTTGAAATGGCTCTGAGCACTATGGGACTTAACATCTATTGTCATCAGTCCCCTAGAACTTAGAACTACTTAAACCTAACTAACCTAAGGACTTCACACACATCCATGCCCGAGGCAGGATTCGAACCTGCGACCGTAGCAGTCACGCAGCTCCGGACTGAGCGCCTAGAACCGCTAGACCACCGCGGCCGGCACTGCTGGCACA
The DNA here is from genome assembly GCF_023898315.1 of Schistocerca nitens. NCBI lineage: Eukaryota > Metazoa > Arthropoda > Insecta > Orthoptera > Acrididae > Schistocerca > Schistocerca nitens. The sequence continues at coordinate 480,795,583 of NC_064622.1, read as the reverse complement.
TTTTGATATGCCCGTGCCACAGTACGGCAGCTCACCCCTAGACGAGCCTAACGGAAACGGCGCACCTCTCGATAAAGTGGAGCAATGTGCGGTAATTTGTTACCCGCGTTTGAAGGGAAATAACGGTGCAACAGTCCGTGCTGACGATTCTTCCTTTGCTTCGGATCCACAGTCATAATATGCTTCCAAGACAGTTGCACATTATAACAACCCTACTACAACAAAGGTAAAAAAAATTAATTATGATTGTAGTGTAGCTCACGCTGCTAAATATTGCATTTTCGGGCAACAACAAAGTTATATTATGTGGCAGGTGTCATTAGAGCACAGTTAATAAAGTCATTTCATGAAATAATGGATAAACTAGGCACTCATCTTTTCGTGTTTCCCACACTGGTATCGTTGTGAACTCATGGCTCAAGCGTCGAAAATCTAGGTCGTGATAATTCCAAGCTCGGATGCAAAAAGGCCTAAGTGTTATTCTGCCATATTCAAAAGTTTAATAGATGTGTTTCATAAACCATTCTTGAAGATTAAAGTTCTCCAAGTTAGCACAATGGTGATGTAAAAAAGTAATCAGCACTCCGAATTTAAGTTACACTTCTTTTTTATTGCTTTTGTTGCAATATCACGTAACTCACAAAACATCACTTCACAATATAAAACATACTTGAAAATACCTTCCTCACTGTTAAAGTTCACATTTCATAAACTGACTACAATTTGCGTCTTTTCAACATAACGACCAAGACTCTCCCTAATAACCGCTTACGCGCCCAAAAATCAGAGTTACAAGTGCGTCAAAGATCATAGTGACAAAAGAAAGAATTCACATAACAGTAATATCATTGCAATATAAACATATCGATGTATCAAAGTACCTGTACATTAATGAAATCAAATCTGAATGTTGTCTCAGAAATATGTTAACTATTCTACAGAAACACTGTAGAATATTACTGGTATCGAGAGGTTGAGGGGAGGTGGCGTAATGGTTACGTAATTCAAGTACCATTACAACATGGAGATACACTGTCCAGTTTCACTAATGTGGAAGCTTGTCGAAAGCCTGACTAACGACTTTTGCTGCGCGGAACGCTGGGAGACGTGCAAGAAGAGAGTGGACGAGGTTCTGGAACGTACCGACAGGGGAGTGCAGCCCCAGGCGTGGACTCACAGATCGGGACGGTCCCACAGATTCTCGACTGGGTTTCAATCCGGGGAGTTTGGTGGCCTGGGGAGTACGTGAACTCATCCTGAACCACGTATGTACATTGCTAGCTCTGGGACACAGTGGATTGTCCTACTAGTATATGCTATCGTGGCAAGGAAAAGCTTGTGCGTGTAGGGGTGGACATGGTTTCCAAGGATCGATCCATTCTAGTGGTGATTCATTGTTCCTTCCAGAACGACCGTATCACCCGAGGAACGCTACGATAACGTTCCCCAGACCATAACGCTCCCTCCTCCGCCTTGGACACTTCTGACGATCGTTGCAGGGTGTTTCCTGCCAGACGTCCCAAGCCGTGCACGCCAACGGCCTTTGTGATCTGAAAGTCCACCTGTCGCCAGCCAGTTGACCTCCAGTTGCGGTATCGGTGGGGAAATTCCAGCCCTCGTCGCTGATGAATAGCCGTCACCACAGGGACGTGAGCCCGGCGCCTGATGCGGAGACCCATACGCAGCCAAGTTGGCTGGTCAGTCGTTGGCTAGACACTCTCGGTAGACCCCTGGATTCATCTGGGCGGTCACTTACTCAACACCTGCACACCTAATCGCCAGTACATTACATCGTAGTTCGTCGTTCACTCCTATCATCTATGGCCCGTGGTGCACCACAGTAACCTAGGCAACGATTTTGGACAGCGCCGTTTCGCCATGCACGGTACGCTGACTTCTAACAGAGGCTGTCGTCACGTTAATGTGATTGGCCTCTGTGCATTGTACTGAAGCGCCGGTAGACTACGTACAGCACTTGAAGCGTTGAAAACCTCATTCTAACATTCCGAATTCTTTTTATTAATCCAGCCTCTTAACTTTCTGGTTCTGACCAGAAAGTGACCAGGGTATCTTAATGAATCAGTCAAAATTTAAAATTTTAATTAAGCTGATAAGATTCTCTTCGTTCTTATAGTTCCTTCTTTATATGTTTTAGAATACACTCACTGTTAAACCAGCGCAAACCAGATTCTTATTAGTGTATCAACACCAAAAACTATGGATTCGATACTAGCATCTGTCGGTTTGATCATTAAAAATTTCTGCTCTCTAGACACTTACACCTCACCCTATCGTGGTAAGGTTACCTTTCATTTACAGTATTTTATTTGCTGCAAGAATTACTTGAGACGTTCCGAAGTACTAGGCAAATGCCCTTCAGACTGAACTATACGCACAGACTCACTACCTGTCCTCACAGCTTTACTTCCCCCAGCTGATACCCTACCTTCCAAACTACCACGTTCTCCTGGATACCTTGCGGTTGGTTGGTTAGAAGTTTCATAGATCATATGAACGATTATTTTATCGAAATGACATTGAACGAGTCAGTTTACACGATATGAATTAATGTCTACTGTGAACATTAATGAACACATTATCATTTTATTCCTATTCATGCAAGTACACTTAAAAACAAGTTACTTTTGGCTACAAGTTTTTAAGCAGAAATTCGTCAATGGAATACAAGGCGTGCAGGAGAAATGCTTTTAAATTATTGTTTTAAATTACATTTAAAACTTGCTTCTACCTATTCTTGCTTTAGCTGCGGTTGTTCCTCTAGTTTCCGCTTCACAGCCACATCACCAACAGTCTATCTGAGCAGCTTTACAAGGGTTGAAGTGTCACTGATGGGTTTGTTACTGAGGTGACATCCAACTAGTAGCCCACACTCGAAGTCGCTGAACGCAACTGATCCACCCAGTCTGCTACTTCTGTATCACATATATGTTGGCGGGTGGACTTTTCGTCAAATGAGGTGGTCAAATTCGCGTTATGTATGAATGTCGAGATACTTTGTCTTCGAGGACAAATGCAGGCCTATACACTGATCAGCCGGAACATTGTGACCACCAACCCACTAGCCGTTACGCCCACCTTTGGCAGAAATAACAGTGGCGACGCGTCGTGGTATGGAAGTAATGAGGCCTTCGTAGGTCGGTGGAGGGAGGGAGTTGGTACCACATCTGCTCAGACAAGTCATCTAATTCCTGCAACTCCTGGGGTGGGGAGGGGGGGAGCGAGAGCAATGATCGCTGACGTCACGTTCAGTCGCATCCCAGATGTGTTCAATCTACTTCAGATCTGCGTGTTCAGGGGCCAGCCCGTCAACTGGAAGTCGCTATTGCGTTCCTCGATCCACTGTTTCACACCTCTGGCCTTATAACACGGCGCATTATCTTCTTGAAAAATGTCACTGTCGTCAGGAAACACGATCGCCATGAAGGGTTGTACGTGGTCTGCAACCAGCGTACGATATTTCTTGACTGTCAAGGTCCCTTACACGAGCTCCACTGGATCTATAGATGCCCACGGCAATGTCCCCCAGAACATAATGGATCCGCCGATAGCTTGTCTACTTCCCACAGTGCAAGTGTCAAGGAGCTGTTCCCCTGGAAGACGACGGATTCGCGCCCTCCCATTGGCATGATGATGAAGATATCGGGATTCATCAGACCATGCAACGCTCTAGCACTGCGCCAACGTCCAGTGCCGATGGTAATGTGCCCATTTCAGTTATAGCCGCCGATATCGTGGTATTGACATTGGCACATGCATGGGTCGTCGGCTGTGGACGTTCATCGTTTCGAGTGTAGAGTACACTGTACGTTCTGATACACTTGTCCTCTACTCAACATTAAAATGGCTCTGAGTACTATGGGACTTAACATCTGAGGTCATCAGTCCCCTAGAACTTCGAAATACTTAAAATTAACTAACCTAAGCATATCACACACCCATGCCCGAGGCAGGATTCGAACCTGCGACCGCAGCGGTCGCGCGGTTCCAGGCTGAAGCGCCAAGAGCCGCTCGGCCATTCCGACCGGCTAAAAATTAAAGTCTGATGTTAGTTCAGCCACAGTTCGCCGCCTGCACTGTTTTACCAGTGTGTCCAGCCTACGACGTCCGACATCTGTAAGGTTTCACATTGGTTTCGCCACGTGTTGAAGACAGTCACCACAGCACTAGCCGAATAGAAATGCGCGTGCCGAGTCTCTGGGGCATCACAGTTTGCCCTCGGCGAAAGTCTCATTCATCGCGTGCCTTCCCCATTCTGCACACGGACAGCACGCTCACGGTTACTACAGGCAACTTGCGTTTGTCTGACCAACAGTCATTCCTCGCCATGTGACGCTGCTATCGCCTGCATGGGTTTATATCGATAGCACATCATGGTCAAAATATTCTGGCTGATCCGTGCATGTTTTACTTAATTTATGAGGTGTGCCCAATCGGAATTTTGTAACTTAGCGTATTGCATTAGTCCGAATCACGCTAGTTTTTCGACAGTGTGCTGGTAAACTTCCCAGCACATAATTAACCTTTGAAATGGCCAAAAAAGTGAAGGATGTGATTGTGAATGATAGCTGAATCATAATCAGAGGACGTCGCTGATGATTTTGGCATATCTTACCGCTTATACTACGATTAATCATGTGACTGCAAATATTTTCCGAGAATGTAGAATTTCCACCAAAAAAGTGACGTATGCAAGTTGTTCAGGAGTCGCTAGTTGAACTGAACAACGATGCTGAATTCCAAAGGCGGTGCGGTGGTGTTCGAGTCACTCCCTCCCCCCGCCCCTCCTCCCCAATTACTGCTCTTGTTTCTAGAAAGCAGCTTCTTTCCACAGTCTCTAGCAATGTTGAGGATACTCAGCCCAGTTGTCAATCGTGTGATTGTCGCCACAAAATGTTTCAGGATAACATCCCATATATGCCAATAATCCATATATTTAACAATCTTGAAAAATGTAACCCTATTGCTGTTGGCATTATAATACGTTATGGAAACACATTTGCTTATTCCAGAGAGTTTAGTGATTGTACAAATTTTCTATGAGCTTAGCATGCCTCCCCTCCGAACCGATCAAAATCCTGGATTCGACTCCGTGTACCGAGCGAGGTGGCGCATTTGTTAGCACACTGGACTCGCATTCGGGTGGACGACGGTTCAAACTCGCGTCCAGCCATCCTGATTTAGGTTTTCCGCGATTTCCCTAAATCGCTCCAGGCAAATACCGGGATGGTTTCTCTGAAACGTCACGGCCGACTTGCTTCCCCATTCTTCCCTAATCCGATGGGACCGATAACCTCGCTGTATGATCCCCTCCCCCAACAAACCAATCAACAAACCAACCAACCGACCGTCCACTCTGTGAAGAACTAATGAAACGTGTCGTAACAGGTGATTATACATGAGCTTACAGATACGACGCCTGATCTAAGGAACAGTCTTAACAATGGTAGCATTTTGTTTCACCAAGACCGAGAAAAGCTTAGAAATAACAGTCAAATGTGAAGCTTTTGCTCGTGGTGTTGTTCGATTTTAATGATCTGACTGAAGAAATTTGAAAAAATTGAACTGCCTGATATGTGGAGAAACAGTTAATGACTTTTGCACCACTATAATGCGCCTACTCGCACCTTGCTGTTTATTCGCGAATTTTTCGCCAAAAACAACACTGTAATAAAGCCCAAGTCCGTATCTTCTCCAGACACTGCGCCGTTTCGCTCTTTTCCATCCCAAAGTTAGGGAAACCTTAAAATACCGTCGAACAACGAATGTAGATCACATTGGAAATACAACTCTGAGAGAGCTAACTGTTTCACGGATTGAAATAAGCGCTGGGTTCAGCGTCTCTCTAGATATTACTAAGTTAAAATGCCACGCAAATTTTTCTGTCTGCATGTGAAGGCTAATTTAGGGAAGAGCTGTAGGGATTTTTAATACAGTTGTCACTTATAGACTGATCCACGAGGAAGGTTTGCGAGTGTAATTTATGAGCACCGCCGGTATCCACAGATGTGACAGCCATGTTTTAAGAACTGATAATAGAGAAAAGCTTCAGGAGCACAGCGAGGGAAAATTCACGAGGCAGGCAAGCTGTCTTGAGCAACAGGGCACGACAACGTTTCATGTCTCAAGTCGTGTAGAAGGTACCTTTACAGCCAGTGGCGCCATAGGAACTCCAGCCGCACTGGAGAAACAACACTTTAAGCCGTAAATATGATTCACATCGAAAGTGGGAGAGGTTCAAATGGCTCTAAGCACTATGGTACTTAACTTATGAGGTCCTCAGTCCCCTAGAACTAAGAACTACTTAAACCTAACTAACCTAAGGACATCACACACATCCATGCCCGAGGCAGGAATGGAACCTGCGACCGTAGCGGTCTACATCTACATCTACATCCATACTCCGCAAGCCACCTGACGGTGTGTGACGGAGGGTACCCTGAGTACCTCTATCGGTTCTCCCTTCTATTCCAGTCTCGTATTGTTCGTGGAAAGAAGGATTGTCGGTATGCTTCTGTATGGGCTCTAATCTCTCTGATTTTATCCTCATGGTCTCTTCGCGAGATATACGTAGGAGGGAGCAATATACTGCTTGACTCTTCGGTGAAGGTATGTTCTCGAAACTTTAACAAAAGCCCGTACCGAGCTACTGAGCGTCTCTCCTGCAGAGTCTTCCACTGGGGTTTATCTATCATCTCCGTAACGCTTTCGCGATTACTAAATGATCCTGTAACGGAGCGCGCTGCTCTCCGTTGTATCTTCTCTATCTCTTCTATCAACCCTATCTGGTACGGATCCCACACTGCTGAGCAATATTCAAGCAGTGGGTGAACAAGCGTACTGTAACCTACTTCCTTTGTTTTCGGATTACATTTCCTTAGGATTCTTCCAATGAACCTCAGTCTGGCATCTGCTTTACCCACGATCAACTTTATATGATCATTCCATTTTAAATCACTCCTAATGCGTACTCCCAAATAATTTATGGAATTAACTGCTTAAAGTTGCTGACCTGCTATTTTGTAGCTAAATGATAAGGGCTCTATCTTTCTATGTATTCGCAGCACATTACACTTGTCTACATTGAAATTCAATTGCCGTTCCCTGCACCATGCGTCAATTCGCTGCAGATCCTCCTGCATTTCAGTACAATTTTCCATTGTTACAGCCTCTCGATACACCACAGCGTCATCTGCAAAAAGCCTCAGTGAACTTCCGATGTCATCCACCAGGTCATTTATACATATTGTGAATAGCAACGGTCCTATGACACTCCCCTGCGGCACACCTGAAATCTTACTTCGGAAGACTTCTCTCCATTGATAATGACATGCTGCGTTCTGTTATCTAGGAACTCTTCAATCCAATCACACAATTGGTCTGATAGTCCATATGCTCTTACTTTGTTCATGAAATGACTGTGGGGAACTGTATGGAACGCCTTGCGGAAGTCAAGAAACACGGCATCTACCTGTGGACCCGTGTCTATGGTCCTCTGAGTCTCGTGGACGAATAGCGCGAGCTGGGTCTCAAATGACCGTCTCTTTCGAAACCCATGCTGATTCCCACAGAGTAAATTTCTAGTTTCCAGAAAAGTCATTATACTCGAACGTAATATCTGTTCCAAAATTCTACAACTGGTCGACGTTAGAGATATAGGTCTATAGTTGTGCACATCTGTTCGACGTCCCTTCTTGAAAACGGGGATGACCTGTGCCCTTTTCCAATCCTTTGGAACGCTACGCTCTTCTAGAGACCTACGGTACACCGCTGCAAGAAGGGGGGCAAGTTCCTTAGCGTACTCTGTGTAAAATCGAACTGGTCTCCCATCAGGTCCAGCTGCCTTTCCTCTTTTGAGCGATTTTAATTGTTTCTCTATCCCTCTGTCGTCTATTTCGATATCTACCATTTTGTCATCTGTGCGACAATCTAGAGAAGGAACTACAGTGCAGTCTTCCTCTGTGAAACAACTTTGGAAAAAGACATTTAGTATTTCGGCCTTTAGTCTGTCATCCTCTGTTTCAGTACCATTTTGGTCACAGAGTGTCTTGACATTTTGTTTTGATCCACCTACCACTTTGGCACAGGACCAAAATTTCTTAGGATTTTCTGCCAAGTCAGTACATAGCGGTTCCGGACTGTAGCACCTAGAACCGCTCGGCCACCCCGGCCGGCAAAGTGGGAGAGGGATAAGGAAAGGGCCCATATACGTCACGAGGAGCCTATAGATGTCCATGACATAAATTTACAACAAGCGCCTCCCTCCCTCCGCTCATCTTCTGGAAAATCGGAGCGAACGGGATGGCGAGGGCTCTTCAATATTATTCTAAATTAGGGACTGGCGGGGGGAGAGGAAGAAATTGATTAAAACTCGGACGCAGACGCTCCAAAGGGTAAGTCACGGCATTTAGAGCAGACAGGAGTAGAAGGTAGGTCCTAGTGGAATTGGGGAGATAGCGGTATGGCCAGAAACAGTCGAGTTTAATAACTGAGCAGGGCTGAGCTGAGTTACCGGCAGTAGTTCGGAACAGTACCTGGAGTTCTAGCTGTGTAACTGAGCACTTGATAATTCCTGGATACAACCCAGTTAGAGCGAATGTATATTAGGTTGAGGGTATTCTCTGAATAAAGTCGGAAGTCGTGAAGCACCTAGTATTCGTCATTCAGTACCAATGTCAATCCTTACCTATCGTAATAAGGCACTTTTAACAACGTAGTCACGTGAACACAACGTGCCACTTACGCCAAGCGACTGTTTCCCCATCTCCCAGAACCACGTCCTTCAATCTTAAGCAACGAGTTCGAGACAGGACAGACAGGTCGTCCGGTTGAAGATACTCAGTGTCAACCATGCGAAGACGGAAAACGTTGTTAGTGATGTCTTAGGGGGACTGTTTTTAAGAGGATAACACTGATGTACATGAATCATATTTTAAAAAATCCCGTTCATTCTTTTGCTTCGTTTGTGCTGTTTATGTACTGGGATTTCATAAAGTGTAAATGCATAATAAGTAAGACCGTGATAACTGACTGGCCATGAGAAAGCTGTGCCTGAAGAAATAAATAAACTGCAGCACTCAAGAGGGTGAAATACCTAACGTTTGTACAGAAAATACACTTGATATATGCATTAAATGGAATTTCAAGCACGACTATCAACAGAAATACACTCCTGGAAATGGAAAAAAGAACACATTGACACCGGTGTGTCAGACCCACCATACTTGCTCCGGACACTGCGAGAGGGCTGTACAAGCAATGATCACACGCACGGCACAGTGGACACACCAGGAACCGCGGTGTTGGCCGTCGAATGGCGCTAGCTGCGCAGCATTTGTGCACCGCCGCCGTCAGTGTCAGCCAGTTTGCCGTGGCATACGGAGCTCCATCGCAGTCTTTAACACTGGTAGCATGCCGCGACAGCGTGGACGTGAACCGTATGTGCAGCTGACGGAGTTTGAGCGAGGGCGTATAGTGGGCATGCGGGAGGCCGGGTGGACGTACCGCCGAATTGCTCAACACGTGGGGCGTGAGGTCTCCACAGTACATCGATGTTGTCGCCAGTGGTCGGCGGAAGGTGCACGTGCCCGTCGACCTGGGACCGGACCGCAGCGACGCATGGATGCACGCCAAGACCGTAGGATCCTACGCAGTGCCGTAGGGGACCGCACCGCCACTTCCCAGCAAATTAGGGACACTGTTGCTCCTGGGGTATCGGCGAGGACCATTCGCAACCGTCTCCATGAAGCTGGGCTACGGTCCCGCACACCGTTAGGCCGTCTTCCGCTCACGCCCCAACATCGTGCAGCCCGCCTCCAGTGGTGTCGCGACAGGCGTGAATGGAGGGACGAATGGAGACGTGTCGTCTTCAGCGATGAGAGTCGCTTCTGTCTTGGTGCCAATGATGGTCGTATGCGTGTTTGGCGCCGGGCAGGTGAGCGCCACAATCAGGACTGCATACGACCGAGGCACACAGGGCCAACACCCGGCATCATGGTGTGGGGAGCGATCTCCTACACTGGCCGTACACCACTGGTGATCGTCGAGGGGACACTGAATAGTGCACGGTACATCCAAACCGTCATCGAACCCATCGTTCTACCATTCCTAGACCGGCAAGGGAACTTGCTGTTCCAACAGGACAATGCACGTCCGCATGTATCCCGTGCCACCCAACGTGCTCTAGAAGGTGTAAGTCAACTACCCTGGCCAGCAAGATCTCCGGATCTGTCCCCCATTGAGCATGTTTGGGACTGGATGAAGCGTCGTCTGACGCGGTCTGCACGTCCAGCACGAACGCTGGTCCAACTGAGGCGCCAGGTGGAAATGGCATGGCAAGCCGTTCCACAGGACTACATCCAGCATCTCTACGATCGTCTCCATGGGAGAATAGCAGCCTGCATTGCTGCGAAAGGTGGATATACACTGTACTAGTGCCGAAATTGTGCATGCTCTGTTGCCTGTGTCTATGTGCCTGTGGTTCTGTCAGTGTGATCATGTGATGTATCTGACCCCAGGAATGTGTCAATAAAGTTTCCCCTTCCTGGGACAATGAATTCACGGTGTTCTTATTTCAATTTCCAGGAGTGTACACCCAATAAACAAAATTCATTTTCACATTTATGGATTTTAATATTCATTTGCTCACATTATTACGTTGATGACGGTGGGTAGATTTTTATACAAAATCACATGTAAACAAAGAGAACCACAGCCATATACACAGACTTTTGACCTGTACAAATTCATTATCGACAGTGGGTCTTTCCATTTAGTAATGCGTATAAAACTCTTCAGGAGGCGATGTAGAACGAGTTAAAGTGGAAGCAACGTAGTGATCAGTTGATAATGAAAGATTCAGTTCGCTATACTTTATTAGGGGTTTCTGAATCAAGTAAGGTACTTTTCAGTATTTAACAGTTGTTTTATGACGCTCTCTGGAATCTCATACATCTCTTCGAAACGCTAGGTACCAGTCAATGAATAAATTGAGTTCGTTTCCAGGAACTAGTGTCGAATTTCAGTTACATTCTTCCTGCAGATTAAACTTGTAGGCATGTTCTGTCTGGCCGCACGTCGGATACTTGTCACTGTAGCGGTCGGTTGTTGAGCACAACTGTACGGACGTTACAAACGTGGTGATAAATTTGTTGCGTTGTTCAGCTTGACAAGCCAAATTATACTAATTACATTTATGAACAACAAAATTTTCACTTGAGTGTGGTCATTGGAATCAATATCCATTAAAAGGATTCGGGGCATCCACTGCCGGAATGGAGTTAAAGTACAACTGCTTTCGTTCACTTTTGCAAAAGTGATTTCACTCTGGACAAAAGCTAATCTGACTATGTATCCTTTACAAAACGTATCCTGAAACACTTAATAACATACCATCACAGACTAATATTGCAAAAAGGAAAGCAACACCCCATTTTGTCAATAGTTATCTCAAGGACACTTTCCCCTGTGTTAATTACTATGAGGGAAACGGAACATTAAGAGATTAAGTGAATGTAGTACAAATTTTCTTTTACAACCTTGCTACGATTAAAAATGATATGGAACCATCGTGTATTAATTCAAGAGGTCTGAACTAGATTTCCGGTGAATAAAAATCTCTTTTTATACATTGAGCGGTTCACGATATAGAAGGGATGGAAATTTCATTACGTTCAACATATACAGTGTGAACAATAGCAAAACCGACAAACTGCAGTGGTTGATTCCTGACTGGAAATGGACGTGCAAATGTGCCATGAACGTGTGTCCGGAAATGGACGGTGTGCATGTAACGACAACAAATCTCCCCGAAACACTTTCAGATCTGAATCGCTTCTCGTCATAACAGATGTTTAAAGCGATCTCCATGGGACTCCGGTTATAGGGAGAGTAGCGGTTGGCATGCGTGATGCGTAATACGTAGCTCTGCTTCGGCTTACATCATATTGACGGCCACTTGACTGGACTTATACTTGGGTTCGTCTCAATATTCCGTAGAAACTGACGGTGTACGCACAGTCCGCGCCCTGCAAAGTCGGTCGTCTGTCTGAAAGGACGCATAGTCACACAAACTCACAGAAAGGGCTTCAAATACTGTGTGATGTGGTTGGTGTCTGTGAGGGCGCATGTTTTAGTATAGCCGTGCTGCCTCTCGGTGGTTTCCATCTGCTTAGTCGTACAGAAACACCATCTTGACTTGTTCCCGACGTGAATACGCGACCATTCTGCTGAATAGGCTATAGTACACTGCGTCAACCACACAGTCTGCAACACACAAGTAACACACGGCACGTGGTCAGAAAAGGTTTATGCATCAGCACCATCTACCGTGGCAATGATGCATTTTCGGCCACATGTTCATACAACCTTCTTTCCTCCACTTACAGTCAGAAATTCGTCCGTGCAGTTTGTCGGTTTTATTAGTGTTCACCCTGCATCTAGAGAGTGATTTTGGTAAATGTTTACATACTGCAGGAAACCAGCGATAAGAGGATAAGGAGAAAAGTAGATAATACAGACTCATAGCCGGAAATGTGTCCCAAGGATGGTACAGTCACTTCACTGAGAAGAAACTTCCTGGCAGATTAAAGCTGTATGCCGGACAGAGACTAGAACTCGGGATCTTTGCCTTTCGCGGGCAAGTGCCCTACCATCTGCGCTACCCAAGCACGGCTCACGCCCCGTCCCCACAGCTTTACTTCTAGAATGAGATTTTCACTCTGCAGCGGAGTGTGCGCTGATATGAAACTTCCTGGCAGATTAAAACTGTGTGCCCGACCGAGACTCGAACTCGGGACCTTTGCCTTTCGCGGGCAACTGCTCTACCAACTGAGCTACCGAAGCACGACTCACGCCCGGTCTCACAGCTTTAATTTGCCAGGAAGTTTCATATCAGCGCACACTCCGCTGCAGAGTGAAAATCTCATTCTGGAAACATCCCCCAGGCTGTGGCTAAGCCATGTCTCCGCAATATACTTTCTTTCAGGAGTGCTAGTTCTGCAAGGTTCGCAGGAGAGCTTCTGTAAAGTTTGGAAGGTAGGAGACGAGATACTTGGAGAAGTAAAGCTGTGAGACCGGGCGTGAGTCGTGCTTCGGTAGCTCAGTTGGTAGAGCACTTGCCCGCGAAAGGCAAAGGTCCCGAGTTCGAGTCTCGGTCGGGCACACAGTTTTAATCTGCCAGGAAGTTTCAGCTTTACTTCTGCCAGTACCTCGTCTCTTACCTTCCAAGCTTTACAGAAGCTCTCCTGCGAACCTTGCAGAACTAACACTCTTGGAAGAAAGGATATTGCGGAGACATGGCTTAGCCACAGCCTGGGTGATGATTCTAGAATGAGATTTTTACTTTTTAGCGGAGTGTGTGCTGATATGGAGCTTCCTGGCATATTAAACCTGTGTGGCGGGCCGAGACTCGAACTCGGGATCTTTGGTAGGGCACTTTCCCGCGAAAGGCAAAGATCCGGAGTTCGAATCTCGGTCCGGCACACAGTTTTAATCTGCCAGGAAGTTTCATATCAGCGCACACTCTGCTGCAGAGTGAAAATCTCATTCTGGATACTTCACTGAGAAGTTAAAAGATCTTTGAAGTGTATATATCTATGACAGGTAGTACTAATGAGAGCAGAGCAGGCAAGCAGGAATTTTGTGTCGGTCTTGAATGGAGGATATAAGATGAACATCAACAAAAGCAAAACGAGGATAATGGAATGTAGTCGAATTAAGTCGGGTGATGTTGAGGGTATTAGATTAGGAAATGAGACACTTAAAGTAGTAAAAGAGTTTTGCTATTTGGGGAGCAAAATAACTGATGATGGTCGAAGTAGAGAGGATATAAAATGTAGACTGGCAATGGCAAGGAAAGCGTTTCTGAAGAAGAGAAATTTGTTAACATCGAGTATAGATTTAAGTGTCAGGAAGTCATTTCTGAAAGTATTTGTATGGAGTGTAGCCATGTATGGAAGTGAAACATGGACGGTAAATACTTTAGACAAGAAGAGAATAGAAGCTTTCGAAATGTGGTGCTACAGAAGAATGCTGAAGATTAGATGGGTAGATCACATAACTAATGAGGAAGTATTGAATAGGATTGGGGACAAGAGAATTTTGTGGCACAACTTGACCAGAAGACGGGATCGGTTGGTAGGACATGTTCTGAGGCATCAAGGGATCACCAATTTAGTATTGGAGGGCAGCGTGGAGGGTAAAAATCGTAGAGGGAGACCAAGAGATGAATACACTAAGCAGATTCAGAAGGATGTAGGTTGCAGTAGGTACTGGGAGATGAAGAAGCTTGCACAGGATAGAGTAGCATGGAGAGTTGCATCAAACCAGTCTCAGGACTGAAGACCACAACAACAACAGTAGTTTTTTAACTTTACACCCTAGAGGGCATTGAGCCGGAGGACAATCACGCTGTAGCCACGTTACCTCACCAGCGACACATTTTCCAGCAAGGGGAGCAGTGTCACCTGCACGCAGTGCAGCTACACTAATGAGCCAAAACATTGTGACCGCATATTAAATAGTGTTGTGTTGTTCCATTTTTCAAACAGTAAAACAGAGATTCCGCTTGGCACCAATTCTGTGAGTCCTTGACAGGATTCCAGAAGTATGTGGCACCAGGTGTCTAGGCAAAGGTCAAGCAATTCCCGCAAATTGTAGGTTGGTGGTTTACGGCACACTCCTGGCGCCCGATATGTGTTCCAGGGGGAACAGATGAGGCACATTCGCTGGCCAATGTTAGTTCACTACAATGACCCTCAAACCACTGTAGCACGATTCCGGCCTTGCAGCATAGACAGTTATCCTGCTGGAAGATGTCGTTGCCGTATGGGTGGACTTCAAGCATGAAGCGATGCAGGTAGTTCAAAAATGGTTCAAAGGTCTCTGAGCACTATGGGACTTAACTTCTGAGCTCATCAGTCCCCTAGAACTTACAACTACTTAAACCTAACTACCCTAAGGACATCACACACAACCATGCACGAGGGAGGATTCGAACCTGCGACCGTAGCGGCGCGCGGTTGCAGACTGTAACGCCTAGAACCAGTTGGCCACCCGGCCGGCGATGCAGGTAGTCTGCAATAATGTTCACGTAGGTCACTGCTATCACGATGCCTTCGAGTACCACCATAGAGCCCATGGAAGCCCAACTCAATGTACTCCATAGCATAATTCTGCACTCACCGGTCTGCATGTGTGGCGAGGTGCATGTTTCGTGCAGACATTCGCCTGGATGATGGCCTCTAAGTACTCAACAATCGACCTGGTGTAACAAGAAATGATATTCATTCGACAGGCGACACAGTTCTATTGATCCATGGTGAAAACTCAATGATGCTGTGCCCGCTACAGTAACAAGTGACTATGTCGTTGCGTCATCACAGGAACATGCAGGAGTCGTGTGATGTGGAGCTCCATGTTTCACAATGGCCTATGGACGGTGTGCTCCGAAACACTTGTGCCTGCACCAGCAATGTATTCTGGCGTCAGATCTGCCGCAGAGCGCTGCCTGTCCTGGTTTACACTCTGGGAGATCCTACAACCTCTACGTTTTTTCATGATGCTTTGTCGTTCAATACCATACAGTCTATTCGTTATTTAACCATCCTAACCACTTTCCTGAGGTGTAGCACACTGGACTCGCGTTCGGGAGGACGACGGTTCAATCCCGCTTTCGGCCATCCTGATTTAGGTTTTCCGTGATTTCCCTAAAATCACTTCAGGCAAATGCTGGGATGGTTCCTTTGAAAGGGCACGGCCGACTTCCTTCCCCGTCCTTCCCTAATCCGATGAGACCGATGGCTGACAATTTGGTCTCTTCCCCGAAACAACTCAAGCCCAACTTTCCTGAGGTGTTCACGACAGTAGTACGCCAGAAAAGGACCATCTTCAACGTTCCAGGCGTCATTTACTTATTTATTTTATTTTGGGCATTTATGTTAACTCCAGTTTTGATTAAAGTATCGGCTGTAATACTGGCAAGTAAAAAAAATTAAATTTGCTAGCAAGGATGGCCTGTGTCATATTTTTGTGTGAAGATCTTTCTAACAAGTAATAGCTGTACAGCTCATACTGCATGCTGGCAGATTTTCGTTAAAACAGTGTATGTGCTTATATATTCAGTAAAAGTGAGTGATGTGGTACTGTCCATCACAGTGAAAGCAGACAGACGGAAATTAACAACAAAAGCCGCCTATACTGTTGTAGTTGCCACAGAATTAAATTTTGGATCCAAATCTGCATATAAACAATACTCATGGCGACGCATTAAAGCATGTTGTATGTTCTTTTCACAGAGCCAGCACCCAGCATTAGGCTTTGAAGTAGCTATGTAACCTCCTGTACGCCATCTGAAGATGAGCCTGAAGAGATTCGAAAACTGGTTCATAGAAATAACTATTACAGAGAAGTCACTGGTTGCAGTTTTCTGTATTTACACTGAATAAACAGTCACGGGTTCTTGACCATACACAATGGATAAGCTTAATCTTAGCCTCTGCGACAGATTTGTCAAAGTCTTTGTGGGAAGGAGAGTCAAGCGGCGAGACGTTGCCCGGACAGACCTCTGACCTTTGTGGGGGAGTGCTGTAGCCGACAGTTGCCAAGTTCAAAGCCGCGGCCTAATTTAATCAACTGCAAGGACCCTGCGGGGTGGGTAAGTCCTCTTCACTGAAGTTACCTCTAAACTCGACTGCGGCTGTAAACGCCTTCGAACAACATCAGCAATACACCGCAGTGTCCAGAGCCAGGGTGAAAACTTGCGATCACTTTAACTTGTGTGACAAGTAGGCTCCAGGTGCTTACACAACTAATGCGATAGTATGAATCAACGCGATTAATAATGTACTCGCGTACGTTTAGTGTGTCGCGAATTGTGTAGTTTTTGATGCAACATAAGTTCAGCTCTGTTTAATTTTTTACGGAAGAATACTGCGTATTTGAACTGACAGAACCTGTTAAGTGGAAAAATAACCGGTTATTGAGTATGTGATGTATAAGTAGGCTGTTTAGGTTCTTATATTGGTAACGCCACCGCCACCTACCGCTCTGTATGAAAATCACTGGCTGTACTGTTTGCAGTCTGTGGCTGGGTGGCATTGTTGGAATTTGCTATTGTAGTGTTGGGCAGTTGGCTGTTAACAGCACGTAGCGTTGCGCAGTTGGAGATGGGCCGCCAGCAGTGGCGGAGTTTTGAGAGCGGATGATCTGGACAGAGACGGTAAATTTGTAAGAGTGGATGTCATGAACTGCTATATATATTATGATTTTTGAACACGATTAAGGTAAATACATTGTTTGTTCTCTATCAAAATCTTTCATCTGCTAACTATGCCTATCAGTAGTTAGTGACTTCAGTAGTTTGAATCTTTTATTTAGCTGGCAGTATTGGCGTTCGCTGTATTGCAGTAGTTTGAGTAACGAAGATTTTTGTGAGGTAAGTCATTTATGAAAGGTGTAGGTTATTGTTAGTCAGGGCCATTCTTTTGTGGGGATTATTAAAAGTCAGATTGCGTTGTGCTAAAAATATTGTGTGTCAGTTTAGTGTTGATCAGAATAAGCAAAGAGAGTAATGTCTGAGTACGTTCAGTTTTGCTCAGCTGTTTGAAAAGCAAATAACGTAAGGGGTTTACCAGCACAGTAATTCATTAATATTTCAAAGGGGACGTTGCAGATGATATTGCAGTGACAGGTTATCTGCAATAGACAGTTACTCCAATAACTGTCAGTTCTCGATGTCAACCATCTACCGGGATCACGGTATCTGACCATAGATACTACCGTGTGAATGTAGAGGCCATACGATAGTCGCACTATCATGTAAATGACAAGCTATTTTCCATGAGATACAAATATTTCATTCCAGTGCTTTACCTCACGCACCGGTCCAGGATCGAATCCGCTGTGTAAATTAATGGCGGGGCCGGTGTGCGCCGGCAGCTGGGATGTGGATTTTAAGCGGTTTCCCTCATCCGACTAGGCGAATTCTAGGTTGGTACCCATATGCACTAAAACATTTCGGAAAACGTCACACTCACATAGGATGACACTACACGCAGACAGATGGGGTGCAGAATTCCCCATCCAGGGGGGGGGGGGAGGAGGACGATGGGAAGGGGGGTAGCCAGGGGCAGGGGGAGACAACAAGAAGTTCTCTTTACCACTAGGAAGATAGCTTTCGGCACCATGGAGGGAACAGTGCCAGAATACATGATTAACGATTAATTCTGATCTGTATGAAATTTTGCACTATGCAAATATACACTGATCAGCCAGAACATTACAATCGCCTACCTATTAGCCGACATTCCCACCAGCGGCGACGCATCGTGGCATAGAAGAAATGAGGCCTTTGTAGGTCGCTGGAGGGAGTTAGCACAACATGGGGACACACGCGTCACCTAACTCCCGTACATTGCGGGCAACGGGGCGATGAGCCCTGGCGCCACGTTCAATCACATCCACACTACCGCGCTTGGTACTCTGGAAATTGTCTCGCACCTATTGTACCAGCTAGTGAAAGGTATCAGTCATCATCTTCAGAATTTGGTAGGTCTATTGAATCTAATCCCCCCATGAACCATGGACCTTGCCGATGGTGGGGAGGCTTGCGTGCCTCAGCGATAAAGATGGCCGTACCGTAGGTGCAACCACAACGGAGGGGTATCTGTTGAGAGACCAGACAAACATGTGGTTCCTGAAGAGGGGCAGCAGCCTTTTCAGTAGTTGCAAGGGCAACAGTCTGGATGATTGACTGATCTGGCCTTGTAACATTAACCAAAACGGCCTTGCTGTGCTGGTACTACGAACGGCTGAAAGCAAGGGGAAACTACAGCCGAAAATTTTCCCGAGGACATGCAGCTTTACTGTATGATTAAATGTGATGGCGTCCTCTTGGGTAAAATATTCCGGAGGTAAAATAGTCCCCCATTCGGATCTCCGGGCGGGGACTACTCAAGAGGACGTCGTTATCAGGAGAAAGAAAACTGGCGTTCTACGGATCGGAGCGTGGAATGTCAGATCCCTTAATCGGGCAGGTAGGTTAGAAAATTTAAAAAGGGAAATGGATAGGTTAAAGTTAGATATAGTGGGAATTAGTGAAGTTCGGTGGCAGGAGGAACAAGACATTTGGTCAGGTGATTACAGGGTTATAAATACAAAATCAAATAGGGGTAATGCAGGAGTAGGTTTAATAATGAATAAAAAAATAGGAGTGCGGGTTAGCTACTACAAACAGCATAGTGAACGCATTATTGTGGCCAAGATAGACACGAAGCCCACGCCTACTACAGTAGTACAAGTTTATATGCCAACTATCTCTGCAGATGATGAAGAAATTGATGAAGTGTATGACGAGATAAAAGAAATTATTCATGTAGTGAAGGGAGACGAAAATTTAATAGTCATGAGTGACTGGAATGCATCAGTAGGAAAAGGGAGAGAAGGAAACATTGTAGGTGAATATGGATTGGGGGGAAGAAATGAAAGAGGAAGCCGCCTTGTAGAATTTTGCACACAGCACAACCTAATCATAGCTAACACTTGGTTCAAGAATCATAAAAGAAGGTTGTATACCTGGAAGAATCCTGGAGATACTAAAAGGTATCAGATAGATTATATAATGGTAAGACAGAGATTTAGGAACCAGGTTTTAAATTGTAAGACGTTTCCAGGGGCAGATGAGGATTCTGACCACAATCTATTGGTTATGAACTGCAGATTGAAACTGAAGAAACTGCAAAAAGGTGGGGATTTAAGGAGATGGGACCTGGATAAACTGAAAAAACCAGATGTTGTAGAGAGTTTCAGGAAGAGCATAAGGGAACAATTGACAGGAATGGGGGAAGAAATACAGTAGATGAAGAATGGGTAGCTCTGAGGGATGAAGTAGTAAAGGCAGCAGAGGATCAAGTAGGTAAAAAGACGAGGGCTAATAGAAATCCTTGGGTAACAGAAGAAATATTGAATTTAATTGATGGAAGGAGAAAATATAAAAATGCAGTAAATGAAGCAGGCAAAATGGAATACAAACGTCTCAAAAATGAGATCAACAGGAAGTGCAAAATGGCTAAGCAGGGATGGCTAGAGGACAAATGTAAGGATGTAGAGGCTTGTCTCACTAGGGGTAAGATAGATACTGCCTACAGGAAAATTAAAGAGACCTCTGTATAGAAGAGAACCACTTGTATGAATATCAAGAGCTAAGATGGCAACCCAGTTCTAAGCAAAGAAGGGAAAGCAGAAAGGTGGAAGGAGTATATAGAGGGTTTATACAAGGGCGATGTACTTGAGGACAATATTATGGAAATGGAAGAGGATGTAGATGAAGATGAAATGGGAGATAAGATACTGCGTGAAGAGTTTGACAGAGCACTGAAAGTCCTGAGTCGAAACAAGGCCCCGGGAGTAGACAACATTCCATTAGAACTACTGATGGCCTTGGGAGAGCCAGTCATGACAAAACTCCACCATCTGGTGAGCAAGATGTATGAGACAGGCGAAATACCCACAGACTTCAAGAAGATTTTAATAATTCCAATCCCAAACACCAATTCCAGGTGTTGACAGATCTGAAAATTACCGAACTATCAGTTTAATAAGTCACAGCTGCAAAATACTAACGCGAATTCTTTACAGACGAATGGAAAAACTGGTAGAAGCGGACCTCGGGGAAGATCAGTTTGGATTCCGCAGAAATGTTGGAACACGTGAGGCAATACTAACCTTACGACTTATCTTAGAAGAAACATTAAGAAAAGGCAAACCTACGTTTCTAGCATTTGTAGACTAAGAGAAAGCTTTCGACAACGTTAACTGGAATACCCTCTTTCAAATTCTGAAGGTGGTAGGGGTAAAATACAGGGACCGAAAGGCTATATACAATTTGTACAGAAACCAGATGGCAGTTACAAGAGTCGAGGGACATGAAAGGGAAGCAGTGGTTGGGAAAGGAGTGAGACAGGGTTGTAGCCTCTCCCCGATGTTATTCAATCTGTATATTGAGCAAGCAGTAAAGGAAACAAAAGAAAAATTCGGAGTAGGTATTAAAATTCATGGAGAAGAAGTAAAATCTTTGAGGTCTGCCGATGACATTGTAATTCTGTCAGAGACAGCAATGGACTTGGAAGAGCAGTTGAACGGAATGGACAGTGTCTTGAAAGGTGGATATAAGATGAACATCAACAAAAGCAAAACGAGGATAATGGAATGTAGTCAAATTAAATCGGGTGATGCTGAGGGGATTAGATTAGGAAATGAGACACTTAAAGTAGTAAAGGAGTTTTGCTATTTAGAGAGTAAAATTAACTGATGATGGTCGAAGTAGAGAGGATATAAAATGTAGACTGGCAATGGCAAGGAAATCGTTTCTGAAGAAGAGAAATTTGTTAACATCGAGTATAGATTTAAGTGTCAGGAAGTCGTTTCTGAAAGTATTTGTATGGAGTGTAGCCATGTATGGAAGTGAAACATGGACGATAACCAGTTTGGACAAGATGAGAATAGAAGCTTTCGAAATGTGGTGCTACAGAAGAATGCTGAAGATAAGGTGGGTAGATCACGTAACTAATGAGGTGGTATTGAATAGGATTGGGGAGAAGAGAAGTTTGTGGCACAACTTGACTAGAAGAAGGGATCGGTTGGTAGGACATGTTTTAAGACATAAAGGGATCACAAATTTAGCATTTGAGGGCAGCGTGGAGGGTAAAAATCGTAGAGGGAGACCAAGAGATGTATACACTAAGCAGATTCAGAAGAATGTAGGTTGCAGTAGGTACTGGGAGATGAAGAAGCTTGCACAGGATAGAGTAGCATGGAGAGCTGCATCAAACCAGTCTCAGGACTGAAGACCACAACAACAACAACATTGACTCTAATCTCCCACGATTAACTTCAGCTAAATATAAATACCTGTAGGATAAAGTGGACTTACTTCCTCGCCGAATAATTCACTATAGGTGGGTGTTACACGGTATTAGCGTATTGTCCCCTAGGGGTGACTAAGTTTCTCTTTTTCGCTGTGTTTATATTATAGAAGTGAAAAACTTTAAGCATATCGAAACTATTGACCCGCAACGTTCTTCTCCCAAGAAGACTAATATTGTACGTATGACTTATCATGTTGTGTCGATTCCCTAAGGTCTCGACACAATGAGTGGCTAGGTGCACGCGAAACTAACGCAGACGGGCGTAAATTCTGAAACAGGAGACTGGATGAAAACTATAAAGAAAAGAAGAGAGATTTTAATATACTTAACTTTAATGTAGTCTTGTTCTTGTTGAAATACATCTCTTGCATAGTAGTAAGCAATTAGCAATGATACACATGGCGCCTTGCTAGGTAGTAGCGATGGACTAGCTGAAGGCTATTTAATCTGTCTCTCGGCAAATGAGAGGAATACTTGGTAGGTCTAGTCGCAAGCTATGTCGTCCGTACAACTGGGGCGAGGTCAAGTCCGTGTCTTGTGACCTGCCCTGTGGTGGCGCTACGTTTGCGAATACACAGTGGCGACACGCGGGTCCGACATGTACTACAGGACCGCGGCCGATTTAAGTTACCACCTAGCAAGTGTGGTGTCTAGCGGTGACACCACATTCCTCCCCCGCAAATCGGCGAACGGTCGTGAGATAAGGCTTCCGCCCGCCGTGGGGAGGACCCCATGTTGACGTATGCGATGAGGTGGGGAGCCTAACAACAGGCGAGGCTGTGCCACCCGCACCCGGCCATTCGGTCCGAGGGGAGCTAGGAAACGCCTGCAAACCTAGTCCAGGGTGCACGTCAACATGAGGTGTATGCGCACGTAAGGAGACAGAAGGGTCGACCTCCATTTGGTCGGAGCACCCGACGGGCGAAGACGACATCTGGTCCGGAGCGGGCAAGAGGTCCATGGCGGAGGACGGCTGGTCACGGGAAGCAAGCGGCGGCGCGTGACCCAGGGAGGCGCGAGGCGGCGGCAGCGAAGCGGCCGCTGCTGGCGGCGCCGGCGGCGGCTGCGGCGGCGCGACGCCATGAGGCAAAATGGAAGGCATCGTCGGTAACACCTGGGGATGAGGCGAGCCAGTAGATGGGTCCCCAGGGCGCTGACCGGACGGCTCCGTCGCTGAAAGCAGACGGGGAGCGGCAGAACCCAGGCGACGACAGAGGCGCAGCTGATTGAGATGCCGACGCACCTCACCAGAGGCCCCCAAAACCAAATACATCGCGCGGCCGAGGCAGCGAAGAATGCGCCCTGCGAGCCAACGCTGTGAACCGCGATAGTTGCGATAATAGACAACGTCGCCAGGAGCAAAAGCAGGAGTCTGCCGCTGCACAGGAACCTGATGTGGCGGATGCAACAAAGACATCAGAGTTCGATGAGGACGACCATGGAGCAATTCAGCCGGCGAGCGACCATCGCGAGGCTGAGAGCGATATGAGGACAAAAAGAGCAACAAAGCGTCCTCCCGAGAATGCGACTCTTTCAACTTCAACATCTGCGACTTGAAAGTCCGGACCAATCGTTCAGCGGCACCGTTTGACTGAGGCGAAAACGGCGCGGATGTCAGATGTTGAATACCATTGGCCTTGCAGAACGACTGAAATTCTGCGGACATGAATTGTGGGCCATTGTCGGAAACAATAGTCTGCGGAAGACCTTCAACGCAAAAGATAGCAGACAAGGCTTGGATGGTGGCAGAAGACGTCGTGGAAGACATCCGGACAACAAAAGGAAAATTACTGAAAGCATCGACCACAACCAACCATCGAGCATTCCAGAATGGACCAGCAAAATCGATGTGCAAGCGTTGCCAAGGGGAAGTGGCTTTCGGCCAAGCAAAGAATTTCCGCGGCGGTGCGGATTGTTGTTCGGCACACGCCACGCAAGAGGAGCACATATTCGTAATCGCAGCATCGATTCCGAACCAAGTACAGTGCTGACGAGCAAGTTGTTTCGTACGCACTATACCCCAATGTCCTTGGTGAAGAAGCCGTAAGACAGAGGACTGTAACGAACGTGGGACTACGACTCTGGATTGATCATTATCGGAACGCAACAACAAAACACCACGTCGGACAAAAAGTCTCTCCTTGTGGGCAAAAAATCGGCGAACCAAAGGATCCTCGATCCTTGACTTTGACAAGGGCCATTGCGTAGCAACAAAACGCAAAACGGAAGCAAGGACAGGGTCAGCAGCTGTGGCAGTAGCGACACGACGAAAATCAATCGGAAACGATGCGACCACGTCATCGGCTTCCGAATCAATGAACATGCAAGCAAGTTCGGAAGAATCGAATGCTTCATCCTCAGCAACAGGCAAACGGGACAACGCATCAGCGTTGCCGTGCTTAGCAGTGGACCGATACAAGATATCGTAGCGGTACTGCGAGAGAAAAAGTGACCAGCGAATGAATTTCTGCGCAGTACGTGGAGGTACAGGCTTGTTCGGATGAAAAAGCGATGTCCAAGGCTTGTGGTCCGTGATGATGGTAAAGTGACGACCATACCAGAAATCGTGAAACTTTGTTACACCAAACACAAGAGCCAAAGCTTCCTTCTCTATTTGTGAATAATTTCTTTGCGCAGATGAGAGCAATTTGGACGCAAAGGCAATAGGGCGATCATGCGAGCCATCCTTGTGCGCAAGCACAGCACCGATCCCGAAATCCGATGCATCGACCATCAACAAAAGGGGTTTCGGGGATCGAATGGCGTAAGGCAAGTATTTGAAAGTAACGCCGATTTCAACTGGCGAAAGGCGCGTTCGCATTCCGTCGTCCAGACGAACGGAACACCTTTACGGCGTAAGCGATGAAGCGGAGCTGAAATGGAAGAAGCATTGCGCACAAACCTATGATAATAAGTGACCTTACCCAGCACACTCTGTAGCTGTTTTAAGTTCTGCGGTGACGGCAAGTCCTGAATGGCACGAAGGTGCTCTGGACTCGGATGTATACCTTGGGCATTAAGGACATGGCCCAGGTACGGTAAGTCACGAGCAAAAAACACACATTTGTCCTTCCTCAAGCGAAGACCATTCTGACGCAAGACCTGAAATAAGGTCCGGAGATTCTGCAAATGTTCGGCTTCTGTCTTTCCTGAGAGCACAATATCGTCCAGATAGTTCGCAGCCGTAGGGACCGACGCACAAATAGTTTGTAAATATTGCTGAAATAAAGCAGGGGCGGATGCACACCCGAATGGCAGTCGTTTGAAGCGATACAAGCCAAGATGCGTGTTAACCACTAAGACGCGCTGGGATTCTTCGTCCACAGGTATTTGCAAGTACGCATCTGCTAGGTCCAATTTTGAAAAATATTTTCCCGGGCACAGTTTGTCAAAAAGATCTTCCGGGCGGGGCAAAGGAAAAGTAGCAGTCACCAGTTGTGGATTCACAGTTGCCTTGAAGTCCACGCAAAGTCTCAGTTTTCCGGAAGGTTTTGGCAAAATGACTAAGGGTGAGGCCCAGAGAGAAGCCTGCACACGTTCAATGACACCTTGAGATGCTAATTCGGCTAATGTTCTTGCGACCTCATCACGCAACGCGTGGGGAACATTGCGCGCTCTGAAAAATTTCGGGTGCGCGTTGTCTTTCAGTTCCAAATGCGCTTCATAGTTCTTAGCGCAACCAAGGCCCGGTGCAAAAATGTCCGCAAATTCTTCACAAAGACTAGAAACACTGGCGGAAGGCACAGTCTGATTCACTGATAGGACCTGATTTACAATAGACATATGAAACAATTGAAACAAATCTAAGCCAAACAAGTTCACCGCACTAGAGGAACGAAGAACATAAAATGACACAAGTTTTGTCTGTCCCTTGTATGTTGCAATAAGGCTGCACTGTCCCAACACAGGTATATGCTGTCCTGAGTAACTAGTTAACGTAACATTTGCGGCACGCAATGGCGGGGCGCCCAGTTGTTTGTACGTGTCGTGATTGAGCAAGGAAACTGCAGCTCCGGTATCGAGCTGGAATGGTATCACTTTTCCTGCAAAGTCTAAGTCCACAAAAAGTTTATTGTCTTGTTGACGACAAGAGGGACTGTCTCGTGCAATTTGAACTGATACAGGCCCAGAAGCACTTGCAACGTTACGGGATTTCCGGCGACGTCGACGCACACTGTGGGTGGGACGAACACAGTCACTGTTAGCGAAAGGGTCACTGGACGGGTGGGAATGAACGACATGAATGTCCATGGGCGAAGGTCCACGAGCCTGATTGTCCTGGGTGCGATTCCGGCGCGAAGCAAAGGGCCTGGAATTTGTGTGATTGTCTGACCTAAGCTTTTTCTGGCAAACACTTTGTACATGTCCTTTCTTGTGACAGTAAAAGCAAATAGCTTGGCGTGACGGGCAATTTTCACGCGAATGTCTAATTGCACACCGCGGGCAAGATTTCACTGCATTTGCTTGCCTACGCGGCGCACGTGGTTGCAAGCTAGGCGGCCGCTGCGAAGTCGGGCGCGAGGGCCGCTTAGCGTCCCGTGCAGCAGGCCGGGCGGGCCGATTAATGTGACACACTGCTGGCGAAGTTTCAAATGATGCCTGAGCAAAGTCAAGTGTGTCTTGCCTGTCCAATATGTCTATCACTTGTTGCAGGGAGGGATTAACTAGCTTCAAAATCTGTTCCTTTATGCGAACATCAGAAACGTTCTGTGCAATTGCATCACGCACCATAGTATCTGAATATGGGAGGCCACATTCACAGGCAAACGCGCAGTCTCTAGTAAGTCCTTGCAAAGTTGCTACCCACTCCCTGTTAGTCTGACCGGCGGTACGTTTTGTACGAAAAAACGTATACCGTTTTGCAACAACATTAACTGTTTCTTTGAAATAGGCATCTAAAGCCGACAAAATTTCCTCGTAGGTCAGAGTTGCTACGTCGCGTCGGGGAAACAATTTCACTATCACACGGTAGGTAGACACACCGACACAAGAAAGCAAAAACGGCTGCCGCTCTTTACCTTGAATTCCATAAGCAGTGAGGTGGAAGTTGAACTGATCGGCCCACTCAGTCCAGCTTTCGGTTGTGGCCTCAAAGGGCCTAAATGGCGGTGCGACAGCGTTGTGTGGCTGCGGTAGCGAAGAAGCGGCTGCCGCCGCATCGGTTTGCAGCGCACGTTGACCCTGGACGAGCTGTCCAAGGGCTTCCAATAACGCCTGCGTCTGCTGATTCTGCAAGCGAAAAAATTCGGACAGTACATCTGGAGAATGCGGCGAAGCCATGACACAAGCAAATTAGAGCAAATAGAACACAAAGACTGCAACGTGGGCGCGGCACCACTCCTCGGCGCCAAAATATTGTTGTGTCGATTCCCTAAGGTCTCGACACAATGAGTGGCTAGGTGCACGCGAAACTAACGCAGACGGGCGTAAATTCTGAAACAGGAGACTGGATGAAAACTATAAAGAAAAGAAGAGAGATTTTAATATACTTAACTTTAATGTAGTCTTGTTCTTGTTGAAATACATCTCTTGCATAGTAGTAAGCAATTAGCAATGATACACATGGCGCCTTGCTAGGTAGTAGCGATGGACTAGCTGAAGGCTATTTAATCTGTCTCTCGGCAAATGAGAGGAATACTTGGTAGGTCTAGTCGCAAGCTATGTCGTCCGTACAACTGGGGCGAGGTCAAGTCCGTGTCTTGTGACCTGCCCTGTGGTGGCGCTACGTTTGCGAATACACAGTGGCGACACGCGGGTCCGACATGTACTACAGGACCGCGGCCGATTTAAGTTACCACCTAGCAAGTGTGGTGTCTAGCGGTGACACCACATATCACACAGCAGAAATATCTACGGAGTGAGCATTCAGATGCGCTAAAGGGAATTTTTGTCTCCAACATACGCCGAACCCAAAATTAAGGTAACAATTGTGTGATGTAGGCCCAAAATTAAGGTGACATTGATGTGCGTAGGGTTTGGAATGTATAACACTCATACTTTATGTCCTTGATGTTGGAAGAACAACACTTTTGTACCATTTACGTAAACACTGATGTCCTTTCATTGGATACGTTTTGTTCTTGCGTAATTCTAATTTGTGATACAATCTGTTATTTCGCTGATTCATGAACAGGGAATCGATAGTTGGCAATGAAATGGTTAGAAATGTAAAAGAGAGAAAGGAAGTGCGTCTATGTATGGAAGGAGTTAGAACACCAAAGGTAGAGGTGTGAAGGCGCGAAGGCAGCGTCAAGAGAACTTCGTGCAGTCGACAGCTAGTGTGAACATCCTGGAGTGGGAGTGAGGCAAAATTATTTCCAACCTGCTGGGGAAGGGTCTCAGATGTTAGTACTATCAGCATATTGCAATATGGCGTAGTGTGTAATGTTTTAAGAAGTCTGACAGCCGAAAGAAGAAATTTACAACAGTAATTCGTATGAAGAGCCACAACTGCGTAATAGTTTCCAGCACCATCGCCGCAGCGAAACATCCCTTCGACACCCACTGGCAATGTACAGATTCTTTACATGTGCAACAGCGCACGAATCAGTCATTCTAAAAGTCGGTGTTAATGTGTAACTAGGACAGCAGTGATCTATGTCACGTAACCTGTGTTAGTGTCCTGGTCCTGACCTTGAAAGTGTCTCCAAATCCACAAATATGAAGTTAATTATTTTCGTTTTAGCTAACATTAATTACTAGAGTTTTAAAAACAAGCGTTTAAAAGGTAACGCAGAAAATAGATAGTTTAAATTGACATAATGGTCTGAAAATAAATTTGATTTAAATAGTAGCTGCTACGAGGGCCTTCAATAAGTAATGCAACACATTATTTTCTAAGCCAATTCCGGTATAAAAAATGCGGAATTTGTTGTAGGACATCTTGGAATATTCCTGCTTCAGACTCTGGAGTTTCATGAGCTGCCGATAGGTCGCGTTGCAATACGTAGCCTTCCAAGTGGCGCCTGTAACGTAGGTGCGCTCCAAGCAGAGATCTGTTACAGAGTTTCTTTTGGCGGAAAACCAGAGACTTGCATATATTCATACGTGCCTGCAACATGTCTACAGAGACCTGGCATTGAACAAAAGCACGGCGAGTCGTTGGGCGAGGTGTCTGTCACCACTGAAACAGCGTCGCTTCAACATATCCGATTTCTCGCGTGCCGGCCGGCCGCCTAGAGCTGTGACTCCTCCAGTGTTGGAAAGTGTGGACCCACTCTTTGGAGCTGACCGACGATCACAAACATCCTGCAGCTCAACTGGACGTCTCTACTGGTAGTGCTGACAAACTCGCAGACAGCTCCAGCGTTCCACGCCGCCTAACAGAAGACTATAAAAAGCAACGAGTGACTATCTGTGCGGAATTGCTTGTGCGATATGACGCTGACCGTGAGAATTTTTAGTCGAACATCATGAAAGGAGATGAAATAGGTTTTCACCACTACTACCGGAAACAAAAGGGCAGTCCATGCAGTGGAACCAAGTTGAAAGCCGCACTCTCAGTTGGCACAGTCATGTGGACGGTCACCTGGGTCTCTGCAGCTACTATTCTGTTTGACGACCTCCCTCATGGCGCAACGATCATCTCTCAAGTGTACTGTGTTGCCCTAAGGAATCTGAGGAAATGACTTAAGCATGTTCATGGCCACAAAAATGCGAACGAACTTCTCCTTCTCCGTGACAACGCTAGGTCTCAACTAAGTCTGCGTACTCGAGAGGAGCTCACAGTACTTCATTGGACCGTTCTTCCTCATCCACCGTACAGCTTGTATCTCGCACATTCCTACTTTCGTTAGTCTGACCCAATGAAGAATCCTCTCCGTTGGAAGCAGTACGTGGATGGTGGGGAGACTACTGATGAAGCAAGACGTTGGTTCCGCGGAGATTATTTTGAGAAAACATAGTTTTATGGCCAAAAAGGGTCGGGAATAATATGGTGCATTAAATGACACCGACCAACTATCAGACGAAAAAAGTGTTACATTATTTATTGAACGCCCTAGTACAAAGCTTAACTGATGTGCTGTTAGTTTACGTGTGTGAAAAGTACTACTACAATTGTTGTTGAATGATATCACGGTCCTAGAGTCCCCATACTTAAGAAATCGCTTTGATTAATAAGTGATTAATTTTCATTAAAGATATATTTAGTCTATTACATGGCCAATTAGTAAACTTTATGTTGTGGAAAGCCTTACAACTTTGTTCACGTTTAACAGCGGGGAACTTAAAACAAGATAAGCCACTAATGTTGCTAACATGTTCTAGCCTAATTCCAATGTTGTAGTCTAAATTTTATTTCTGAAGGTAAAAAGAAATAAAGTTATTGACAATTAGTCTTAAATTAGTTGTCCGATTTGGAGAGGTGACCGACTTTCTTCATCCGGCTACATATTATTGCTGTTAATTAAACTAGTTTCTGCATCCGTTTACTGCTATGTTAAGAAACGAAGTTAACCGTACGACTGCTTTAATTATTTAAACACGGAATTATAATCGCTTAATCGTTCTTAAAGGGATAAAACTTGTTACTTTGAAGTAAGTGAAGAGGTGTTACAAATGTACTTTGGTTAAAGTTTTAAGATACAAACGCAAGGAAATTACGCTTATTCGGACCAAGTGTCACAAGTGAGACGTCATTTTTTCGTTATCGGAAAAGAAGCGATTTACAGAGATACTTTTAGGTTTTAACTACGGTTTATCGTGTTGGTACCTATGTGTTTTAAAAATTGTCCTGCGATGGTATTAGGGAATGAGTCCCCATGGTGCTACAGTGAGACTGTCCCTGAAAATATCAAATCTCGAGTTACAGCAGGCAGCAAATTTGAAATGTATTGCACTTTTAAACATTTCTAGAGGCAAAATTTTTACGTTTTCGCTTTCTACATGTTTTGATATTTTTAATATCCATTCATCGTTATGGAATGTAAGCTCTTAATTGAATATATTCATTCTCCACGTCATACTGCCCAGTACTCCAGTTCCCTACAGGAATTACACTGAAGCACCAAAGAAACTGGTAAAAGCATGCGTACCAAATACAAAGATATGTAACCAGACAATAGGGCGCTGCGGTCATCAACGCCTATGCAAGAGAACAAGTGTCTGGGGCAGTTGTTAGATCGGCTACTGCTGCTACAGTGGCAGGTTATCAAGATTTAAGTGAGTCTGAACGTCGTGTTACGTTGGCGCGCGAGCGATGGCACACGGCTTCTCTGAGACAGCGATGAAGTGGCGATTTTCACGTACGACCATTTCACTCGATGTACCTTGAACATCAGGAATCCGGTAAAACATCAAATCTCCGACAATCGCTGGGATCGCAAGAAGACCCTGCAAGAATGGGACCAACGACGACTGAAGATAATCGTTCGACGTGACAGAAGTGCAACACTTCCTCAAATTGCTGCAGATTTCAATGCAGGGACATCAACAAGTGTCAGCGAGCGAACTATTCAACTAAATATCATCAATACGGGCTTTCGGAGCCGAAGGTCCACTCGTGTACCCCTGATGACTGCACGACACAAAGCCTTACGCCTCGCCTGGCCCCGCCAACAGCGACATTGGCCTGTCGATGACTGGAGACATGTTGCCTGGTCGGACGAGTTTCGTTTCAAATTGTATCGAGCGAGTACGGGTATGGGAGGACCTCATGAATCCATGGACGCTGCATGTCAGCAGGGAACTGTTCATGCTGGTGGAGGCTCTGTAATTGTGTGGGGCGTGTGCAGTTGAAGTGATGTGAGACCCCCTGATACGTCTAGATACGACTCTGACAGGAGTCACGTACGTAAGCGTCCTGTCTGATCACCTGCATCCACTCAAGTACACTGTGTGTTCCGACGGACGTGGGCAATTCCAGCAGGACAATGCGACATCCAACACGTCCAGAATTGCTACAGAGTGGCCCCAGGAACACTCTTCTGAGTTTTAACACTTCCTCCGGCCACCATATTAGCCAGACATGAACATTACTTAGTATATCTGGGATGTCTTGCAACGGGCTGTTCAGATGAGATGTCCACTCCCTCGTACTCTTACGGATTTATGGACAGTCTTCAGAATTCATGGTGTCAATACCATCCAGCACTAATTCAGACATTAGTCGAGTCCATGCCACGTCGTGTTGTGGCACTTATTCGTGATCGCGGGGACCGTACAGGATATTAAGAAAGTGTACCAGTTTCTTTGGCTCTCCAGTATACTTTAAAAGATTCGATGATCTGTGAAATCCGGCGGTGATAAAATGATATATATTAATTTGACCCACATGTAAAAATTGCTCAAAATACATATTTCTTGAACAGGTTGACTGGTAGTGCACTCCTACACTACTTACTTCATCAACATATTGCCCTACTCTCGCATAATTTTGGCCAACAGTTTATGCTGTTCCCAGAATGAGATTTTCACTCTGCAGCGGAGTGTGCGCTGATATGAAACTTCCTGGCAGATTAAAACTGTGTGCCCGACCGAGACTCGAACTCGGGACCTTTGCCTTTCGCGGGCAAGTGCTCTACCAACTGAGCTACCGAAGCACGACTCACGCCCGGTACTCACAGCTTTACTTCTGCCAGTACCTCGTCTCCTACCTTCCAAACTTTACAGAAGCTCTCCTGCGAACCTTGCAGAACTAGCACTCCTGAAAGAAAGGATATTGCGGAGACATGGCTTAGCCACAGCCTGGGGGATGTTTCCAGAATGGTAGAGCACTTGCCCGCGAAAGGCAAAGGTCCCGAGTTCGAGTCTCGGTCGGGCACACAGTTTTAATCTGCCAGGAAGTTTCATATCAGCGCACACTCCGCTGCAGAGTGAAAATCTCATTCTGGAAACATCCCCCAGGCTGTGGCTAAGCCATGTCTCCGCAATATCCTTTCTTTCAGGAGTGCTAGTTCTGCAAGGTTCGCAGGAGAGCTTCTGTAAAGTTTGGAAGGTAGGAGACGAGGTACTGGCAGAAGTAAAACTGTGAGTACCGGGCGTGAGTCGTGCTTTGGTAGAGCACTTGCCCGCGAAAGGCAAAGGTCCCGAGTTCGAGTCTCGGTCGGGCACACAGTTTTAATCTGCCAGGAAGTTTCAGTTTATGCTGTTGTTAGTGGTGTCTCGACCCTAATCAACGAACAAAGAGCCATTAACTATTACGTTAATTTAGTAGTACTTTTAATATCTCTCCCACTATATTTTGCTATTTCTTAACTGGAAGTTTTCTTTGTGGCCGTCGAAAACGTGTTAACACACAAGTGTGCAGATTGTTGTGGCGAACCAAATTACTTCTTTACACGTCAGAGCGATACAGATACAGGACACTACTTTTGAACATAGTCGCCAAGTCTCTGTAACCGGTGGTCGGACCGTTGTATCAATCGTTCAGTCCCCCAGCTTCTCGGTCGCTGGGCTACTCGAGACCCGCTGTGTCGGCGAACTCATCGGCGGAAAATTTGCGATTGCCGCGAATCAATTTCTGGATGGCCCGGACACTGTCTTCCGAGGTCAATGCCGATCACCTGCCTTCCCTAACCCTGTCACAAACGCCTGTGTGGGCCTGGTCAAATTGTTGGCATCGGGGACGGACGCGGCATTATATTACGTTTTGTCCACATACCGCCAGTTTTCCGCGATGAATCACTGGACAATTTAGAGGTTTCTGCCCACAAAATTCATACAGTCCCGCGTAATTAAACTTCTGGAGTATATCTCCAGTTGGTCAGCGATTTCATCTGCACACTGCGACGCACAGTTTAATCGCACCGCTGAAGAGCGGCATCTGGACGATACCCGGACCAGGCCGCTGCGTAAGAGCAGAAGAGCACTTGAACACGGTAACGCCGGGCGGAGTACCCGCGCGGTAAGAGGCGCCATGTAACGGATTGCGCGGCCCCTCCCACCGGTGGTTAGAGTCCTCCCTTGGGCAAGGGTTTGTGTGTGTTTTTCTTAGCATAAGTTGGTTTAAGTAGTGTGTAAGTTCAGGGACCGATGACCTCAGCAGTTTGGTCCCTTAGGAATTCACACACATTGGAACATTTATTTTGAACACCCTGCGTATTTATTGGTTATATTTTACTCTGAATGCTGTTAAACGTAACATAGATTCTGCAATATGAAAAATACAGCAGTAAAATCTACTGCGTCACTGCTCCTCTAGACTCTGTGAAACTTGGCATCAGGGGCACGAGCACATCTTGAGTTGTGCACGTTTTAAGGAGCTTACGCGCATGCGCAACTCGCGTTCCCTTTTGGACTAAATAAATACAGATTTGATAAACAACGTGCACATTTCTCGACGCGCACAGCTAGCCGCTGCCACTCAACTGAAAGTTTACATGAGTGCCACCAGGTGGTAGCACACTGCGGCAGACTTTTCGAGGTTTGTGGTGGTGGTGGTGGTTAGTGTTTAACGTCCCGTCGACAACGAGGTCATTAGAGACGGAGCGCAAGCTCGGGTTAGGGAAGGATTGGGAAGGGAATCGGCCATGCCCTTTCAAAGGAACCATCCCGACATTTGCCTGAAACGATTTAGGGAAATCACGGAAAACCTAAATCAGGATGGCTGGAGACGGGATTGAACCGTCGTCCTCCCGAATGCGAGTCCAGTGTGCTAACCACTGCGCCACCTCGCTCGGTTCAGAGTTTTCGGTCGGCGAAAGCCCTGCTAGATCATAACACATTTCTCAGAAATGCTAATTCACTCACTACATACGGTAGTAAAATTAAACAGGAAGTCAAATGGTTCTGAGCACTACGCGACTTAACTTCTGAGGTCATCAGTCGCCTAGAACTTAGAACTAATTAAACCTAACATCACACACATCCATGCCCGAGGCAGGATTCGAACCTGCGACCGTAGCGGTCGCTCGGTTCCAGACTGTAGCGCCCAGAAACGCACCGCCATTCCGGCCGCCAGATCGGGAGTCAGTATATGTTAAAGTTGTAGTGAATGTAAGCGTATTTTATGGGTTCCTGAATGAGTTATGTTAAGTTGCGCATTTTATGATACAGTAGTCCATTTGAGGCGCTGAGAATCGCAAGGGCACATAACCATCGATTGTAAGAGTGTAGCATTTATGTTGATCTTATGGTGAGGCAAGCTTATCTGTACTGAGGGCCTATACTGTATATATGAAAATTCATCAAAGGCTGTATTACTGCTTTCTGTGGTATTCACTTTAATGTGGGTTCGATGGCTGTGTGCTTTAGGCCCTTATGCATCTCAGCGCTTCATTTGTATTCTAGTCAAGTGACTTTGTTGATAGACGTTACTATTTGAGATTTTGTACGTCCATCCTTCTGAGAGGAGGTCCTGGGGACGACGGCCGTTTCCACAGAAGCGCCGAAACTGATAGCTATGAAATAAATGAAATCATATGGGCAGCTGTAGGCGTTTCATTTTCTCACAGTTACTGCTTGAGTTTAATCATTTCCACGAACCGCACTTTGTGTTTGGAGTTGGTTGTTTACTATGCGGGAATAGCCTTTCGTATGTAGTGTAAACACAATCTATGTTGGATCTATTTTAAATGCTAACAGGAAAGTTAAGCTTAGAGGGAGGGTTGTGAGTTGTACTTGGATAGCTCAGTCGGCTAGAGCACTTGCCCGCGAAAGGCAATGTTCACACGTTCGAGTCTCGGTGCATCATACAGATTTAATTTGCCATATTCCGCTGTAGAGTGAATATCTGGTTCTGAGAACAGAAAAGTAAGCCACAAAGGAACTAGGGCCTCCGAGAAGAGATACTTTTATTGAGAGAGTGATGAAGTCAAATAAGTGTGACAACAAGCGAGCATTTAAGAAGGGAGTGTACAGTTAGCACAATTTGTGTGGATGCAGCGTAATAATATCTGCATTTCATACCGGAAATAAATTTGTGAACTAATGCATCTGTTAAAGATCTTGTACATTTGTCCGAAAAAATGGAAAAGCACGAAAGCTCCCACTTACATAAAATTGCGATATGTGAAATTACATTATTTCGTTATTGCCCTACATTGTACTTAATTATGTACAAAACTCCACAAAAAGGATTATTTATTTTCTCAGATAAGTTAGGCATTTTATTATTATTATTATTATTATTCCAGAAATAAATTTTCACTCTGCATCGGAGTTTCATTGTTAGCACTGTTATTATTATTATAGGCAGTGGCTGTACTTGTATAAACTTGTTGATAAGCATCACTGTTATACAGCAGATGCTATTAATTTCACAGTCTCAAATTTACTGAATCTAAAAATTTTTTGACAAGAAGGATGTATACTCACGAGCCGCCACTGACCCAGACGATTTGTTCCCTTCTGACAATGCGTCATTCTTGATGAGACGAGGTCTCAGAGACGGACGATGCTACTTGCTTTTTGAAATCCATTCGTATTAGATATTAGAAATGGTGTTCCACATTCACATTGAAATTTCAGTTGCTGTACTGCTTTCCCAAATTGAACTGTCACCCTACACCAGCTCACGGCAGCCTTAATAATTGTCCAAGCAATAATATAGCCCGCAACCGACGCCAAAAACTAAGAATGACGTCACTTATTTGCTAACTGGTTTCGTGTGTAATTACGAGCACCTTCAGCGAATTAATCCATTGATCATTGACTCTTGCCCTACCATTAGCCGGAAATTTCCGCCGGCCGCGGTGGCCGAGCGGTTCTATGCGCTTCAGTCTGGAACTGCGCGACTGATACATTCTCAGGTTCGAATCCTGCCTCGGGCATTGATGTGTGTGCTGTCCTTAGGTTTAAGTAGTTATAAGTTCTAGGGGACTGATGACCTCAGATGTTAAGTCCCATAGTGCTTAGAGCCATTTTTGAACACTGTTTGTTTGTCGGCAGGAATGTTGAAAATTAGGTGGACTGAGAAAGTAAGGAATATGGAGGTGCTGGTTAGAATCTGAGAGGAAAGGAATATGTACAAATGGCTCTGAGCACTATGGGACTTAACTTCTGAGGTCATCAGTCCCCTAGAACGTAGAACTAATTAAACCTAACTAACCTAAGGACATCACACACATCCATGGCCGACGCAGGATTCGAACCTGCGATCGTAGCGGTTTCGCGGTTCCAGACTGTAACGCCTAGAACCGCTCGGCCACCCCGGCCGGCCAGGAATATGTTGAAAAGACTTATAAGGAGAAGGGAAAGGATGATAGGAAATCTGTTAAGACATGAGGGAATGACTTCCATGATCTTAGAGGGAACTGTAGAAGGCAAAAACTGCAGAGGAAAACAGAGATTTGAATACATCCAGCAAATAAATGAGGACGTAGGTTGCAAGGGCTAATCTGAGATGAAGAGTTTAGCACAGGCGAGGAATTCGTGACGAGCCGCATCAAATTAGTCAGAAGACTGATGACAAAAAAAAAAGGATATCCACACTGTCAATTGACAAGCCATAACGTGGATGAACAGTATGGCTATGAGAAGAGGGACCCTGTGCTGTTAGTGAAAGTGTTCTATGTGAACGGCAGAAACCACAGTGCTGAACTTAGTGAGTATCAAATGGTTCAAATGGCTCTGAGCACTATGGGACTCAACTGCTGTGGTTATCAGTCCCCTAGAACTTAGAACTAATTAAACCTAACTAACCTAAGGACATCACACACATCCATGCCCGAGGCAGGATTCGAACCTGCGACCGTATCAGTCGCACGGTTCCGGACTGCGCGCCTAGAACCGCGAGACCACCGCGGCCGGCTTGGTGAGTATCACCGACTGAAAGGCCTGAGGGAGCCCTGGCGTCATTAAATCGTTTAAAGAAGACGATGATGTAATTGGCAAACACGGGTGAGCTTGGTGTGCCACCTGGAAGTGGAAAACGTCCGTGCCAGGCTAATGCTGGGGCTCGTGCAAGAGTTGTCCATCCCATGGTCAACAGCACGGAAAGTTTTGCAGTCTGCATTACACTGGTACCCGTAGAAGATGCACACGGTGCAGCTACTGAGGCGTCGCGGTACGCAGCGACGATCTGAAGTTGCTCTTCGGCTTCTGGCACGGATAAAAGTTGATGACATGAGGAGAGGCAATATTTTATTGGATGACAAGGCACACTTTACACCACAGGGTGCAGTAAATACACAGAACTACTGAATTTGGAGTTCCGTTAAACCGCGTGTTGGGCACGAAGAGCCATCGCACTCGCTGTGCGTGACAGGATCCACAATCAGCTTTCTACCTGGTCCGTTCTCATTTGTAGAGAATACACTCAGAGGCCCATCAGGTATACTATGCCACCTGCACGTTATCGAGACTTACTCGTGCCCAACGTTATTTCTGCTTTGGAAGAGCGCAGCTGTGTGGAAACCTCTTTTCATGAAGTGTGGGGAAGCACCTCATGTCGATCTGCTTAATGCAACTATCGACGAATTTGTTATCTCTAGACATTTTCCAAATGCATGGTCCGCAAGAGTATCTGATCTGAATCCACGTGACTTTTCTTTGGCTCTATGGCTATCTAACCAGGGACACGTTCGGTCTCTCCCTGATCTGAAATCTAGTGCACAGGAAAACATTGCTCAGAGTCTACTGGAATAGCTGCGAGAAACTGCTGATCATATAGTTTTATGGATGCAGCATCTCTTCTACGTCTGCAGTGCTCATGTTGAACAAATTGTGTAAGCGGCTGTTAACAATAAAATCAATATTATGCCTTTCTCACTTGTTTCACCTTTTCTGACCACGTCCCATTCCTAATCCATTACAAATGGCAACATTTCTGTACGACTTTCTTGCATTCACACCGCCAGATTTGCACCTGGTGATAAAACTGGAACCAATTTTTTTGCAGCTCTAATCGGTTCTGCATTAACGCATTAGAATTCTGCCCAATTTCGCTGTCATACGATAATTACAACCAACAATGGACCTCCGTGAGTAGTTGCACTTTAAATGTAACCAGTTGGTTATTACCTATGAAATGCAAGTTTCCTCATTTCACGAATTTTGAATTGTGTCTGTAGTAGAAACAGTTCAGCACAATTACCGGCAGTATAAATAAATGTGTTACAACTGAGTTAGTATGTTGAATATTAATGTTTATACCTTAATGCAAAATATAAACAAGAGTCATATCAGCGTCACTTGACTCTTTCGGTTCGATGTCAGCCACATGCGTAGTGCGCAGTGCTTAATGCACATGTGTTCCTACTCCGTGAGTCTCAAATAGGATAAGGGGCAGAGCCAGAGAGGCGAAGATGGGGAAGCGAAGTGGGTAGCGACAGAGTTCCGCGCTGGCCGTTAAACTTTGAGGGGCTCCGGCCGACTGCAGGGTGTGGGCCGGATGAAAATTTGATCTGGGCCTCCGGCTGTAGTAGCGGCTGCTGCGGCTAGTGCGTGGTTATTTAACGCGGGGCACGCCATCTGGGAAATGCCCACCCCGCCCCGACGAGTTCCACATTAGCGGCCGGGCCGGCTGCTGGAGTGCACTTCCAGGCCCGTGGCTTTTCTCCGCACTCCAGCCTCGGCTTTTAAATGTTTTCACAAAAGCATCCGCGCTTTCTGCGTCCGGCGGTATCCGCCTTTGCTGTCAGTTTCAGTTCCTCTGGTGGCGCAACGAGCTGTCGACCCACCGTTTTTTACTTTATTTCATTTTATTTTGCTTTGGGCAGCGAAGATCTGTCAACTGTAGTCAGAAGAGTGCCATGTTAATATAATAGCGAATTTCAACAGCAGAACAATAGAAAGAGTTCGAGAGACAAACACAAGATCTTCACGTAAAATCGGAACACTACAAGACCAACACCATACAACCAGCAGTAGGTGTAACGGTGCGAAGTTAACATTAGTGCAATTTCGACAGTAGATCAATGCAAGAGTGTGAAGTGCAAAGATCAGATCGTAATGTACATTAAAAACGCAAAGTTTTGACCCAGTTTTTGAACTGGTCTGGTTCCATAAGAGAATTAGCAATTATGAGCTCGACAACGCATTGTTTACAAAGATAAATTCTCGATGTAAAGGGAAAACACACACAGACATCCCAGTTTTCGAACCTGTATGGTTCCATGCGAGGACAAGATCCATTCAACTACAGGTATTTTAAACAGTTCGCAAGGAAATACTATCTATTCATATCTAAATCTACGTGATTACTCTGCTATTCACAATAAACTACCTGCCAGAAGGTTCAATGCATCACCTTGAAGCTGTCTCTCTACCGTTCCACTCACGAACGGCGCGCGGGTAAAACGAGCACATAAATTGTTCTGTGTGAGCCCTTATTTCTCTTATGTTATCTTGGTGATCATTTCTTCCTATGTAAGTGGGTGCGAACAGAACGTTTTCGTAATCGGAGAACAAAACTGGTGACTGAAATTTCATGAGAAGACCCCGTCGCAAAGAAGGACGCCATTCCAATTCACGTATCATGTCTGTGACTCCATCTCACCTGCTTCGCGATACTACAAAACGAGCTGCCCTTCTTTGTACTTTTTCGATGTTATCCGTCAGTCCTACCTGATGCGGATCCCACACCGCACAGCAATACTCCATAATAGGGCGGACAAGCGTGGTGTAAGCAGTCTCTTTAGTAGACCTGTTGCACCTTCTAAGCGTTCGGCCGATGAATCGCAGTCTATCGTTTGCTCTACCCACAACATTATCTATGCGATCGTTCCAATTTCGGTTATTTGTAACTGTAATCCCTAAATATTTAGTTGAATTTACAGCCTTCAGAATGTGTGATTTATCGCGTAATCCAAATTTAGCGGATTTCTTTTAGTTCAAATGGTTCAAATGGCTCTGAGCACTATGTGACTTAACTTCTGAGGTCATCAGTCGCCTAGAACTTAGAACTAATTAAACCTAACCAACCTAAGGACATCACACACATCCATGCCCGAGGCAGGATTCGAACCTGCGACCGTAGCGGTCGCCCAGCTCCAGACTGTAGTGCCTAGAACCGCACGGCCACTCCGGCCGGCTTTCTTTTAGTACTCATGTGAATAACTTCACACTTTTCTTCATTCAGGGTCAATTGCCGCTTTTAGCACCGTAGAGAGAGCTTATCTAAATCATTTTGCAATTCCTTTTGATCATCTGATGACTTTACAAGACGGTAAATGACAGCATCATCTACAAACAGTCTAAGGCTACTAAGATAGTCTGTTACAACGTGAATATAGATCAGGAACAATAGATGGCCTATAACACTTCCTTGGGGAAGGCCGGATATTACTTCTGTTTTACGCTATGACTTTTCGTCTATTACTGCGAATTGTGACCTTTCTGACAGGAATCACGAATCCAGTCGCATAATTGAGGGAATATTCCACAGGCAAGCAGTTTGGGTAGAAGACGCTTGTGAGGAACGGTGTCGAAAGCCTTCTGAAAATCTATAAGTATGGAATCAATTTGACAATACCTGTGTCATTACTTCATGAGTATAAAGAGCTGGTTGTGTTTCGCAAGAACGATATTTTCTGAATCCGTGCTGACTAAGAGACAATAAATCGTTTTCTTCGAGATAATTCATAATGATCCAGCACAGTATATGTTCCAGAACCCTAGTGCAAGTCGACGTTAGTGATATGGGCCTGTAATTCAACGGATTACTCCTACTTGCCTTTTTGGGTATTGGTGTGACTTGAGCAATTTTCCAGTCTTAAGGTACGGATCTTTCTGTGGGCGAGCGGTTGCATATAATTGCTAAATATGGAGCTATTGTATCAGCATACTCTGTGAGGAACCTGACTGGTATACAATCTGGACCAGAAGCCTTGTCTTTATTAAGTGATTTAAGCTACTTTGCGACACCGGGGATATCTACTTCTATGTTTCTCATCTTTGCAGTTGTTCTAGATTGGAATTCAGGAATATTTACTTCGTCTTCTTTGGTGAAGGAGTTTCGGAAAACCGTGTTTAATAACTCTGCTTCAGTGGCACTGTCATCAGTGACTTCACCGCTGATATCGCTCAGCGAAGGTATTGACTGAGTCTTGACGCTGGTGTACTTTATGTATGACCAGAATCTCATTGGGTTTTCTGGAAAATTTCAAGACAGACTTTCGTCATGGAAAATATTAAAAGCATCTCTCATTGTAGTACGTGCTATATATATTTCGAATTTCCGCAAAACTTTGCCAGTCTTGGGGATTTTGCGTTCTTTTAAATTTGGAATGCTTTTTTCGCTGCTTCTGCAACAGCGATCTGACCCGTTTTGTGTACCATGGGGGACCAGTACCATCAATTATTAATTTATGTTGTATATATCTCTCAATTGCCGTCGATACTATCTCTCTGAAATCATTCCACGACTTTTATACGCTTACATGATCAGATCGGAAGGCGTGAAGACTGCCTCTTAAAACGGCGTTAAGAGAATTTTTATCAGCTTTTTTAGATATATATACTTTGGGTTTCTTTCTGATGGTCGTAGCTGTTACGGGATTCAGCCTAGCAGCAACTGCATTGTGGTCGCTAATCGCTGTATTCGCCACGATAGTCAC
The DNA here is from genome assembly GCF_023898315.1 of Schistocerca nitens. Classification (NCBI taxonomy): domain Eukaryota; kingdom Metazoa; phylum Arthropoda; class Insecta; order Orthoptera; family Acrididae; genus Schistocerca; species Schistocerca nitens. The sequence goes on along the minus strand of NC_064622.1, from coordinate 480,753,204 downwards.
TCGAACTAGTGAACTAGAGCAGTTACACTTGCAGAGCAAGGTTAGCCCCTGGCAGCTAATTTCTTGTATAATTTCTGAGTGACCGCGTACTTGATGGGTCTCAGTACGACGATTATCACATTCACCACCCCCATTGTGTCCTGATCGTGGAGTTCGGAAGCAATGATATTCAACCGTTATAGGTGGGTGGGGTAGCAGTCATGTCCCACCCCCACCCCTATGCAGATGGGAGAGTTCACATGACATCTACTAGGCTTCACCGGTGTGAACCATGGCTGCAAAGAGGTTTTCAGTTCCATAGCTGCACGGTGGCCACCCTCATAGTGCTGGCATACGTGCCATTCACAGTTCCAGTCTTGAAAAAAAGCTTTCTTGTCTGTCGAACTGAAATCTGTTTGACGGATCAATTTTGGGGATAAATGTCGTTCCGTAATGCTGCTCTTAGCGAGGGAGTGAACAGTTTCATTATTGAAAATGGAGTAACGTCCTTTTATCCAAAGTAAGGGAACTTAAATCGGCAATAGCCCACGTCCATGCGTCTGTTATGGCCTCCAAGACATTATCCGTTACTCTGTTTCTCAAACGCCGGATGTCGGAGTTTCAGCAACACACTTTGTCAGTCAATGATGATCAATATCGACTCCCTTAGAAATACTTGTGTCTCAGAAAAATTTAGAGTGCATGAATATTTTGAACTTAAGTTCATCCTTTCTCCTGCTCTTAGACACGTAATTGTTCAGTAATACATATGAAGCACCCTGCCGTCTTCTACAGCTGTTTTTGAAAGTGACGGTCTAGTGTTACTTTCTTTGCCTGTTCATGACATCCAGTTCGGTGTCCCTGGAGCATGCATGGCAGTAGCTGTGTTTCTTCAGCACAAGTCAGTAATTTTTCGCTGCTTTCCTTCCACGTGCGCTGTTCTCTTAAGCACACGCGTGTGCAAAAGTTAACGTTACGCATGCTGCAATGTACAGTAGAAATGTATTTTCTTCCAGCGTACAAGGCATTTTCGTCACTCTACGAGGGTACTTGATGGGAGGTGTATACACAGACAGTATCACTTGTGCGTGATGACAGGTCACACTCAAAAGGTCTGAGTTTCAGGGCACGATTCTCAGTCAGTAAAGTCATATTACAGCGAGACTTTAGATCTGTATAAAATAAACACATTTCATCTACACAACGTGTGGCACAACTCATATTAGGTTATTACTGAAAAGTATTCCCTTGAGGAGAATTTTAGTGAGTTCACATTGATGTCCCGGCATCGAAATTCGCCTGATGTAGATCCTATGGAACCCATCTGGCTCACAATCGGGCACCATCACTGCTTACGCAATTCGGCGGTCCGTTATTTACACGAATCACATGACCTGTGCGTAGACATCTGATTCCACATAGCTCGAGAAATCTACTAACAAACTGTTGGATTCCTAATCAGTCGGTGACGTATTTCGTTCCATAGACGGACAAAGAAGCTACTAAGCAATAGGTCATAATGTCTTGGCTCATCAGTGTATGTGTTTCTTCTATTGGTGGTCCGGCACTTTTTGTCTGGTGTTTCGGCAGATATTTCCAGTTTATTTTTTCGATTGTGTAGCTGGAGTCAACCCAAACAAATAATGCTCATCAAGTATTTCATGCGACGCCCAGCGCTGAGGCTGCCGGTGTGGCCGAGCGGTTCTAGGCGCTTCAGTCCGGAACCGCGCTGCTGCTACGGTCGCAGGTTCGAATTCTTCGTCGAGCATGGATGTGCGTGATGTCCTTAGATTAGTTAGGTTTAATTAGTTCTAAGTCTAGGGGACTGATGGCCTCAGATGTTAAGTCCAATAGTGCTAGAGCCATTTGCACCATTTGAACGCAGCACTGACGTGAAGCGTCGGTTTGTTTCGCATTACGAGCAAAATGATTATTAAAGGGGAATTTTACGTGCCCATGCGATACAGCAGTCCCATATTAGTCTATTGCGGTATTCGCTTTGTCAATATGTATTAACGGGGACAGTAAAACATGAAGGAAAACTAGTACTCTAGCTGCCGCATCAACGACCTGGCCACGCAGCAGCGTCGCTCTAATTCTTCAACCGTGTTAACCAGAGTAGCGTCTTCTACACCTTTAAGGTGGCCTCAGACACAGAGATCCAGGGAGATGAGATCAGGTGATCTTGGAGACAACGGTACAGGTCCTCCTCGAACAATCCATCTTTGGCCATACAAGCGCGTCAGGTGTCATCTCACCATAGCAGAAACACGTAACGGCGCTCGGTGATGCATGTAGTACGTCCTCTGGCATTGCTCTACGAGAACATTCTGCTAGGTGGTGACACAGAAAATGAATTCGTTGGTTAATATTTATGGCCCAATAAGAGGAACACGTAGTACCCCTAACCACACATTCAATGAGAAACGTCACCGCGACCGCAGCACAGTATGTGGGTTGGAGCCTAGATGACTCCAAATTTTAATTGATTTCGTCTGCTTCGATCATTATCGTAAATAACACTTTATTTACAGATGACTCATCGATTGTGAAAAACACACCATTTTGAGTGAAGCCTCCTTCATCTGTAAATAAAGTGTTATTTACGATAATGATCGAAGCAGACGAAATGAATTAAAATTTGTGCTGTGGCCGGGACTCGAACCCTGGTCTTCTTGCTTGCTAGGCGGAAATGATAACCATTACACGACCGCAGTACGATGGTCAACATTGCTGCACGAACTACCTAAGCTGAGTGCCTTCCCCAACACAAACTTCAATTCATTTTTCCCTGTGTTGGGGAGGACACTAAGCTTAGGTAGTTCGTGCAACACTGTGGACCATCGTACTGCGGTTGTAGAATGGTTAGCATTTCTGCCTAGCAAGCAAGAAGCCCCGGGTTCGAGTCCTGGTAGCAGCAATAATTTTAATTCATTTCGTCTGCTTCGAATATTATCGTAGATAATAAAAAAGAGACTTAGATGTCTTAGGGAAACATTTAATTATAAGATCTGTAAAGTGTTATTGTCAGACGTATGGTTCCCTACAGCTTGGGCTGCATCCACTGATAGAACGTTACTCGTAAGACCAAAGTCCGCCTCACAAAGCTACTGAACTCGTTGGAGGTAGCACGGGTACACCCTACTGCGATCCAGTGTTCTCCAAACATTACTGATTCAAGAAATTTGTGTCGCAGGTCACCTTGTTGAGATTTCTGGAGTGTGTTCGACTGTTTCCAGTACCATAGCTAGAAGCACAGGTTTCATTCGTTCAGGCATACCCGTTCCCGCAGCTCGTGCAAAGCTCTCGGTTTCTCAGAAGCATCGATTCCGCCTTGCAAACGTTCGACTCTCGAGGTGCCTTCTGGCAGGGCATGCTTCCTGGTACAAGTGTGCAGCCTCGCATGCATTGCTGTTAGCCAAACTATACAGAAATACGTTTCTGCGCACTCCCCGTTGCTTTAATGTTCCATGTCTCCACTAACACTCGTACAACACAGTTGACGCTCTGCACACAACTGACGTGAGGCCACTTTGACTTTGTACCGTTCTGCGTATCCATTCTGTTCACAACTCCACGCCTCGTCAATGGAAACACCACATCGTGGCTCCGAATGTGATGTTCACACAAAATCACTTCAGGAACGGTTGTTAGTCGTTGTTGTTGTTGTTGTGCTCTTCAGTCCTGAGACTGGTTTCATGCAGCTCTCCATGCTACTCTATCCTGTGCAAGCTTTTTCATCTCCGAGTACCTACTGCAACCTACATCCTTCTGAATCTGCTTAGTGTATTCATCTCTTCGTCTCCCTCTACGATTTTTACCCTCCACGCTGCCCTATAATACTAAATTGGTGATCCCTTGATGCCTCAGAACATGTCCTACCAACCGATCCCTTCTTCTGGTCAAGTTGTGCCACAAACTCCTCTTCTCCCCAATCCTATTCAATACTTCCTCATTAGTTATGTGATCTACCCATCTAATCTTCAGCATTCTTCTGTAGCACCACATTTCGAAAGCTTCTATTCTCTTCTTGTCCAAACTATTTATCGTCCATGTTTCACTTCCATACATGGCTACACTCCATACAAATACTTTCAGAAATGACTTCCTGACACTTAAATCTATACTCGATGTTAACAAATTTCTCTTCTTCAGAAACGCTTTCCTTGTCATTGCCAGTCTACATTTTATGTCATCTCTACTTCGACCATCATCAGTTATTTTGCTCCTCAAATAGCAAAACTCCTTTACTACTTTAAGTGTCTCATTTCCTAATCTAATTCCCTCAGCATCACCCGACTTCATTAGACTACGTTCCATTATCCTTGTTTTGCTTTTGTTGATGTTCATGTTATATCCTCCTTTCAAGACACTGTCCATCCCACTCAACTGCTCTTCCAAGTTCTTTGCTGTCTCTGACAGAATTACAATGTCATCGGCGAACCTCAAAGTTAGTCCCAAAGTCGAAATTATCTTGCCAACGGTTCGTTTGCAGACATGTGTTTACTGAAGCTTTTTTGCTTGTAGTATCGTGTGTATTTTCAACTGTATGCATTTACGCCACTGATTATGATACACCCTGTGAACAGGGTGTGACGGGTATAAGTGCCGATATTTCTATTGGTGACGGAGGATGGTGTGTTGAATAACATTACACCAGTATTTACGTCATTTGTAGGGAAATAATTATAGCTATTAAAACTCGTACGTTTTAGGTTATTTAGTACATCCAAGTACGTGTGGCAGGAGCAAGCCATTAAGGCTTACTTTAACCTGGCCAGCACTTCAGGAGCTCCAGCGTCGACACGTGGACGCAAAACGGTTGTTTTATACTGGCAAGCGAAATCCACTTGGCGGTGCAGTTTTGACCAGACAGAAAACATCACACCATAAACTTTGTGATGTGTGCTTGTGGGAAGACAGTCTGACGCAGAGAGAAAACGACCGACACATTGATTTGTACACCTGTTAAGGTACGACATATAAAAGTAATGGCACTTAGACCCTTCACATGCTGTAAAAATTAAGTGATCAAGTAGACACCTAGGAAATTGCATGAGACAATTTTCTGGTGATTGTGTTCGATGCAGAGAAGTCGTAACTCAAGAAAATTGTACCGAAATGTAGGAAGACCTGCAGAGGACCGCTGTTAGTTGCTCGGATTGACAGTCGGTTCTCAACGTAAGATATTGTAACGTAACGTGCAAGGCCAAAAACAGAAAGACTCGTTACAATATGGTCACATCGTTGCAGAACAGTCACTAGAAACAGCCACATTCACAAAATATCTAGGAATGACGACATAAAACTACTTCTAGAACGAGGTTTTAACTCTGCAGGGGAGTGTGCGCTGATGTGAAACTTCCTGGCAGATTAAAACTGTGTACCGGACCGAGAGTCGAACTCGGGACCTTTGCCTTTCGCGGACAAGTGCTGTACAATTTGTTTTTAAATCTCATTTTGTTCGTCATTTTCACTGGATTTGTTCGGTGCGGACGTCCCATGACAACCGTCTAAGTTCGTCGTTGATACAGTGACTCAGTTCTTTGTTAGAGAGGGCAGCTAACCTTCTGACCGAACACGCTGAGCTCCCGCGACGGCACTATCTGAGCTACGCAAGCACGACTCACGACCTATCCTTCACAGCTTTAGTTCTACGACTACCTCGTCTCCTAGGTTCCACAGAAGCTCTTCTGCGAACTTTGCAGAACTAGCAGTCTTGGAAGAAAGGATAGTGCGGAAACATGGCTTATCCACAGCCTGGGGGATGTTTCCAGAATGAGATTCTCACTTTGCAGCGGAGTGCGTGCTGATATGAAACTGGCACATTAAGACTGTGTGAAAGGAAAAGGCAAAGGCTCCGAGTTAGAGTCTCGGTCCGGCACACAGTTTTAATTTGCCAGGAAGTTTCATAAAACTAATTGGTCAGGCAGATGACAGACTAAGATTCATTGGTGGATCGTCAGGAAGTGTCGTTCAATCACAAAGAAGGTAGCCCACAAAACCTTCGTTCGTGGCATACTTGAGTAATGCTAGTGGATCTGGCGTCAATGCCAGATTGAGATGAAGGAGTGGATCCAAAGTTCAACAGCGCTTTTCCCTACAAACTGCTTTACTAAGGGTGAAGGCTTCAGGGAGATGTCAACCAATTCCAGTCGCAGACTGTACAACCAAGGCGTTTTGCATCTCGTTTTGGAATACTGTTAAAATTCCGAGACCATACATTTCTGTAACAGTCAACCAACATGTCGCTCCTCCTTTTACCTATATCGAGAAACGGCTGAAAGAGTAACGTTAGAGTGATACAGAGAGACACAGGTTTAGCAACGATCGTTCTTCCGGCGGACTATTCGCGACTGGAACATTAAATGGGAGAAGCGACAGTTGTATAGAGATTAGCTTCTGCCACAAACCAGAGAGGGCACCACGAATTGTCCACTTGTGCAAACCACCTCATCTTCCTTCTTGTTCTTGGCAAAGTTTTCCTCATGTTCCTCTCCTCTGTGGTCCTACGGAGAAACTCTTCATCCTTCATCAGTCCATCTAAATTTCAGCATCCTTCTATAGAACCATACTCGAACACTTCGTTTCTCTTCTTTTCCGGTTGTCTCATAGTCCATTCTTCACTACCAGACAATGCTTCAAACGTGTATGCTCTGAAGTATCTTCCACAGATTAAGGCCGATGTCTGCTACTCCGGAGAGTAGACTGAGCAGCAGGGGCGAAAGGCTACGTCGCTGTTGTGTACCACTCTCAATTCGGGCACTTCCTTCTCCGTCTTCCACTCTTACTGTTCTGTCTTGGTCATTGTACATATTGTGTATTATCCGTCTTTCGTTATATCTAATCGCTATTTTTCTCAGAATCTCAAATTTCTTCCACCACCTTCCATTATCGGAAGCTGTTTGCGGTTCGACAAATGGTGTGAACGTGTCTTGATTTTTCTTACCTAAAATTTAAAAATTCCGTATAAGTGTGAGTAGGACTTGCACACCGAGGGCTTCGCACGAGTTTAATTATGTATTCAGATGGTTAATCCGCCCCAAATAGTCGAGAATCTAGACGATTTTTGCCTATTATCGATACTGGCCTGATAGCTGTCGGGGGAATTCCAAGACTTACGAGGATGTTTCAATTTGAGAATTTTGTGTGTAATTTCGCATTTGCTATTATAAATTTCCATTTGTTTTATTAATTTTGAAGATATGTGAACTGGAAATTGCAGATTTAATGAATTCGTCGCTCTCGTACTTGATGCGATTACTGCTGACAAGGGAACCTCCCCACCGCACCCCCCTCAGATTTAGTTATAAGTTGGCGCAGTGGATAGGCCTTGATAAACTGAACACAGATCAATTGAGAAAACAGGAAGAAGTTGTGTGGAACTGTGAAAAAATAAGCAAAATATACAAACTGAGTAGTCCATGGGTCACATAAGCAACATCATGGACAATATGAGCTCATGAGCGCCGTGGTCCCGTGGTAGCGTGAGCAGCTGCAGAACGAGAGGTCCTTGGTTCAAGTCTTCCCTGGAGTGAAAATTTTACTTTCTTTATTTTTGCATGGTTATTATCTGTCCGTTCGTTCATTGACGTCTATGTTCACTGTAATAAGTTTAGTGTCTGTGTTTTGCGACCGCATCGAAAAACCGTGCGATTAGTAGACGAAAGGACGTGCCTCTCCAATGGGAACCGAAAACATTTGATCGCAAGGTCATAGGTCAACCGATTCCTCCACAGGAAAACACATCTGATATATTCTATACGACACTGGTGACGGCATGTGCGTCACATGACAGGAATATGTTGTCGACCCACCTAACTTGTACAGTTGGCGAATGGGTAAAAAGATTCTTCTACCTTGCCCGATTTAGGTTTTCTTGTGGATGTGATAATCACTCCCAAAAAAGTGATGAAAACATAAGAGTTTGTCACATAAACTGAAAATAAAAAATTAAACTTTTCACTCAATGGCAGAATTGAACCAAGGACCTGTCGTACTGCAGCTGCTCACGTTACCACGAGACCACGGCGCTCCTGCGTTCCCATTTTCCTTGAAGTTGCCTATCTTCCCATGAACTACTCAGTTTGTATATTTTGCTTATTTTTTCACAGTTCCACACAACTTCTTCCTGTTTTCTCAATTGATCTGTGTTCAGTTTTTCAAGGCCTATCCACTGTGCCAACTTATAACTAAATCTGAGGGGGGTGCGATGGGGAGGTTCCCTTGTGAGATTTGACTGAACTTGCCAGAGAAGGAAACGGAACAGCCGCCTATAGGGGTATTTATGTTACGCACATGTTCTGTGGAACGCTTCATACGATGTTTTAAGGCAAATATGAAGCTCATCCGGACCAGTGGGAGTGCAGTCCTGTTTCCCTTGTTTTGAAACATTACAGGTGCTGAATTTGGCGCAGGCATAGACTGTCAACACACTAACCGGTCGTGCTTAGGCCTGCCACCACCGATGGCGAAGACATTCCTTTCACCTCTGCATAGGATGTCGTTTCATCGTATCTCAGCGACGTAGCATGAATAAATTGTAAATTGTGTACACAAATGTTCTGCTGAATCATTCTACCTGTTACTGAGAACCAGGTCAAAATACCTATGGTATTTGCTGACATTTTTGACAGATTACAAATGATTCAAATGTCTCTCAGCACTATGGGACTTAACATCTGAGGTGTTCAGTCCCCTAGAACTTAGAGCTACTTAAACCCAACTAACCTACAGAAATCACACACGTCCATGCCCGAGGCAGGATTCTAACCTGCGACCGTAGCGGTCAGGCGGTTCCAGACTGAAGCGCCTAGAACCGCTCGGCCACCCCGGCCGGCATGACAGATTACGAATGCAATGCAAGTATTTCATGTCAAAAAAACTACTTAATGTTAAATAATTACAATTTACTTGTTTTTCCCTTTAATTGTAGTGGGAATCCTTGCTCCTTGCCAAATTACATGACTCTGGGCAACGGGAGGTTTGATGAATGAGTCTGATTGAATCGAAAAATGTGACATAAACAGTCGTATGTTTTGATTGCATTCTCTTCGAAGTCTAAACTCAGTACAACGCCAAGAGACCATAGGCGTCAGTATGTGATACAAATTTCAGCTTGACAAATCTACTGGTTCTTGAGAAAAAAATTGTTACCGGATGTGTGGTCTGCCAGATGGAACACAGATGTCAAAATCATATTTTTTCGTGTGATTTAATTACATATTAATTAAAAAATGTCACTTTTTTCCGTCACTTATCCTGTAAAATCCTGCCGCTTGCCAAATTCCGTGATTCTGTGTCGACATGAAGTACCGTATAGGTTTCGATGAGAGAGTTTGCGAATGTTAAAATATGAGCAATAAATGGCCGTATCCTTCGATTGCACTGACTTACGGCCTTAGATATTTTACGACAAGGGAACTTATAATTTAGTATGTGATGCAAATTTGAACTTGATACGTGTAGCCGTTCCTGAGAAGAAGCGGTCTTAACTGTCGAACAAACAGAGAGACCGACGGACGGACCGCCAACAGAGTGATGCTATCAGGGTTTCGTTTCTAACACCTGAGATACGCAATCGTAAAAACGAGAAAAAATAAAAAAGTCAACGTATTGTGCCAAATAGGTTAACTGTGAGCAAAATACTCACTCCCAGGTATAAAAGGAAGAAGAGACGAGAAAAGTTTTGTGGCCGAAATTCCTAGTGTCTCTCACCAAAAGAAAAGGAACGGTTTGAGATGGCGATTATTAGATAAGCCCGTGCGTCGCGGCCGTACCGGGGAATACGACGTCCCTGGAGTCACGTCAGCTGAAGAGGCGCCGGTCTTAACGGGCGGGCCTCATGAATATGCAGCGGGGTGGAGCGGCGGTCGCGCGGCCTCAGCCGCCGCTGCCTGCTAATACAATTCGCCACCGGCCGTGCAGGTTGGAACTGGCGAGGGTCTTCGTGGCGGTCGCCAGTGAAAGGTAAATCCGCGAATAATCTGCTGTGTAGGTCAGCGGACGCCGCCACCGCTGCGAGAAAGCTAGACAGTTATTAACCACGAGCAGCTGCGTCGCAGCATTCGTGAACCGGCTAATCCGGTAGTGCCGTTCTAGTTAACTTGGTAAGAATTATTAAGCACATTACTTCTTAAATTTCCACTACGTGATTCATGCACAGAGATTTTCGTGAGTATAGCCAGACTGACAGTTTAAATTTTACACCCAACATTAGCCTGTTGCTGCCCTCTTTTCGGTTAGTTATTTATCTCATTGCTACAGTTGAAATTATGGAACTAACTCTTCATCAACATCTACATCTCTGCCTGGCAGAGAGTTCAATGAACCACCTTCAAGTTGTCATTCACGAACGCCACGTGGAGAAAAGGAGCACTTAAATTTTTCTGTGCCAGCCTTGATTTCTCTTAGTTTCTCGTGATGATCATTTCTCCCTATGTAGGTGGGTGCCATTAGAATGATTTCACAATCGGAGTAGAAAACTGGTAATTGAAAATTCATGAGAAGATCCCGTCGCAACGATAAACGCCTTTGTTTTAATGATTGCCACTCCAATTCACGTATCATGTCTGTGACTCTTATCTTCCCTATTCCGCAATAATACAAAACTAGCTGCCCTTCTTTGAACTTTTTCGATGTCATACGTCAGTCCCACCTGATGAAGATCCCACACCGAACTGCAATACTCCAGAATAGGGCGGACAAGCGTGGTCTCAACAGACTCTTTAGTAGACCTGTTGCACCTTCTAAGTGTTCTGCCAATGAATCGCAGTCTTTGCTGTGCTCTGCCCACAACATCATCTATGTGATCGTTCCAATTTAGGTTATTTGTAACTGTAATCCCTAAGTATTTAGTTGAATTTACAGCCTTCAAACTTGTGTGAGTTATCATGTAATCGAAAGTTAGCGGATTTCTTTCAGTACATGTGAATAATTTCACACACTTCTTTATTCAGGGTCACTTTTCGCACCATACAGATATCTTATCTAAATCATTTTGCAATTCGTTTTGGTCATCTGAAGACTTTACAAGACGGTAAGTCACCGGCAAACAATCTAAGAGGGCCACTCAGATTGTCTCTTATGTCGTTAATATAGATCACGAATAAAAGAGGGCCTATAATACTTCATTTGGGAACGTCGGATATTACTTTTATTTTACTCCATGACTTTCCGTCTATTACTACGAACAGTGACCTTTCTGATAGGAAGTAACGAATCCAGTCGCACAACTGAGGCAATATTCCATAGGCACCCAGTTCGTTTAGAAGACGCTTGTGAGGAACGGTGTCGAAAGCCTCCTGGAAATCTAAAAATATGGAATCAATTTGACATCCCCTGTCGATAGCACCCATTACTACATGAGTATTATGAGATGGTTGTGTTTCACAAGAACGATATTTTGTGAATCCGTGCTATGTGTCTTTAAATCGTTTTTTCGAGGTAATTCATAATGGTCCAACATAGTATATGTTCCAAAATCCTACTGCAAATCGACGTTAGTGATATGGGATGGTAATTTAACGAATTACTCCTGTTTCACTTCTTGGGTACTGGTGTGACCTGAACAATCTACGAGTGAGCGGCTGTATGTAATTGCTAAACATGAAGCTATTGTATTAGCATACTCTGAAAGGAACATGACTGGTGTACAACGTGGACCGGAGGCCTTGCCTTTATTAAGTGATTTAAGCTGCTTTGCGACACCGAGGATATCTAGTTTTATGTTTCTCATCTTGTCACTGAACGAAAAAATGGCAATACCGACAAATAATTTATGCACGGTAATCATATTTTGCGAATACATTTGTCTAGGTAACATATCAAAGCGATTAATGATACAAGCTCGCAGGTTAATTTAAGCCCGAGATGAGCCATTGCAAATGTGAAATACTTGTGCATAAATAACGGTGTGACATCAAGAATGTTGAATGCAAGCATGCAAACGAGCATGCATTGCGTTTTACGGGTGCTGGGTGTCAGTTTGTGGGATGGAGTTCTATGCCTGTTGCACTCGGTCGGTCAATACAAGCACATTTATAGCTGATGGTGCATTCTGCTGAGTCTGTCGTCGGATTATGTCCAATATGTTCTCGATTTGATACAGCTCCGGTGATTGAGCAGGCCAGGGCAACGTGTCGACTCTTTGTAGAGCATGTTGAGTTATAACAGCGGTATGTGGGCGAGCATGATTTTGTTGGATAACACCCCATGTTCATAAATGGCCGCACAACAGGTCCCATCACCAGACTGATGAATAAGACTGCAGTCAGGGTGCGTGGGACAACCACGAGAGTGTTCTCGGTGTCATACGAAATCGCATCCCAGAGTATAGCCCCAGCTGTAGGTGCAATCTATCTAGCACGCAGACAGGTCGGTTGCAGGTCCTCAACTAGCCTCCTCCTGACCAACACACGGCCATCACTGGCACCAAAGCAGAACCAGCTTTCGTCAGGAAACACAGCGGACCTACACCCTGCCCTGTACTGCGCACTGACACCGCTGATGTCGCAAGCAGCGGTGGTTTGGGATCAGTGGGGTGCGCGCGAGAGGCGTCTGGCTCGGAGTTGTCCTCGAAGTATTCGATTTGTAATAATGATTAAAATTCTTCTGGGTATTATGCCGCGTCATTGCTAAAAGCTAACAACAATAATAAACTAAAACCGACGTTTTGGCCGAATTGCAATGGCCTTCCTCAGGGCACGACTAGTTTTGCATGGGGATAGGTGCTTCTATTTATTACAGACTATCGCTCTCTGACGTCACTGTTGTAAAACTTGTGAGCATGTGGGTGCTATTCTGTCATTCTGCGCAACAGATTAATCTGACATGTACCCTTTACCCTGTGGCTCCTACAAGATGCAATTTCCACCCCCACACTACTACAGAAGTCACACAGACGCTCTTAACGTTCTAAAGAGAAATGCCTGAAAAACTTTCAGCAATAAATATCTTCTGGAGTCGTCCGCTGTAAGGAAATGACACAAAAAATTCACAAAATTTCTTATGTATCTACTGGGATACTTGGGTACTGGAGTAGTGCTAGTTAGTGTAAGAAAAACATGAAACTAACAAAAATTATTATTTATTTTGCAAAACTTCTGAGAAATCACAATGGCACTTTTAGTTATGAACTGAACAAGTTATTTCTGGGCTCTTTTCGGAATGTGAAGTTACCTCTTAAGGATAGGATTCGCTAATGAAATTTCTATACAAAGTTTAAAATTGTTATTGACTTGGCAGAGTGGCTGAGAGTCACTCCTACTCAACTTGAATAATTATCCATTAGAATGTTGCTAGGTACGGCCAAGGCTGTCGCGTGAGAAATGCAGTGAAGTGTACTGTTGTGGAGGAAATATGGAGCTCGAAAGGGCTGTAGCGCACAATACCGTAAGCTGCGATGACTACTGTCTGTGCCTTTCACTGCTGACAAATAAGATAACTCTCATTGTCTGGACTGACCTTCGCCAATCAAACTCTCCCTCTTCGCCTCTAGTCTAACTATTGGATTGGTACACCAGTCAGATAACCAGTCCACCTCGATGCCACTCAAAAATTCGCTCGCAGGCGTTTAACTATAACTCTGTCTGTTCACACCGCACAGTAAGTGTGGCGGCCAACACAGTGAACAACACTTAATCACAAGGACTCAATACAGATTCGCACTCCGATTCGCTCTCGACAGAGGTGCTCTCCCAGTGAAGTACTGAGGAGAGACTTGCTCCTCGCTCTTTGAGTACATGTACGAGCGCACACGCTCTTGTTCCGTGTTGTCGCTCTCGGCCCCTCTCCACGCCAGACGTGAAGAGATATTTCTTTTGGTCTCTTCCATTACTCCTTCAGCTCAAGGTGTCAGAAATATCGTCTGCCAATCAGCATTGCCCTTCTAAAACGGGAGAATGTCGTTTCGTTTAAGGCGACTTATCCGGAAATCTGTAGCATCAGCGTTTGGCTTTTGCTGTCTCCCTGTGAAAACCTCTGAAACTGCGTGCTATGTTTGTAAAGAATGCGTAGGCTGGGCGCTCCCACACAATGTAGCGGAATTTGCTTTTAAGCCGAACTCGGGGTTGTTCTGCCTTTCACTCGGGCAAACGCTGTCTGCTCTATGGGCGATCGAGGTTGACTCGTTCTCGGAAGGGACCTGCATCCTGGGGTGCGGTCTGCCTCTCTGGATCTAAAAGCTCCTGTGACCGTCGTGTCTGGAATGTATGTGTGTACGCCAGCCTTGAGTATTTCAATCTCAGTGCGCATTTGCGATTTACTAGTTATTTGCATATCGTTTACATGAATTCATACAACATTGAATTTATCTTATCGAGTTTGGGTTCGAATGAAGCGTCTTGATGTGAGGCATATGACTGTGAGGGCGGAATAAATAAGCAATGAAGGTCAGGAGACCACAACGTCTTACATACTTTTAAGTGGCTCTCTAATATGATTGGCGAGTCATGACGTAAGGGTAAATGGAAGGAAAGAGGCTATTCGTGGATGTCCATGTCGTCAATGATTGGTAGCTGTCCGCCAATCAGTGTTCGGCTTCCGGTCGATAAGTTTTCCTCCTGGTGTACGCGGAAGTGGACTGACAGTCGCTCTACAGCTGTTTGTGCAGATACGTCCGTGTCCCGTGCAGATTCTGCCCTGCGACTGCTCGGGGCCCGTTGGAATGGGATGGCCGGCAGCCGGGACGCCGGGAGTTTTTAGCCATCTTCTCTGTTGATGTTGTCAGGATGCTTAATAATTTCGATCGCCTCCCGTATTTTGCGTTCTCGCATCCACGATTCTTTCGCGAGTACTCGGGCTTCCTGGAGCCTGATAGGATGTCCACAGTCACGGTGGTGTTCCGCTGTCGCCGATTTATTATGTTGCTGTAATCGTACATAGCGTTTGTGTTCCGCTACTGGTAAGCTGACAGGTCTCCCTGTTACTCCAATGTAGGCAGCTCCGCACTCACACCGCAGTTCGTAAACACCTGCAGTGTTAAGATTGTTGACTACATCCTTGGTGGAATCTATCATTTCGTGGATCCTGTGACTGCTGCTACGTAATAGTTTCTTGTGTCACAGCGGTGTCAGTTGCAGCTCATATTGCTGCTGCAGATGCAATACGATGCGCCAAAGACATACGCCAAACACGTATCGGAGGAATCTTGAGGAAATGTAACTCATCCACGAAATAAGTGGCTTATAAGGCGCCTGTTCGCCCGATTCTTGAGTATTGTTCATCTGTGGGGGATCCCTATCAGCAGGACTGATAGAACAGATAGAGAAGATCCAACGGAGAGCGGCGCGTTTCACCACGGGATCGTTTAGCGGGCGAGAGAGCGTTACGGGGATTCTAAACAAACTCCACTGGCAGACGTTACAAGACAGGCGTTGTGCTTGGCAACGAGATTTACTATTGAAATTTCGGGA